>NC_086327.1:52185296-52509880 GCF_036172605.1 Pelobates fuscus | reverse complement strand
AGGGAAACGTTTACCAAATGCCTTCAGACATAGAGAAATACATTTCACAGCAAACATCCACGTTAGAAAATGAAACATTGTTTCCAGATATTTTGTATCACATTATATTCATTTTATTCTTTCGAAATTAAGTGTTATTTCTTTTTCTATTCAACACCATTTCTGACAGAAATTGAAACTACAAAGTAGTATTTATCCCATTGTTATTTTCTGAACTTTGATTCTGAGCAGTTTATACAAAACAAAGCATTAGGGCAGTTGGAAGATACTTTGACCCTTGGCATTTGATTACTGTGCCAGCTTGCTTTACAGATTAAGCTAATTATTCCGCTTTTTTATTATTCAGGCAAGCACAAGTAACAAGAAGAATTCTCTCATTACAAAAAAAACCAAGTTATTTTTAAGTTATTCGCATTGCATCTAATTCTAAGGTTTATTACATCTAATTGCATCTAGGTATATTGCATATAATTTTAAGGTATATAGTGTGTCCTTATTACCAATGAAATGGAAAGAAAGGAAAAAAATTTAAACTCTTTAAAATTCCAGATGGTGCATGGTATGTGGGTGTAATACACAGTGTGGATAAATCATATCTAGCTGCCAACAATTTTAACAGGAGAAATGTGTGTATTTCCACTCCATGACCTACCACCAAAAATTTGTATAATTTTTTGTCTGTGAAATCAACCTTTTTGCTTTTTTTTTTTAATGAAATCTGTATCGATAGCTCAGTATTTTAGATCACCAAGCACACGCATTATCTATTTGGATGTTAATCCCTATTTTTTATAAACCGTTGTAACTTAGTTTTCCCTCTTTTTTTAAATTGTGCTAATAGTCAATGATCAGTCAGTTAATACTGTTAAAGGGACACTCCAGGCACCAAAACAACGTAATTTACATAAAGTTGTTACAGTGCCAGGAGGCCTCCCAGGAGCTCTCTTATCTCAAAAGCACACATTCAAAACTAAAAAAATAAACTAAAAAAATAATAAATATAACTTCAACATAAATATATTTAAATTACTAGGTATTTAAAGGGATGCTACAGTCACCAGAACAACTACAGCTTAATGTAGTTGTTCTGGTGAGTATAGTCAGTCCCTGCAGGCATTTTCATGTAAACACTGCCTTTTCAGAAAATAGGCAATGTTTATATTGCCCTATAGGGACACCTCCAAAGGCCACTCCTCAGATGGTCACTGGGGGTGTTTTCCTGGGGCAGTGCTGCACAATGTATCCACACTCTGCATAGAGATGCTGAACTTTCCTTATTGGGATGCATTGATTCAATGCATCTCTATGAGCAGGTGCTGGTTGGCCAATCCGGTGTTTGGCCCTGCCCCCATCCCGCTTCCTTGCCGATCTCAGACAATCTATGCTTTCCCTATGGTTTTAACACTATAGGATCAGGAATACATGTTTATTTTCCTGACCCTATAGTGTTAAATTATAATAAAGTATAATAATCACAAACAATATAACATGGTACAGTTGCAAGAAAAAGTATGTGAACCCTTGGAATGATATGGATTTCTGCACAAATTGGTCATAAAATGTGATCTGATCATCATCTAAGTCACAACAATAGACAATCACAGTCTGCTTAAACTAATAACACACAAATAATGAAATGTTGCCATGTTTTTATTGAACACACCATGTAAACATTCACAGTGCAGGTGGAAAAAGTATGTGATCCCTTGGATTTAATAACTGGTTGAACCTCCTTTGGCAGCAATAACTTCAACCAAATGTTTCTTGTAGTTGCAGATCAGACGTGCACAACGGTCAGGAGTAATTCTTGACCATTCCTCTTTACAGAACTGTTTCAGTTCAGCAATATTCTTGGGATGTCTGGTGTGAATCGCTTTCTTGAGGTCATGCCACAGCATCTCAATCAGGTTGAGGTCAGGACTCTGACTGGGCCACTTCAGAAGGCGTATTTTCTTCTGTTTAAGCCATTCTGTTGTTGATTTACTTCTATGCTTTGGGTCTTTGTCCTGTTGCAACACCCATCTTCTGTTGAGCTTCAGCTGGTAGACAGATGGCCTTAAGTTCTCCTGCAAAATGTCTTAATAAACCTGGGAATTAATTTTTCCTTCTATGATAGCAATCCGTCCAGGCCCTGATGCAGCAAAGCAGCCCCAAACCATGATGCCCCCACCACCATACTTCACAGTTGGGATGAGGTTTTGATGTTGGTGTGCTGTGCCTCTTTTTCGCCACACATAGTGTGTGTTTCTTCCAAAAAACTCAACTTTGGTTTCATCTGTCCACAGAATATTTTGCCAGTACTGCTGTGGAACATCCAGGTGCTCTTGTGCAAACTGTAAACGTGCAGCAATGTTTTGTTTGGACAGCAGTGGCTTCCTCTGTGGTATCCTCCCATGAAATCCATTGTTGTTTAGTGTTTTACGTATTGTAGATTCGCTAACAGGGATGTTAGCATTTGCCAGTGACTTTTGAAGTCTTTAGCTGACACTCTAGGATTCTTCTTCACCTCATTGAGCAGTCTGCAATGTGCTCTTGCAGTCATCTTTACAGGATGGCCACTCCTAAGGAGAGTAGCAGCAGTTCTGAACTTTCTCCATTTATAGACAATTTGTCTTACTGTGGACTGATTAACAGCAAGGCTTTTGGAGATACTTTTATAACCTTTTCCAGCTTTATGCAAGTCAACAATTCTTAATCGTAGGTCTTCTGAGAGCTCTTTTGTGTGAGGCATCATTCACATCAGGCAATGCTTCTTGTGAAAAGCAAACCCAGAACTGGTGTGTGTTTTTTATAGAGCAGGGCAGCTGTAACCAACACCTCCAATCTCATCTCATTGATTGGACTCTTAGCTCTTGGAGATGTCATTAGTCTAGGGGTTCACATACTTTTTCCACCTGCACTGTGAATGTTTACATGGTGTGTTCAATAAAAACATGGCAACATTTCATTCTTTGTGTGTTATTAGTTTAAGCAGACTGTGATTGTCTATTTTTGTGACTTAGATGATGATCAGATCACATTTTATGATCAATTTGTGCATAAATCCATATCATTCCAAGGGGTTCATATACTTTTTCTTGCAACTGTATGTATTAATCGTTAAATACAATGGATGACATTGCTTTATATTTTTTTTTAATGGACTGAAATTGCACTTGAGTACCTAGGTAAAGTGTGCGATAAAAGCTTTGCAAGGAAATATCTTTAATGTGCCATTGTTGCTATTTCTTTCTTCTTTTTTTAATCATCTTATCACTTTGACAAAAGGCTATCATCACAAGCATCATATTTCCTAGCAATTGTTTGTTTGTCTTTAACAAACTGACAATGTTTCCAAGGTTGCTTTCACAATCAAGCAACAGATAGGACCTGGTATCTTACAAATTCAACTTAAATAAAGCAGTATTTTCATGAAATAATTATATTTAATTTTAAATACACCTTTCAGAAATGTAGAATTAATAGTGGTACAATTTTAGATACAATTAAAATTAATATTTAGTGGTTGTATTCTTCAAAAAGTGCTTGTATTTAGGGCCTTTTCAGGAACACAAATATAAATAACAATATCTATAGGGGTGCATTATTCCTGACAATGATTGGGTTCTATGAATAGGCTCGTTATGAAACACAAACTACACACTGTGTGGGTACTATTGTGTTGTTAATATTTAGTCTTAAAAAATAAAAAACATTTTGAAAGAAAATAAATCAAATGTAAAATTATGCTCACAAAATAAAGAAAAACAACTTTTTTATAGGCGACGTGTAATAATTCATTTTTTTTGTCAATCTTTCTTTTATTAAAGACATTTAAGATGGGGTACAGAAGAGAAATCGGGGGAATGTACAAGTGATTTACAGTATAGGGTTGATAAAGCAAACAGCATAAGTAGGTTACATTTCCAGAATTACGATGCCTCATTTTTTTTTTTTAAAGTGAAATAAAATACGTTTTGTTGTTAAACTTTAGTTGAAAATACAAGCTACGGATCTGAGAATCAGATTAGTAACATATTGAATTATTAACACAGCAAGAAGTAACGTGTTATCTAGTTGCGACTAGGGGTTCATCTCGTCGTCTATTGAGCATGCAGACAAAGATACTTGCGTAATTTTACGTAGATTAAGCATATAGGCTTAACTCGCTGTAAGAGATCTCCCTGGTACCAGCTATTCACAAGCGTGCGCTCATTGCACAGTGCACGTAAGCTATTATAATGACAGGCTAAGAACAAGCATTATACACAAAAGATGCTAGGCCGTGCTATAGCCGGTTATGTATCGGGCTGTGGCATATGGAAACTAGGTCGAGTCAAGATATGTAGGCTCCACTATAATTTACGTGGTATTAGTGGCGATCAATTATACATTTGTGGCCAGTATTGTGTAGACATTATACCTCCAATGCATGCCTATCTAGTAAATTCTGGTGGCTGCCACCCAGTCTGTTATGCGTTTACATGGTGAGTGTATCGTACGGATAATAAGAGTGGCTTAAATATAACAGGCGTGTGAGAATCGTAGTCAGTCACTTGCAGTTTATGTTGTGGGAATGTGTCTCTCTGTCATGCAATACGTCTATTGGAGTAAGTTAGATAGGCCACTTTTACAAGTACGGCGATCCGACACTAGAAAATGCCACCTGGTGGCCGCATGGTCTAAATACACATCTTAGAAATGACATGGCTGGCTCAGCTAATGGCTCTACAAAATACAGATATAACTGGTAAAACCTAGGTGCAGTAATTGGTAACACAAAACATGAGGTTATTCATATCTCTTAGGCAGGTTGCTTGGGTAATATTGTGCCAGGTTGTGAGTGTCCGTCAGCTTGTGGTCTGGCCTTTTATGCCTGGGGTCTGGGTTTCATTCAGCCGATCCCTGTCAGCATTATGGTTGGTGTTGAACAAAGGGATAATCGGTTGTTCAGCAGCGGAGGTGTCAGGTGGTTCAACATGGAGGTGATTTGAGTAGGGCGCGAAGCTTCTCCCCAGCTCCAGGCTTGATGTTGGGCCCGCACTTTGTGTCCACAGACTCGGGTACCTCTCGGGGCCGGGTCTTTCCCATTGTGGGCGCTGTGGAGGGCCCTGATGCTTCTCCGCCGCCAGCGGCGGGCGACCCTCCTGGTGTTTTGGAGAGAGTCTCCTGTTGGGCCCCTGTCTAGAAGGGCACTCCGCCTGTCGTATGGCGGTTTTGCCCGGGGTCTGCCCTCTCTGTCTCATGGCCTTCAGCTGCTCCACTACCTCATGTCGGTTGGGGGTTCGTTGTGCCTTCCGCTGCTCCAGTTTCTCCCAAAAACTTTGCAACAGAGCATCCAGGCGTTCGTGAAGGGGCTGAGGGGATGCAGGCTCGGCATTTAGGTTTGTGGTCGCCATTTTGTGATACTCAGCTTGTTGGTTCAGAACATGCTGTGGAGAATCGTCAGCGTTTGCAGCGTTTGTGGGCTGATAATACATGCTAGTGGGGACCGGGATAACCCCCGCTGGTCCTGGGGGGGGGGAGGGAGGTCAGACACTGCGGGTGCTTCATGGTGTGGTGAGCTGGGAGAGCGGCCGTCTCTCACCAGCCCAGTGAGGTGTAGGCCTCGGTCCTCCGGTCAGGGCCGGTGCTAGGATTTTTGACTACACACGCGAAGATGCATTTTGACACCCCCCCCGCACCAAAAAAAAAACAATGCATCTTCACCTCTGTGTCTCGTGGCCCCCCTTTTGAATTTTACCCCCATTAGTGTTGCATATCCACTCTCTTACCCCTCTGGTCCCTTTGTGCCTTACACCTTTAGTGTGTCTCATACAACCCCTCTTATGTATTTCTTACTTTCCCATTGTAACGGATCACCTGGCACCCCGACTTGGTACCTCCGTTAATGGATGCTCCTAGTGCTTCCTGAGGACTCCAAGCACTCTGGCAGACACCATAATCACCGAATCCGAGAAACCTTTAAATTCTCCCAAGCGTATGAATGCTGTAGACCATTGAATAGGAACCATACGAATAGGCTTGTACTCCTAGCAGTCAACTGGAACAGCATACAATAAATCCTTCCCCCAATAATGAGACGACACATCACTTTGAGGGTAAAACAGGAACTCTGGACTGGCTCATCCAGCCTGGCTTTTATTACACTAATCCACATACAGGCCACACCCAGGGGGAGGCATAAAATAACCAATCACATACATGGTTCAGCCCACACATCCCCTCCCCTCAGATAACATTAAACTCAATTATCCGGTACACTTTTTCAGCCAAGTTCTGGATGTACCCCAAAACCCGGGGGTACACCTTTAAATCCAGCATCGCTGGATAGCCCTTATTCAGGGGGACAACATATTCAAAATTCAAGTAATTCGGATGAATGGTTCGTGAGATATGGGGTTCCAAAGATTTGACCGACCGCATGGGTAAAGTATCCGAAAACAGTTCCATGCATTTTGGCCCTGCGGTCGGTCACAAACAAGGGAATGAAAACAGGCGAATTGCCTGTGTTATAGAGCCTGGAGAGGGTTTGAATGAATTCCCTTGTTTATGGGGCTCTTTCTACCGAACGGCGGGTCATTCGGTAGTTTCCATACGAATTTCTGGAAGTATGGAGGTCTCAGCGGTGTTTGCCTAGTCAAGTGTCCGATTTTAGTTCCAGACACTCGACGGCAAAACACCGCTGTTCGGTAGTTTAAGATGGCCGCCGCCACGTGTTTGTTTCCCGAATGGCGGCCACCCAGAGGACAAAGACCACACTGCACTGATTGCCAATTACCTGTTTGCAACATTGTTGCAAACGGTAATTGGAGGCACACTCATTCCTGGGTGGTCTGGTTGTTCGGTAGTTTCACTCAATATACTGAATGGAGTGATTCTACCGAACAATCAGAATGCTGCATACAAATCACCCAGGATAAACTTAACACATCTATAAATACATATATAATATTACAGGCATTACACTTGAATATGCTTCACAATCTTAAAGGGACAGTAGTCCCAAAAGTCCCAATATGTCCATAGATGCTGTTAAAAGGGCCAGTAGCAGCAATATACAGTACAATATGCCCCAAATAACCCAGGGGCCATAGTAAGTAGGTAGGAGGCTAGCAAACAGGCTTCTCCAGGGCCCAGTGGCGAGGTTGGTTTCGCCACACCCATCAGCCCCTTTCTGTCTCTTTCTTCCCTCTAGACCCTTTCTATCTCACTTTTTCTCCCATATAGACATGGACATAGATACAGCAAAAATACATACATGCACAAATACACAAACATACAGACACACAACCATACAAGCACACAGACATAATTATTCAGGCACACAGTCACAAAGATATACAGACACACAGTCATAAAAGGCACACAATCAAACAAACACAGTCATACAATCTACACATACAGGTACATTGTCGTACAAACACAGACATACATTTATACAGACACAGGCACACACAAAAATACAGACACAGACAAAGAAACAGAGATTGGCATATAGAGACATACATACACAGTGATACAGAGACATACATACGCAGACAGTCATAAAGAGACATACAGACAAGGCATACAGAGACATACATACACAGACAAACGAACCCTGCACACTGATACCGTGTAAATGCTCCGGCCATCCACAGTGGTAGATGCTCCGTGTCAGGCAAACATCGCTGGATCCACCAGTAAAGTTTTCAAAAGGAATAAACGAAGGCAACACTCCAATAGTAAGGATGGTATATTTATTGATAGGTGAACCACCCCATAGAAAGTGTGATGTTTCGGCTCAGCAGAGCCTTAATCATGCAATAAGGCTCTGCTCAGCCGAAACGTTGCACTTTCTTTGGGGTGGTTCACCTATCAATAAATATACCATTATTACTATTGGAGTGTTGCCTGCGTTTATTCCTTTTGAGACTGTATGTCTCTGTATGACTGTCTGTGTATGTACAGAGGATGGCTAAAAGATAGATCCCATCTGTCGTGCAACTTCAACAATGCTGTGAAAGCTGGGGCTCTACCGATTCCCCATGCTTGCAGGATTGTATTTAGCACGGAGCAGTATTTGTGTGTTTGACTGTAAGCATGTGTTTGTATAGAGTATGTTTGTGTGAATGTAGGGGTGAGTTTGTATGTAGTGTTTGCGTTTGAATGCAAGCATGCATTTAAGTGTAGTGTTGGTTTTTGAATGCAGGTGCTTGTATGTAGTGTTGACATTTGAATGCAGGGGTGTGTTTGTATGTAGTGTTGAAGCTTGCATGCAGGTGTTTATTTGTGTGTAGTGTTGGTGTTTGAATGTTGAGATGTATGCACATATACACATACACTGCCACACACGCACTCACTGTGATACACATACACGAAGATACACACACTGACACACATGCAGATACACATATACACAAACTGATACACATTCAGAAAGACACACATATACAGATACACACAAACACTGACAGACATACAGATAAACACACACTGACATACAGACACACTGACAGACATAAAGATACACACATACACAATGATAGACATACAGATACACACACAGACACACTGACAGACATACACAAACACACACAGAAACACTGACAGGCATATAGATACACACAGACACACTGACAGACAGACACACACGGACACTGACAGACATACACACACGGACACTGACAGACAGAAACACACAGACACACACACACACACACAAGACACTGACAGACAGAAAGACACAGACACACTGACAGTCATACAGGCACACTGACATACACACCCACTGACAGACATACACACACGGACACTGACAGACAGAAACACACATACACATACAAGACACTGACATACAGAAACACACACAGACACACTGACAGTCATACAGGCACACTGATACACACCCACTGACAGACATACACACACACACACAGATACACACACATGCTGATCAAAATATACACTTTTCTAGCCATACACAGGAGGGTGGCTTACCTGAGTGCTGCCTGAGGTAGTTGGGAGTTGGGGCTAGTACTGCCCATCCCCCCTCCTCTCTGCCTTCTGCTCTCTGCAGTCTTCTTGGGAGGAAGTCCTCCCATGCTGATGAGAAGGTGGCCGGCGGTAGCTCTGCCCCTGCTGGGCACCAGCCGCGCTGTGTGCTACAGAGTGAGCAGGGATATGACGTGTCATATCCCTGCCCCCTCCACACAGTCAGCGGCACTGCAGGTTGGCGCTCGGCCACACTACAAGAAGTGACCGTCAGGAGAGGGGAGCTGTGCGCTTCCCTCCTGCCGGTCCCCCGGACATTTGCGCCCCCGGGCTGGTGCGCCCTAAGGCGGCCGCCTGTGCCGCCTTATGGACGTGCCGGCCCTGCCTCCGGTTCAGCAGTACAGCGGGCATACAGTCTTGCAAGGTTTCCCCCGGTACCTCTGCCCCTGTGTGACAAGGCAGGGTGAACCGGGGTGCAGGATTTGTGGATTTCCTGCAGATTTCTGCCAAAAACCGTGTTCAGGATCCAGAGCTCACAGTAAACACGTCTGTTCAGCTCCCTGGTCAGACTCCGCCCACCGTAATAATTCATTTTGATGAAGGAATAACAAACTTATCAAATTGAGCTTAGATGGATATACACATTCGAAAGGTACAGCTCACTACCCAATTTCCTAAATTAAAAAAATAACTGTTTAGTAGATATAACACAACAAAAACATGCATGCATTTAATAAGAACTTTATTTATTAGGGGTATATTTTATTTAAAAAAAAAAAAAAAAAAAAAAAAAAGCTTATTTGCAGCCTTTGCAACCCCTAACCCTTCTTTTCCAGTCCAAAATTTCTACAGCTGTCTAGTCATAGACTTTCCAATACAGCTCAATAAGAAGTTTTTGCAAGGCAAAATGCAAGGCACTGGAGTTTCCCTTTAAAGCTACTGTGTTTCCCGAAAATAAGACACCCCTCGAAAATAAGCCCTAGCTTATTTTTGGGAGATGCTCCTAATATAATCCCTACCCCGAAAATAAGCCCTAGGTGTTCTCTAATCTATTTTCTGGGAATTCTCCCCAAACATAGATTTGCGGGATTCCATTCGCAAGTAAACTGATCTATGTTTGGGAAAGTTTCCCTGAACATAGATTTACAAGATTCCATGCCCTAGTGAACTGCTATGTTCGGGGAAATTCCCCCGAACATAGACCTGCTTTCTAGCACACGTTTTTCCCCGAAATAAGACATCTCCCAAAAATAAGCCTAAGTGCGTTTTTCGGGGGGAAAATTAATATAAGACCCTGTCACATTGTGAAGATGGTGACCAGAACTGATGTGCATGCATCTTAAAATCCACATATTTGTGTTTTGTTTTGGTTTTTAACTCTAAAAATTACCAAGATTTATGGCAAAATAGGGAAAATTAGTAAAATTGCATTTATGACTTTGATAGCAATTTGCCTAGCACAATGAATAGATTAATATTATAACTCATTTTAGGAACACTTCTGGAAGATATAATTAACTACAGCCCACTAATTCAGACCATTGTTTGAACATCTGTGTAATTTTATGTTATTACTTTTACAGATTGAGTTTTAGCACTCTGCTTTGCTGGAAGTTTCTGTTACTTTGTATCATGTTTACACTTACTCTGTAAGATCTCTTATTAAAATATTGTACTCTTCTTATCTGTCATTGTGATTCTTACCTGTAATTGTGTAAGGATAATAGTTCCAGGCTTTTTCCGTTACGTAGAATATCTTGGGGACAAACCCTCGCACCCATGTTGGCAGTTTACTGAAAATATAAATATACATGGTCAGAATTTATGTTGCATCCTCGCAAAACTTTTTTAAATGTGTGTGTGTATATATATATATATATATATATATATTTATATTAATCTTAAATATTGCTATATATACAGCCGACGAAGAGAGAGCAAATATCTCCTCACCCCGGTCACTGCACACTTGCACAGCAGGAGAGGGAGCCTGGGAGGCTTTTTGTCTGCTTCTGCTCGGGGTCCTCTCTCACGCGCAAGAGGAGCTTCTAAGTACAACATGACCACCAGGGAATGTAGTGTTCCCTCTACTTAACCAGAGGTAAGAGGGAAATAATATTTAATAAAGATAAATAAAATAGTGAATAAACTGCTGCTCTTACCATCCCTATCAACACAGCGCTAGCTCACACTCTATGCACACTGCATCCCTTACACACACACATACACACACAAACCACTTCCACTACATACACACTGCATCCTGTACACACACACACTACGTCCACTAATCATACACACAGTGCATCCACTATACACATACTCTGCATCTGCTATACACACTCACTTCAACCCTGACACACACACACTACATTCTCTAAACACACACATTACATCCCCTACAAATACACAATATATTGCTTACTGCAACTGTAAGTGCATGCAAGATGATAGTGGAATGGGTGGCACTCGGCCAGCCCAGTGGCTAGACTATGTAAGGAGACTTGGGGCTTTGACCTGTGCAAAGAGATCCAATATTTCTGATGGCAGCCCTGAATCTTTGCAATATATTCTCAGAGATTTCTAGGGTTCTCACTGTCCAAAAATCTTTACATTTTCAGCTCTAGCCTTTGGTCTGAGTATGGCTTTAAGAGTCTTCAGCAAGATCTTGGTATACCTTATTGCACTCACAGACTCTATGCATCATAATGACTAAACTGAGCTATAGTGGCTTATCTTATGCTACACAAATTAGCAAATTGTAATAGTAAAAATGTATTCACATGAAGAATTGAAAAATAACCTGGTAGAAACTTTCTCGCCTCACATTTTGAAAACTGATTGTCAATTCAAAATGGTCACTCCTTGTTAAAGGGACACTCTGCCCAAGTATAAAAATAACTAAACAAAACACTGTTTAGCAGATATAACCCATTGAAAACATGCAAATGTTCAATTATGCATTTATTTCATTGGGGATATAACAAAATACAGCTTGCAAAAGCTATAGATGTCTTGTTTGAAGCCTTTGCAAGAACTCCCCTCCTTCCCCAGCAAAGCCCTTTTTGTTGCTGTCCAATCACAGCTATTTCAATGAAGCTCAATAAGAGGTTTTTGCAAGGTAGTTGCTTTGCGCAATTGCTTGCTTTTTCACTGCACTGAGCTAAATTCTATTGACATCTGCATTGTTTTGTAAAATTAAAAGAAAAGGACACACTTCACCACAAAGCATTTCAGAAAGCTGAAGAGCTTTAGGGGTCTGAGTGTCCCTTTAAATAAGAATATAAAATCTGTGGGGCGTGTCTGGACGGCCATGCGAGCAAACGTGTGGGGCAACAGCTCTGATCCCAGGTGAGCCTAATCCATCTAATATCGCAGCCATCGTGCAATATGGGGAACAAAAAAATGAGACTCAACACAAGCCAAAGACTCAAGGAACTACTCTGGCTCTCGATATCATCTATTAAACAAATTCTTCACTGAGCAATTTGAGGGCGATCCAGAGGCCTCCAGATCCAGCATTACGCCCCGCGCGGACTCGCCAACTGCATCACAAGCCAGCTTATGTCTCTTAGAGGTGTCTGCAACCCCGGACACAGAAATAAAAGAAATACTACTCAACCTACCGTCCAGGGATGATATAGCAAAGATGCTTGCTGTTCTCGATACCTCCATACAAACTAAGATCACGGAACTGGGAGCAGGCCTGGGCTCACTGGACACCAGAGTACAACAAATAGAATCCACAATGGAATACCACAACTCCCACAGAAAGTGGGTTCCCCTACTCTCTCACACAGTAAACGAAGGCAAATTTAATGTATTGGGTTGAAATCTGTATGTAACCACCCCACACATGACACAAATGGCCAAAATTACCTTTACTTCTTTAACTAATAGATAATTACCTGGGTAGAGAGCCCTCCCCAGCCCCACCCCACACAGCTCACAAGACACCTGTAAAGCGTTCCTACACCCCCCCCATGGAGCCGTGTCAATGTATTGATACCTCTGGGGACCTGGAATTTTTCCAGCACCCCGCAGGTTGACATGAAACTCAAAGAAAAAAAAGAAAAACAAATAATAATTATATAAAATAAAAACAAAAAGACACACTCGCTGTAATGATAGCTCTTCTAATGATTAATGCACAAATTCTGCTAAGTGTGCTTAAAGCATATGTTCATATTTTTACGATTATCTTGTTAGATTTCTTAATCATTGGTGCAACTAACTGTTTTGGTACTATCTCTAAAGAAAATGTGTATATACAATTTTACCAGATGACAACCACTCTACTAAATTGTTGAGCACCTGTAGGAGCGCTGTGCCCCTTCATAACTTACTTAACTGTCATTTATGTCTTCCCACATAGTGTCATTGAATGTCAAGGGGTTGAACGTCCGGGACAGGCAGCGTATGCTCTTGGCCGAACTGAAACGAATGGGTGCGGATGTGGCCTTGCTGCAGGAGACTCACTTCCAATAGGGCTCGGCGCGATCTCTTCGGGACCGTCGATACACCACCAGATACTTCGGGGACTATGAGGGAGGTAAAGCTAAAGGAGTGGCAATTTTATTTGCATCACATATACCCTTCCAGATGGAAGTACAATTGAACGATCCACATGGTAGATTTGTATTTGTCAGAGGTATGATAGGGTCACACGATTACACGTTTGCCAACATTTATGTCCCTAACAACAAACAAGGATACTTCATGAAAAAAAAACTTTCAAAACTCTACTCCGTTTTAAGGGGAACCTTGATCTGTTGAGAAGACTTCAACATCTCCCTTGATCCCACACATCACAAGGGCAACCCGAACCATCTGCAAAGAAAACTGTGCATACAATCACTACATAATAGCCAACTAATATATTGTTGGAGACTCACTAATCCGTCTTCCAATGTTTACACATTTAACTCACATCCCCAAAACACATATTCCTGAATTGACTCAATTTTTATCAATCACAGATTCTTACACCACATTAAAAAATCCTGCATAGGACCAATCACATGGACCGATCATGCACCAGTACATGTATACAGGGAATTCCCCACAATACATAGTCGCTCCTGGAATTGTAAACTTAATGACTGTCCTAGATAATCCACAACTTAAAACCCAAATACAGGAAACCATCCTTACATACTTCCACAATAACCCACCCTCTGATACTTCTCCCCTGAACACATGGGAAACACACAAATGTGTCCTACGAGGCACCTTTATCCAAATCGGAGCTAGACTAAAGAAAGAATGAACCAAAACCATAACAAACCTTTTAGCGAAGATACGGACCCTAGAAAACACACACAAATTATGCAAAGACTCCAACACTCTCACAACTAGTGATGCTTAGGGAAGAACTCTCACACCTGCTGAACCACAAAGTAAAAAGAGCCCTCCTACTCAGACAACACCCCTTCTATGAACACGGCAACAGGAATGGAAATCTCCTTGCCAGAGCCTTGCAACTAAGACTCCAAAAACTCCTATATATCCAAAATCAAAGAGTTCAGGGACAATGCACCATCTAACAGCAGATATTGTGAAAGCATTCCAAGACTATTATGCCTCATCATATAGCATAAAGTCGACAGGGGTATCTGGGACTGACAGGAAAAAATACCTAAGGGACAACATACATTACCGACTTACCCAGGCAATGCATAAAACACTCAACGTTATTGGTCCTATGCGGGACATAGAACTATACAATGCGATAAAGGCCGACCAAACGGTAAAAGCCCTGGTCCTGACGGGTATTTCAATAAATACTATAAATAATTTTATCCAAAACTAGGGCCCCACATGCTTAGGGCTTTTAACTCCATATCAACAACTTTGACATATAGCTCCTCAGCACCAGAGGCTACAATAACATTCATCCCCAAGCCGGACAAAGACCACACTCAGTGTGGAAGCTATAGAACTATATCGTTGATAAACAACAACATAAAAGTATTCTCCCGCAGGTTGGCTAACAGGCTGAAGCCCCTATTGCAGGGACTAGTCCATGCTGGATTCATACCACATATAGAAGCAAAGGACCACCAAAATAATAAACATCATTCACAAAATAACAACACAAATTGTCCCCACATTGCTCCTCAGTGTAGATGCTGAGAAGACATTTGACAGGGTGGACTGGTCTCTGATCTTTGGAGGGCTGGGGGAGGTGGGAGTTGGTACACAGTGGATAACATGGGTCAAAGCCTTATATTCCGCTCCACAGGCGAAAATATAAGTTAATGGCACACTCTCTAATACACTACCTATTCAAAGCGGCACAAGACAAGGTTGTCCCGTAACATAGCAGTGGGCACATACACACACATATGGTGGGAATGCGCAATCCTACAGGGGTATTGGACTCACATTCTCTCAATAATAACACAAGAGGCCTCAGATCTTTGCTGAAAATTTTCTTCACCTGACTCCTAAGCCTATCAAACAATACCGCAAATCTATAGAGTACTACCTACTCTCAGCTGCTAAGGCCCTGATCCCCAAATATTGGAGGCAACAAACTGCCCCCCACTGACAAAATTGCATTCTAGAGTAGAGAGTATCAGAGGTATGGAAGAAATTAAATACTCTTTATCTGGTCACACCACGCACTACCCATCAATTTGGGCTGGGTGGATTGAACATATGGGAAAATGCGATAACTCGTGCCCATGTATCATTAGTAGACCTCACCCCCTAAACCGAATGACATTCATTTACAAATATTAGACAGCTGATTAAGCAAGCAAATGCCAACACGAATATGACTCTCAAGAGCAGACTCACAGGGCCCAGACGAACTGGAACCTGTGATTTACACACACACTAGCACTGACCACAGACACCAGAATGTACCAGGAAATAAACATACAACAATATATAGCAAAAGCACCGACATACAAAAAAGTCCTTAACTTTTATATGTTAGCTATGTTCACAACTCTTATATTATCGATGTTTATCTATACCTATGTATAATCAACAGAAACGTGTTCATTCAAAGCACGCGAGACAACACAGGGATGCAAATACTGCATGCCTAGTAAACCACCAGACTCCTAATGTGTATGTACCAATACAAAGAAACAAGTCCTGCGCTCAAACTTGCATTACTCCTGGACGGCAGCAACGACCATAGTACACATCAGCCCAGATACATATAGTAAAAACCAAAGAAAAAAGTTACCTGCGCTCTTTCCACATCCCTATGCATTTTTAAACAAATGGAAGTTTTTAGTTACCTCCAATGGCCATGAGAGGGTATGCCCACCTGCCACGTCAAGGCAGACCTCTTAGGTACCGCTGATAATGTATGCGATTTGATAACCCTGTGGCGCCTCGTATTGCTCTTTGTACTACATTGCACTGTGTTTCTGTATTTTTGTTTTTTTTGCTGATGGAAATCAATAAAAATGAAAATAAACCAAAAAATATATAAAATCCGAATGATTCTATTCTTCAAATATGTTTTTAACCCCTTAAGGACCAAACTTCTGGAATAAAAGGAAATCATGACATGTCACACATGTCATGTGTCCTTAAGGGGTTAAAAGATAATGCAGCAATAATCTTTTCATTGTAAAGCATTAGCGCTGTCTTATTTCTAGATGTTTACTCTATGTAGCTTTTATCATACGAATGCTCTTATATGCCACTTGAAGACTCAAGATTAACCAACTCATCCATTTGCTTCTATGATTCAAACCTTGTTCTAAGAAAATCCTTATATCATTTTATCATTATACCATTATATTCTTGTAAACAAGAACGCGTCCCTGTAGGATTCTTTTTATACTAATCATTTTACTTAATCTGATGACTGTTCCTGCATTGTAATGAGAATACTAAAGTTCATAACCATAGCTGAATGGACAAGATTTTGGAAAACAATTTTTGTATTAATTACAAATCTTAATATAGATCACAATCCACATAATTGCAAACAAGTTGTATTTTGCTCAGCCAAGCCAGTAAAGATCTCGATTGGTAATTAATAAATGAACCAATAACCTCGCACACAAAGTGTTAAGCATGTTTCAAATGTTCAATCCAAGTTCTCGGACACAAAGACTTGAGTGAGTTACATTCTTCTGCTATATTACAGTACATCTGTAATTAACATCTCTAGCACAGTGTACTCATGATACAGATTTTTCTGGAACAAACTGTTAGATATTGTAGGCATTTAATTATTTGTCTAATGCACACCCACTGGTACCGTATGATGAACGGAGATTATAAAAAATTCCCTATGTTTTTTGTTTTTTTCAGTCATTTTTCATTGCAGCTTTTTTAAATCTGCACCTTACTTCTCTGTAATTTTTACAATGCAGGAGATTTGCTACTTTATATTTAGAAGGCCCTCTGAGCACCGCAACTTCTACAGCTAATTAAAAAATATTCAGTATATAGTGTTTATCGAGCCGTTTTTTTAAGCGGACTACACGACCAGGGTCAAATTACACTTACAGGACAGTGCATACTGTAACTATGGCAGCTTACCATCTTCCTGATCTGGGCAATAACTCAATGTTGCTGCTTCTTGGCTTTGTATTTGTAGCAGCTGAAGGAACTTTATAGAGGGACTGTCACTTTCCTGGGTTTTTGATATTATGTTTATAATATACCCCTATATTTAAAACTGTTGTAGTTGTGAGGTGTTAAAAAAAAATATTGTAAAGATCCACAACTTTTTATTCTGCATCTGGGTGCCCCCATCTTCATTCATAGCTCCGGTATTTATAACTGGCAGTCAGCATAAGGAAGGCATACAGAAAAAAAAAACCAATGTTTCTATTTTTCTGCTCATTTGTACCTGGACCAAAATGGTTTGTGATGTAATGTAATTTCTTAAATCTTTAATATAAGTTTAAAAGAAAATGGAGCAGGGCATAAAAACATTATCACTATTTATAGATCGTGTTTAATGTTTTATTTCATGTTGTAATTTCCAGAAAAGTGATGACTTCCCTTCAAAGGTGAGTATATTTTCTAGGTATTTTTATGCATTAACTCTATTCCTTTAAATGACCACTATAGGGTCAGGAACACAAGCATGTATACCTGACCCTATAGGGTTTAAACCACCATCTAGCCACCCTGGTCCCCTCATGCCTCTCTAAATACAGTAAAGATCTTACTTGTATTCAAGCTTGAAGCTATAGCTCTGCATGTTGTTTGACTCAGAATAGCAAGCTGCCTGCTGACATCATCAGAAGTGGTGGCCTGATCCAATCACAATGCTTCCCCATAGGATTGGCTGAGACTGACAAAGAGGCAGATCAGGGGCAGAGCCAGCACAATTTAAACACAGCCCTGGCCAATCAGCATCTCCTCATAGAGATGAATTGAATCAATGAATCTCTATGAGGAAAGTTCAGTGTCCAAACTGAATGTTTGGATGCATTATAGGCAGCCATGATCCAGGAAGGATCTCTAACAGCTATCTGAGGAGTGGCCAGTGAAGTTATCACTAGGCTGTAATGTAAACACTGCATTGTCACTGAAAATACAGTGCTTACAGCAAAAAGCCTGAAGGTAATGATTCTACTCACCCGAACAAATTCAATAAGCTGTAGTTGTTCTGGTGACTATAGTGTCCCTTTAAGTTGACTTTGAAAATATCTAGGTTCAACCTACCATAGTAGCATCAAATGTGTTAACAGAAAGGCACATTTTTTTCCATTTGGACCTTTTTGGTTTACAGATACTTTTCCTATAAAAAATGTATTTATTATTTTTGGAAGCCATGGGCAGAACTCTTAATAGTGAAACAAATTAACGTGTTCAACAACTGCACTAGTTGTTCGCTCAGTTATAGGTCTGTATGGTGCTTCAGAGATATGGAATTTAGGTTAAAGTCAGGTTCCTAACATAAATTCCATATTGCGGAGGCACCAGAATCAATATATTTCTGGTATCACATAAATCAATGAGTCTTGTGATATCTTCCAATACTGGCCAAATGTCATGGTCAACCGTTTACAAACTATGTATGGATATATTCTGTTTAACCATTGTATCTGGTCACAGCATGCAAAGAATGATTGGTCCATCTGCCTTTATGAACCTGCTATGTCTTTTGGACCACCATCAGCACTTTACTTACCACCCAAAATTCCAAAACGGGCATGGGACAAATAACCTTCACTTACAGATGAGAAATATCCTTTGTAGAAAATGTAAAATTTACTGCCAGTTTACAGGCTCTTTATAAATCCCTGGTAAGACCACATTTTGAATATGCTGTGCAATTTTGGGCACCTGTTCTAAAGAAGAATATTATGGCACTAGAAAAAGTGCAGAGGCGGGCTACAAAATTAATAAAAGGAATGGAACATATCAGCTATGAAGAAAGGTTAACAAATTTACACCTATTTAGTTTAGAAAAACATCGCCTGAGAGGGGATATGATAGCATTATACAAATATATTCGAGGCCAATACAAACCATTGTGTGGAAATCTATTCACAAACCGGACTTTACATAGGACACGAGGCCATGCGTTTAGACTGGAAGAAAGTAGGTTTCGTCTAAGGCAAAGGAAAGGTTTTTTTACTGTAAGAACAATAAGGATGTGGAATTCTCTGCCTGAAGAAGTGGTTTTATCAGAGTCCATACAGATGTTCAAACAGCTACTATATGCATACTTGCAAAAACAGAATATTCAAGGATATAATCTTTCAATGTAGGGTAATAACTGCTTGATCCAAGGATAAATCTGACTGCCACTCTGGGGTCAGGAAGGATTTTTTTTTTTAAAAAGTGCTTCAAACTGGGGTTTTTTGCCTTCTTTTGGATCAACAGCAAAAAACAAATGTGAGGAAAGCTGAATTTGATGGACGCAAGTCTCTGTTCAGCTATGTAAGTATGTAACTATGTAACAGTCTGAATGCATCTCCCTCACTAGATCTTTAGTCTGTGTCAAAGCTGCGTTGTATAGTATGTGTCTTGTAGTAGATTTGTACTGTTATATATTATGTACACTTCAAGACATATCTAAAAACAAAAGAAGTCACAATGTATTTTTAGACTTTATATGTCAAAAATAAATCTCTGTATTTTTATTTAAAAAAAAAATATATGGAATTTAGTCAAGCACCAGATAAGCCCAAAATGGCCTATTTGCAATTCCTCCAAATCTGAATACACAATTTTAATGTGCATGAACTAGCCTACAATATAGTTAAATATTGTTCTGGCAGACTGCTGACTCCCTGGCTCCTTCTTTAAATTGAATCCCTTATCCAAGTGGACAGGAAAAAAGGAAAGGGGAGAAAAAGAGCAGCAATCCTTCTTGTTAAAATATAGGAAATGTATGACTCATTAGCTTCCCCATTCCATAAGGAAAAGGTGTCTAAATAATAATAATTGTAATGATCATAATAACTGTGATAATATCACCTATATTGCGAAAGAGAATAGTAAGAATATGTATCAGGTGCTCCGTAGTTTAATACATCCCTGAGAACCTCCATTAATATGAAGGGTTATTTACTAAAGTGAGAATTTTAAATTTAAAGCCAGAGTAGCTGAACTGAAAGCACAGCTTAGTTAGAGAACTGTTGCACTTTGGCTATTGTGGCCTTGAATTCACCTTCAATTCTCACTTTAGTGAATAACCCTGTTATTGTTTTGGCCCTCAGCCTGCCATGCATGATTGGCGAGATGAGGACTGGTTTAGAAGATATGAGACACGTAGTCGTTGCTCTGTCAGTGCTGCAGCACAATTAATAGTGAAATGTGTCACAAAATATGCTGTGTAGAGCGATTTAGAATGCAATGTGTTTGTTGGAACATTTTTTTTATGAAGCCTACACAAAGTCTATATTGCCACATTGAAAAGGAAAAAGTCTGGCTTGTTTTTTCTTATCTTGGTGTATTATTTTTCAGGATACACTTCTTTTTAGCACAAAAAAAAAAAAAACTACTGTTGATTGTGCTATAAAAAGAAAAAGGTTAGTCACTGATCTCACTATTGGTCACTAATGGACCCTCATTTACCTGTACATGTAGTGATGTGATGTCATAAATAATATTGTTGTAGACACACTGCTGTATAGTAGTTGCAGAATATACAGATACATTAAGTATGTTCTGCAATATCCTTTTTATCCCCAAATGAGGAAATACAGTGGTGCAAAACATGACGACTGTGATGCACGCCAATTTGTTTTAAACTTGGTGTGTGTGAGGAATAATGGGAAATTAAGGAATCACAAACTATTTAAATCAAGTCCCTCTTTTGCAATTTATACAAACTATTAAAATTATTAAATCTGTTAAAATATGTCTCAATCCCATATGTGGATAAAAATAAATAAAATAAGTGGGGTAGCAAAGAAATGACACAAATGTATGTAGCCGTATGTGTAAAATACTATACAAAAATTTGAGTCACCACTGCAGTGCCTAAAAGGTTAAACTTGAAACTGAATTATACTCTACTTATTATATGATAAGAGATTTAGTAACACCTGGCTTGAAAAAGAAGTGTGAAATACATTCAGACTTGGCAAACTGCCACATTTGTGAGTAAATCTATTACATACCTATTCCCAGGGTTGCTTTTATTTCCTGAAGTTAACATCAGGGACAGCTAAACTGTATACCTGATAGAAATTTTCTTATCTTTTATTTTTTCAGTTGGTATTAGTTTATCACTTATCGTTATCTACGCAAGGAGGATGCCCAGAATAGAAGCAATGTGATTTTAAAACTCGTGAAGGAGATTACTTAGTATTAGAGCACCTGGAGGATACATAACACACACACACACTTTTCTAAAGTTAAAAACCAAACTAATCAACGGACTATAAAAAATATAACTTGAATATATGCAACTTCTTAAAGGAACACTACCCCATAGGGAAGCTCAGGAGGCTAATGCTCATGCAAATAGCCATGCTGTGCCAATTAGCATAGCCTCATAAAAATGAATTTAATTAATGCATCACATGGGGAACATTGGTCCTGCAATCTTTAAAGGACTGAACCCCAGGATGTCCATTTTGTGGCTGTCAGAGTGATAGGCACTTGAGGTGGCTTTAGACAGCAATGTAAACACTGCTTTTACAAAAAAAAAAAAAAAAAAAAAAAAGTCCATTTAAGTTTGCAGAGCCAGGGCCGGACTGGGGAAAAAAATCCGGCCAAGGCACTGAGAAGAGGGTGGGCCTAGAGAGGGGTGTATTTTGTCATCACCAAGGACAAGCATGCCCCCTCTCAAAGTGAACATGTTGGTTCAATGCTCTTGCAGGGCAGCCCATGTGCAGAGCCTTGGTGAAGATCTCTTGTATGAGAAATGAGGCCCTGTATTTGTTCTGAGCAGCGCAAGAGAATTTATTAACATGCTTGCGCTGTGTTTGTTTGTCTGTTTGGTGTCTCCATAAGTGGGATACCAGAGGACACAAGGGTCTAGTGTTCCCCCACCCTCATCCCATAGTGTTCCCACCCCCCTTTCCATAGTATTCCCTCCCCTCATCCCATAGTGTTCCCCCCTCATCCCATAGTGGTCCCCCCTCATCCCATAGTGGTCCCCCCTCATCCCATAGTGGTCCCCCCCTCATCCCATAGTGGTCCCCCCCTCATCCCATAGTGGTCCCCCCTCATCCCATAGTGGTCCCCCCTCATCCCATAGTGGTCCCCCCTCATCCCATAGTGGTCCCCCCTCATCCCATAGTGGTCCCCCCTCATCCCATAGTGGTCCCCCCTCATCCCATAGTGTCCCCCCCCCTTGTGCCATAGTGCACTTTCCCTCCCCTTGTCCCATAATTACTTACCTGTCTTGAAGCGTGGGCCGGCTTCACAGCGGACACCACGGTACAGGAACATAAATTTCAGGTTCCGGTTTCCGGCGGGACTGAAAGGAAGTGTCCACACTGAGTGCGCACTTCCTTTCAGTCCCGCCAGAAACCGGAACCTGAAATTGAAGTTCCAGTACCGCGGTGCGCGCTGAACACCGGCCCACGCTTCAAGACAGGTAAGTAAACCTTCACATTCGCTCCATAAGACGCACAGACATTTCCCCTCACTTTTGAGGGGAAAAAAAGTGCGTCTTATGGAGCGAAAAATATGTATATCGGCGTATAACACTCACACATCCTTTGCCCCCCTATTTTCAGGGAGAAAAAGTGCGTGTTATACGCCAATAAATACGGTATGTTCTTTTACCATTGACGTACTGCACACTCTTTTGAGGGCTATATGCACTACCATACCATTGGAATACCTGTATGAATGTACATACCATAACTACATTTTATTCACCTCTATTATTTCTCTATTATTTCTTTGGCGCGGTTTACCACTCTGTTTTTATACTTCTGGTCACTATTAGCGGGTATTGGGAATTCCTGTATATATATATATATATATATATATATATATATATATATATATATATATATATATTATTATTATTATTATTATTATTTCATTTATCTTATCTGCCGTCATATTCTATGTTATTTATTTTTATATTTAAATTTTATTAATATATATATAAAATATATACAATTACAGCATAATAAGTGTATTTTGATATTGATATATATAACTATCAATATACCAAAAAGGTTATGGTGGGGAAAAAATTGTGATTGAAAACCCCTTCCACCTAAAGTCTGTGGATAGTTAATACAATGTTAAGCAAAAATCTGCACACCAGTCAAGCCATAAGACTTGCTTTTCCCACAGAAATCACAAATTTGCAGTGATGTTACTACCGCAAAGGATTCTGGGTGGGCATATGTAAATAAGTTTAGCAAAGAATTTCAATGAGGCAAAAATGTGCAGGCCATGTGATCGCTCTTTTAGAGCGATCACATGGCCCGCGGGGACCTAAATTGCCAAGGGGGCACTGCCTAGGCTGTCAGTCAGTCCCCCAGAAGTGGATCGCGGCGGAGGTGAGTACACTTCGGGTGCTGGGGTTAAAAGCAGTTAGGGTGTTCTATGCCGCTGTGACGGCTTTAAACCCATTATAATGGGGACAGCATAGAATGCTCTAATAGATTAACAGGTTAAGTACTTAAATATAAAAAAAAGCGTATATTGAGGTGCATAAGCACCTTTATTGTTGTTTTTTTATTTTGTTTTTTTAATTGTGGATTCTGTATACAAGACTTAAACAGAAACTTTAAGCAGCATAATCATTAATCCTGACTTTAGTTGTTATGTTGTCATGAGTCCCTGGGCCCTGTTCCATGGTTTTATGTCAAACTGTCTAGGCGCAGATTAACAAATACCAGGTAAATCCTTGTCTCTCAGCCAAATTGATAAAGTAGAATTTACACTTTCTCATCATCAACATCAATTTATCCAACCAGGGCAGCATTGATAGGTTAAAAGCTTGAAGCCAATCCCCTCTCAGCCAATCACTGATGTCCAGGTTAAATTAAATTGACACAAATTCTAGGAGTGTTAATTCCACATTATAAACGAGTGTGAGTAGAAGTTTGTTTCCATGTGTTACTTCTCAAAACAACTGCCGGTCACCATAACAACTTAATATAAACAAAAGTTGTTATGGTGTCAGGAGGACTCCGGGTGATTCTTTAACTTAATAGGTGAACCAAGTCTCAATAGTTTACCCCCAAAGGTTGCCTCAAGCGCCGAATCTATGGGGCCCCCAGCGGCATCCGGCTTCAAATATTATGTTTCAGGAAGTGTCACTGGGCAGGGGAACTCTTGACTGGCTAGAGTGGTCAGCTGACACTCTAAGCCAATCAGTAGCTACCATTCATAAAAAAGGTACCTTCTGTACAGTTTAACCCCTCAAGTTAAGAAAGCAGCTGGGGGCTTCCAGACACCATAACAACTTAATTTAGATAAAGTTATCATGATAACAGGAGTGTTCGTATAAGTGTCTGGAAAAAAACAAAACTGAAAAACACCACCCAGAGATAAAACATAACCAATACAGCGAGCTGTGCTGATTATATTAATTAAAATGTCCATGAAAGATCTAATGTATTTGATTGCTAGTAGTTTTGTGGAGAGATTTGTTCTTCTTGTTAAAATATATATGCAGACTGTATATGTATAAAACATATATTTATTGTGAGTAATCTGAACAGCAGGAACACTGAGGCTGTGTGTGGGTGAGACTGCCTTCTTTGCATCATGAATTAAGCTATGAAATTATCTGCTATTTAGTCTTTTAATCAACATAGGTTATTAAGGAAAGTATAATAAAACATCTGAAAAGAATAAATATAAGTCAAATTAAAATTGTGTTCACATGGCACTCAGAAGCCATATAACGTAAAATACTGCCATCGAAATGGCAAAGTCTAGCTGCATGCCTCCAAACCTTCCTGATTTTGGTAGGACAATCCAAATTTTGGGGTATTGTCCCAACTTTGTTCCCTGGTCAGCGCCGGCGCGTCCATAAGGCGGCACAGGCGGCCGGCCGCCTTAGGGCACACTAACCAGGGGGGTGCTAGATTAGAACAACTCGGCAGGAGGGAAGCTCACAGCGCTCCCTCCTGGCTGTCACTCAGTGTAGCATGGCCGGGCGGCATGGACCGCGGTATAGGAGCTGACTAACAGGAAGTGTTCACTGAGAGAGCACTTCCTGTTCTGCCAGGTACAGGAAACGGAAGCTCCTGTACTGCGGTCCACTCTGCTCAGCCATGCTACACCGGGGAGGGGAGCGGACCAAGGGGGAGGAGAGGGGGGCACTAAGGGACTGGGGGGAAGGAACACTAAGGGACAGGGGAGGAGGGCGACCACTAAGAGAGAGGGAGAGGAGATGACCACTATGGGGAAGAGAGGAACATTAAGGTACAGGGGAGGTAAGGGAAAAGGAACACTGGGTTGGGGGTCACTTTGAAAGAGGAAAGGGAGAGGAACACTAAGAGGGGGGAGGAACATTAAGGGGGTTGGAGGGGCACTGAGAGACAGGTAAGGGGGGGAAAGGAACACCAAGGGACAGGAGAGGAAGGGAAAAAGAACACTAAGGGGAGGGGATATGAAACCTAAGAGAGTGGGGCACTAAGAGATAGATAAGGGGGGGCAGATGAACACTAGGTAACAGGGGAGAGGAGAGAAACACTAAGGGACAGGGGAGGGAGGGGAGAGGAACACTAAGGGACCGAGAAGAGGACTACTAATGGGCAGGAAGGGGAGGGGAGAGGACCAATAAGGGACATGGATGGGAGGGGAGAGGAACACTAAGGGACATGGAGGAGAGAGTGGCAAACAGGGGGGACTGAGTGGGGAGAAAGCCACACAGATGGACCTGGGAGTGAGAAAGATGCGCAGAGGGGCTGGAGAAGAGGGAAAAGAGACACAGAGGGGCCGGGGGAAGATAGACGGGCTGGGGGTGTAAGAGAACCACACAAATGAGCTGGAAAGAGTAAAAGACACAAATGAGATGGGAGAGAAGGAGACACACAAAGGGGCTGGGGGAAGTAAGAGAATTAAGATACACAATGTAAGAGATACACAAGGGAGGTGTAAGACACACAATGGGGAAAAATAGGGGATCAGATGCAGTAAAGGGGATATGACATTTAAAAAAGGGGATAAGAAACAAAAGGCAGGCTAAGAGGCAAACACACAAAGATGCTTTTTGGGGTGGGGTGGTGAGGGGAAAGTACCACTATGATGTAAATGGTGCTATAATAACACTATAGACTGTATTAATGCAGCAACATTTCAGCATCACTCACACAGGGTTAACTACTAAAGTGAGAATTGTCAAGAATTAAAAAAAAAAATTCCCAGATTTTACTAGTAACATGACGTAAAGTCATGATTTTATTAAAGACACGGAGGCGAGTATTATGCATAACTCTTTCTTTATTTCCTCAGCAGCAAAGATAGAGGAATATAAATATTGTCAAAAAATGAAAGAAAAACTGTATAGGCATAACGGGTAGCCAATCACATGGTAGAGGAAGTGGCTATATAAGTCCTGTGTCTCCCACAATCCCCCTCTTTCTTGCGAAAACCGAAGACCAGGTAAGAAGAAACGATGTCCTACTTGATCAGCACAGGAAACAGGAACAATGCGACAACATCAAGCTAAAAAAGACAGAGAAATATGGTAATTTCCAGACTCAAAACTGTAGACTTACCAAACAGTATCATAAGGAGTCACAAACAAGGAAGCTGGATTCTGAAATACAAAGGATAAATAATTTAGTGAACATAAAAGATGTATCAAACCATCCAATCATAAAAATAAACATACATAATCAATACCTAATCAATACATAATCAATACATACCTATTGAACAAGAACAAATCCGTAGAGTCTCAAGCATCTCGTATCCCCATTCCACACCGGGAGGGCGGGAGGGAATAATACTCGCCTCCGTGTCTTTAATAAAATCATGACTTTACGTCATGTTACTAGTAAAATCTGGGAATTTTATTAAAGACACGGAGGCTCATATTATGCAAGTTCAAAGCTGTGCAACTATTCGAGATGCGATGTGTTCAATAGGTCTGAAATAGAAATCTCTAAAAGTCGATTCGCTGGACCAATCTGCCGCCCGCATGATATCCTCCAGACGACATCCGACCGAGGAGGCTTTAGAAGCCATCGCTCCCCGTACAGAATGGGGCGTAAACACAGAGGTGTCTATACCCGCAGAGGATAATAATTCCCGAATCCAACGTGCCAGGGTAGGTGTAGAAACCGGTCGATAAGGCGACTTGAAAGATACGAATAAATCGTGGAGATCAGCAGAGCGAAGGGAACTCGTGACATCCAGATAAACTCTGAGGCAATCCACCGGGCAGAGCGCCGGGCAGCCAGGAAATCTGGGATACGAAAAGGACTTGGATGCAGATTTAGTCCTCCTGGATATATCAAAAGTAACACCTTCAGGGGTGAATGCAATGGCGTCCCAATCCATGGCCCTGACGTCGGAGACCCTCTTGCAAGAGATCAAACAGAGTAACATCACCAACTTGGATGACAGGCGTTTCAAAGACAGCTCCTGATTAGGGTACCAAGAGGAGAGGAACTGCAACATTATGTTAACGTCCCAAAAGGCAGAGAAGCGAGGCCGAGGAGGGCGCGCAAGGCGGATACCCTTGAGAAGACGACACACAAAAGGATGCCTGCCGACAGGGGAACCATCCAAACCCTTGTGTCCGGCCGAGATAGCCGAGCGGGAGAGGTTAATCGTGCGGTACGCCTTGCCCGAGTCAAACAGGGACGTGAGAAACTCGAGGATCAAAGGTAAAGGGGCAGATACGGGATCCACTGCCCGTTCCAAGCACCAACCAGACCACGATCTCCATGAAGCCCGATAGGCAGTTCGAGTGCCTGGGGCCCAAGCGTTATCGAGGAGTAGGAGAGTTGTCTGCGGAACGTCTGGGACAATCCAAGGTCCCCTGAAAGGAACCATGCTATCAGTGGTAGCTGGCGTTGCAATACTAGTTCGTGCGGGTTCCCATCCGGGTCCAGAAGGAGGTCCTGGAAGATTGGAATCAACCGAGGATAATCGATCGACAACTCCATCAAGCGGGGAAACCATGGTCGAGATCTCCAAAGCGGGGTGATTAACGCTACACGACAGTCGTGGCGAACCAATTTCGAGATCGTGCGAGCTATCATGTTGAATGGAGGGAATGCGTATAGCAGGCCCCCTGGCCAGTCTTGAAGGAAGGCATCGGTCGCCACCGCTGCCGGATCCGGCCTCCAGCTGAAGAACTTCGGCAGCTGAGTGTTCAGGCGAGATGCGAACAGATCCATCTGGAACTTTCCCCACAACATGTCCAGGCTTCGGAACACCGAAGTGTGTAGACGCCAATCTCCAGAGTCTCTTAAGTGTCTGGAATTCCAATCTGCTCCCGAATTGTCTAGTCCCGGGATGTGTTCCGCTGTCACCGAGACGTTGTTGGAGAGGCAATATTGCCAGAAGTCTTTCGCCAGAATTGCCAACATCTTGGACTTCGTGCCCCCCAGGTGGTTTATGTAGCGGACCGCTGATACATTGTCCATCTTGAGGAGAACGCAGCAATTCGCCCGTCCTGGGGTAAGACTGCGGATCGCGAAAGCTCCAGCCAGGAGCTCTAGGCAGTTGATGTGCAATGATTTCTCCACGTCGGACCATCTGCCTCCTGTGGAAACGTCGCCACAACGAGCACCCCAGCCGTGTAAGCTGGCATCTGATTCGATCACCACGTCCGGGATGGAGCCGAAGATGGCTCTCCCATTCCACGCCTCCATGTGTGCTAACCACCACACCAACTCGTCTCTGGACTCTGCGTCCAAGCGTATCCGAGACTCGTAGGAGTGACCTGACCGAAGGTGTGACCCTTTGAGTCGCTGGAGGGCCCGGTAGTGTAGTGGGCCCGGGAAGATTGCCTGAATAGAGGCCGCGAGAAGGCCAATTACTCTCGCCAGCTGTCTGATGGACAAGTCTGCGACGCGCAGAGCTCTTCGAATTTCCTTCTGAATGGTTTTTACTTTGGAACCTGGTAGGAACAGGAACTGTTGGACGGAGTCCACTCTGAACCCCAGGAACTCTATGGACTGGGCGGGATCTAGGACCGAATTGTCCCAGTTGATCAGGAAACCCAACTTCTGTAGCAGGGTGGTAGTCCATTCTAGGTGTAGAAGGAGATCCTCCTTCGATTGGGACAGAATCAGAATGTCGTCCAGGTAAACAATGAGGCGAACCCCTCGGGTACGGAGGAACGCCACCACAGGCTTCAGAAGCTTGGTGAAGCACCAAGGGGCTGAAGAGAGACCGAAAGGCAGGCAGGTAAAACGCCAACGCCGCCCGTGCCATGTGAAATGGAGATAATCTCTGAATTCTGTAGCGATGGGGACCGTGAAGTAGGCGTCCTTCAGGTCTAGTTTGGCAAGCCAGTCCGACTGGCGCAGAAGGTCCCTGAGGCAGTGAATACCTTCCATCTGGAAGTGCTGGTAACGTAGGAAGGCGTTGAGGGGACGAAGATTTATTACAGGGCGAACTCCGCCTCCTTTCTTGGGCACCAGGAACAGATTGCTCGTAAAGCCCTTGGCGGCGAACGGCAGTTCCTCTATAGCGCCCTTGGAGAGCATCTCTCCGACCTCCGCGGAGATCATCTCGTCTTGTTCCCGTGGGAGGGACAGTTCTCTGGGGGAGTAGAACTGGACAGGCATTGAAACAAAATCTAGGCGATACCCCTTTACACACTGTAGAACCCAAGTATCCGAGGTGAGCTGAGCCCACTCTCGGTAAAATAAGGCCAGTCTCCCTGCTACCTGAACGGGAGGGGAAGAAAGGGTACTCACCGTAAGGACGTCTGCTGGTGGCACCGCTGCGGGGGTATCTGGAGCCCCAAGCTCGACCTCTGGCTGGGAAGAAAGGAGGGGTTCTTTGGTCCTGAAATCCCCGGGAGGGAAAGAAGGAACCTCTGGTAGCGCGAAATGCGCCTCGGAAACCCCGGCCGGGTGGACGGTTCCTGTTACGCCCGGCCCCTCCAAAAACCTTAGGCGCGAACACACGCTTCATGCTCGCCTGCGCCTTGTCAATCGCCGTGAAGGTCTTGACATATGACCCCATGTCTTTAACGAAGGAGGTGCCAAACAGTAAACCCTCTTCAGTCGGGTCAGGCTCCGCCACAGTCATAGTGGCCAGTTTAGGGTCGATTTTTAGTAATATCGCCTTACGTCTCTCCGCAGATATCGCCGTATTGGCGTTTCCCAGCAAGCAAATGGCCCGTTGGACCCAACCAATGGCCACGTCCACGTCCAAAACTGAATCCCCAGTTTTAGCAGTATCTAGAAGCTCATAGAGCTTCGAGAGGGGCCCTAGTGTGTCCAGGATCTTGTCCTGGCATCCCTTCAGGGAATTGTCAAGGCCCTTTTTGGGCTTCCAGCCCGACTTACCCAGGAACTGGGCAATCTGTGGGTCAATATCTGGTGTTTTACCCGCAGCGCCCGGGAGAGAAGGGCGAGGGCATTCGGCTCGCAGCTTATTGCGGCCTTCTTTGGAAAGGGGTGTGCGGATACGTTTGGCCACATACTGGGCAATATGATCCGGGGGAACCCATTCAGCGGACCGGGGGTGACGTAGGTCGTCTGGGTCGAACAGGGGGTTACCCTGAGGATCAAGAATAGTGTCGTCAACCCCGGAGGGGCCTAAGACTGGACCCCGGGTCTTGGCGGAGGGCTCTGATGGGTTAGCGCCCGTAAGGGGCAAATCCTCGCCAGACACATCGTCATCACCAAAGGAGTCATACTCCATATAGTCGGATTCCTCCTCCACACTCCGGTCGGTATCCGACCCATCATCAAGGGCTCTAGCCCGTTTCCATAATCTAGCCTTTTTAGCCCGGCCAGGGGCTCTTTTGCGCGTGGGGTGCGCGCCATCTGTGACCGCCTCAAGCGTGTCAGTCATGGCAGGTAAAACCTGCATCGAGGAGTGGGAGCCGACGTGTTTTGACTTGGCCTTCGCCTTACGGGCTCCAGGCACAGTCTGAGCAGGGGAGGGGGACCCCACGCCCGTAGGGGCGGGGGAGGCCAGAGTAGGCAAAACCAGGGAGTGCATCGATTGTGAAAATGAAGTAGTAACAGCTCCCATGGCCGAGGCAATAGCCTTCTGAATGGAGGAGGCCATAGTGGCTTCCAGCATGGCCTGAAATTCTTGGGAGGCCATAGCGCCCTCAGCGCTGTCTGAGCGGAAGTCCCCAGGGGGACCCGCAGGCCCATCCTCCCTATCCTGCATGCTGCAAAGTGGCAGTGGGCAATTAAATACTGCTAAATGACACTAAGGTGGTAAGAAGAGCAAAAGGGTTGAGTAACCCACAGAAAACGAAACACACAGACCGTCTAGCGTTCCCAGGGGACCCGGCAAAGCAAAGGTGACCGCACGGCAGCACAGGGGAAGGAACGAGGTCCGCCCAAGATGGCCGCCGCACGTGAGGGAAGGCGCACGCGACTGGGCACCCGGCGGGGGAAGGGGCTCGTGCACCCGATCCGCCGAGCCCGCCCGCGAGCGGGGAGGGATGCGTGCGCAGCCGCGGTCGACAACAGAGCAGTTGCGGCAAAAGCACAGAGCCGGGAGTCGTGCGGGAGCACGAGGGGGATAGAACAGGCAGGTTACAGGAATCCCCGGGTAGGGGGAGAAAAACGCCAAGGGGGTCCCAGGGGGAACGCTAGTGGTAACAGATAATTAAACAATCGTAAATATTCTACAATGAAATATCATACAAATAAACGATCATCAAATTTGAGTCAGAGAGAACAAAAGTACTTATCTGTCTGAGGAAGCAGCAAAGAAAGAGGGGGATTGTGGGAGACACAGGACTTATATAGCCACTTCCTCTACCATGTGATTGGCTACCCGTTATGCCTATACAGTTTTTCTTTCATTTTTTGACAATATTTATATTCCTCTATCTTTGCTGCTGAGGAAATAAAGAAAGAGTTATGCATAATATGAGCCTCCGTGTCTTTAATAAAATTCAAAGTGAGTCTCAATTACAAGGCCAAAGAAGCTGAATTGGAAGCAATCTGACTTGGATATGTTTGCCTCTAATGTGAAATTTAGTTTACAAACACTTTGAATCTATGTAATGCACTATATAAAAAAAAATAATAAACAAATAAATACCTAACAAGAAGGTTTAACAGTTAATAAGAGTTATTCATTATAGGTTGAACCTTCATTATTTCATAGCTATTATCAGGGCCGGACTAGGAACAAAATTAGTGTGTCTGAGGGTGATGTGTATGTGTGTGTCTGAGGGTGCTGTGTGTGTGAGGGTGCTGTGTGTGTGTCAATATTTTTTCATCTAAATTGAAATATATTTATTAATTTAAAAAAAAAGTTATATCCCCCTCCCTTCTTACCTTTAGCCTGGGAGGGGGGGAGCCATGCTGCCATGGAGGGGGAAGCAGTGTTGCCATCCAACCCTGGTGGTCTCAGTGGTGAGAGTGAAATAGAGTTCACTCTTGCAAGATCTGAGCGCTGCCGTGATAACCGCGGCAACGCTCAGAATCCCACGAGAGGAACCCGGCGGAGCTGCTGGCTAGAGCTCCCCGGGTCCTCTCTTGCCTCCCTCCAGCCGCATGTCAGTGTCTGTGGGCTGGTGAGGGAGATCTTTGATCTCCCCACAGGCCCACAGCAGGATCGGTGCTCGGATAGCGCGGGCCCTGCATGGGCCGGCCGGGGAGAACCTTTGATCTCCCCTGCCGGCCTTGGCCCATGGCCATCGTGGCCGTGACATTTGCACGTAATGCTCGATGGCCAGTCCGGGCCTGGCTATTGAATATATTCCACAAGTCAGCAATGTTTTCAGATTTGGCCACTTAAATGCAACATGCACTTTGAATTCCTGACAATTCACACTTTTAGTGAATAACTTTGTTTCTGTTAATTTTTTATTATTTGTTATATTACCATATAGCAATTTTATAGCATGACAGGAGGCTTCACATTTGCTTAAGTCTCTCTTTACTAGAACTCCACAGCAGCACATTAACATAGAGATAAAAAGACCAGAGACAAAAAAAAAAAGTCAGGAATCTATAAAAGGCTTCTCCCAACGAACTATTTCCTCTTTCTTTGCTGCTCCGCAGTCAGTACAGGGTCAGAGTACCACTGCCTCGTGTTTATTTGGGTGGTTGTGGATATTTTACTGTATTTATATGTTTATTACTGTATCGATTTATTTATTTAGAGGGTGTTTTTGCATCTACCTACTTAGTGCTGTAGGGATTTATTTATTTAGCTATACTGTATTTTCTTCACCTACCTGCTTAGTGCAGTAGTGATTGCTTGATTGATTGATTGACTCTGTTTTTCTGCATCTACCTTCTTATGGCTGCAGGGGCTTGTTTAGAATGTGTTTACCTTCCTACTGCCATTATGATTTATTTAGATTGTATTTTTATGTCCCTTCTTTTTTGCTGTAGGGATGTATTTTCTCTTATGACTTTTTCTGCATTATCCTGTTTTGGGCCCCCCTGTCTGAGGATAGTTTTTTTTCTCGGGTTTGGTGGAGTTTCCTTTTTTCCCTCCCTCCCTCCCTCTACCTTTTCCGGGTGGCTTTGCCCCCTTCACTTTTTGTCCATTTTGCGGCCGCCGGAAAGCGGTTCTCCGACCGCTTCCCATTCCCGACCGCCAGGACCCCGGAGTAAGACTCCGGAGGTCCCACGTGTTGGATCCCGTCTGCCGGCTCCGTCCGCCGAGTGACATCCTCTGCTTCCTCGCGGTATAACTGCTCCCGTGTGTGGGGGGGTTACCTTCCCATGCAATGCAGTTGCCTGACTTGCCGCATTAGTTCCGTCGATGGCAGGCACATGTGCTGTAGCTTTGACTGGGACTCAGCTATGACTTGGGTGCATTGCACCCTCAGGCTGTCCTGGCTTTGTGCCCCATGTGGCTGGCAGGTTAGGCTACTGGGGACCATAGTGGATGATATAGATCACAGGCATGCTATATAGAGCTGTGCACAACCCCTCAAGGGTTACAGGCACAACTGGCAGTGTTACCACTTATACTCATCCCCCCCCCCCCCTTTTGTTTGTTCAGATGATTGTTTGCAGCGCTCTGTTTTATCATATTGACCAATGGAGCACCTCTTGTGAGGTATCGCAGTTGGTGAGTTCCCTGACTACAGATGTACTCAATATGCAAGTTCACTATTTACGGAGTGTCAGGCACTATTTAACTGAAGTGCGTTATCTACGGTTACACAATGGAATGCTAGGTACAGTCACACAGAAGAATGCTATGTACAGTTACACAGTAGAAGGCTATGTACAGTTACACAGTAATATACTATGTACAGTTACACAGAAGAGCGTTATGTACAAATACACAGAAGAATGTACGTACAGTTACACGGAAGAGTGTTATGTACAGTTACACAGAAGAACGTTATGTACAGTTACACAGAAGAACGTTATGTACAGTTACACAGAAGAACGTTATGTACAGTTACACAGAAGAACGTTATGTACAGTTACACAGAAGAGCGTTATGTACAGTTACACAGAAGAGCGTTATGTACAGTTACACAGAAGAGCGTTATGTACAGTTACACAGAAGAGCGTTATGTACAGTTACACAGAAGAGCGTTAGGTACGGTTACACAGAAGAATGTATTGTATGTTTATACAGAAGGATGTTATGTACGGCTGCACAGAAGAGTGTTATGTACAGTTACACAGAAGAAGGTCCAGGGCCTGACGGTATCCATCCACGTGTACTTAAGGAACTAAGTGTAGAAATAAGTGAACCTCTGTTTTTAATCTTTCAAGATTCTTTTCTTTCAGGAAGTGTTCCGGAGGATTGGAGGAAGGCAGATGTGGTTCCTATATTGAAAAAGGGTTCAAAATCCTTGCCTGGAAATTATAGACCTGTGAGCTTAACTTCTGTGGCTGGTAAACTATTTGAAAGGTTATTAAGGGATTATATTCAAGAATTCCTTGAGAAGAACATGATTATCAGCAAAAATCAGCACGGTTTTATGAAGCACAGGTCGTGTCAAACTAACTTGATTGCGTTCTACGAAGAAGTAAGTAGAAGTATAGATCAGGGTGTTGCAGTGGATGTGATCTATTTGGACTTTGCCAAGGCATTTGATACAGTTCCACACAAAAGATGTGTTCAAACTCAAGGAAATCGGTCTAGATGAAAATGCTTGTTCTTGGGTAGAACATTGGCTTAAAAACAGAGTACAAAGAGTTGTCTTTAATGGCAAATTTTCAAGCTGAACAGAGGTGGCAAGTGGTGTCCCTCAGGGGTCTGTTCTGGGACCCATTCTATTTAACATGTTTATAAATGATCTTGAAGACAGCATTGAAAGTCATGTTTCAGTGTTTGCAGTGTTTTGCAGATGACACAAAACTTTGTAAAATAATACAATGTGAGCAAGATATTCCTTTGCTGCAGAGGGATTTAGATAGACTGGAGGACTGGGCACTCAAATGGCAGATGAAATTTAATGTTGAAAAATGAAAAGTTATGCACTTCGGCGTAAAGAATACCCAAGCAACGTATACCCTTAATGGAAGCGAATTAGGGATAACAACACACGAAAAGGACTTGGGAATTGTTATAGACAACAAACTATGCAACAATGTGCAATGTCAATCAGCAGTGGCCAAGGCCAGTAGGGTATGGTCATGCATGAAAAAGGGCATTCATTCTCGGGACGAGAATATCATTTTGCCTCTTTATAAATCACTGGTAAGACCACACATTGAATATGCTGTGCAGTTTTGGGCACCTGTTCTAAAGAAGGATATTATGGCACTAGAAAAAGTGCAGAGGCGGGCTACAAAATTAATAAAATGAATGGAACATATCAGCTATGAAGAAAGGTTAACAAATTTAAACCTATTTAGTTTAGAAAAACGTCGCCTGAGAGGGGATATGATAACATTATACAAATATATTCGAGGCCAATACAAACCATTGTGTGGAAATCTATTCACAAACCAGACTTTACATAGGACACGAGGTCATGCGTTTAGACTGGAAGAAAGAAGATTTCGTCTAAGGCAAAGGAAAGGTTTTTTTTACTGTAGAACAATCAGGATGTGGAATTCTCTGCCTGAAGAAGTGGTTTTATCAGAGTCCATACAGATGTTCAAACAGCTACTAGATGCATACTTGCAAAAACAGAATATTGAAGGATATAATCTTTCAATGTAGGGTAATAACTGCTTGATCCAAGGATAAATCTGACTGCCATTCTGGGGTCAAGAAGGATTTTTTTTCCTAGCTTGTTGCAAAATTGGAAGTGCTTCAAACTGTTTTTTTTTTTTTTGCCTTCTTTTGGATCAACAGCAAAAAACATGTGAGGAAGGCTGAAATTGATGGACGTAAGTCTCTTTTCAGCTATGTAACTATGTAAGGTTACGTACAGTTACACAGAAGGTTACGTACAGTTACACAGAAGTGTGTTATGTGCTATTAATCTGAAGAAGTGTTATATACATCTTATCTGAAGAGTGAAAGGTACATTTTATCGGAAGAATGGAATGCGCAGTTCCTCACCTGTACATCTCTGAAGATCCTGACTTATCTGTGCCCCAGGACTTGGCCGGCTTTGTCCGTGCCTTACCGATTGGCCTTTGTCTGTGCCCCATTGATTGGCCTGCTTTGTCTGTGCCCCATTGATTGGCCTGCTTTGTCTGTGCCCCATTGATTGGCCTGCTTTGTCTGTGCCCCATTGATTGGCCTGCTTTGTCTGTGCCCCATTGATTGGCCTGCTTTGTCTGTGCCCCATTGATTGGCCTGCTTTGTCTGTGCCCCCTTGATTGGCCTGCTTTGTCTGTGCCCCATTGATTGGCCTGCTTTGTCTGTGCCCCCTTGATCTGGTCTGCTTTGTCTGTGCCCCATTGATCTGGTCTGTGCTGTCTGTGCCAGAATGTCTGCATGCCAAGCCTACTGCCACATACTCACGCTTGTGCATTGCATGCGCTGCCCAACTTGCCTCGGTCATTATATGGGGTGCTGCCCCTATCTCCCTGCCGGTGACACTTGTCCTCTATACTCCTTGAGGTCGCTTTGCCTGGGACCGCTGCACAGGAGAACCCTTATCCGGGTTAACAGTGCAGACAATGACTACTATGGCAGTGACTGCCTCCGTGGAATTAGGCTTCAGCCGGGGTCCTCCTTTAAGCTTATCAGGAGTATAACGCTAGAGGGCCCACGTTTAAAACGGCAGGTGACTTGAATTAGTCAGAAGCTCCTAGAGGAGAGCAGGCAAGGGCACATAAGCGCTACTGGAAGGGAGAAGGCCCTGAACCAGTGACTTGAATGAGTCAGACTCTCCTTGAGGAGAGCAGGCAAGTGCGCATGAGCGCTACTGTAAGGGTGACTGCCCTGAACCAGGCTCCCTGAAAAATTAGACTCCGAGAAGCGGCTAGCCCCTCTGCAATCGTCCAGACGGCCCTGCCTATATGGCGCGGGGAGGCGATGACCACCGGACGCGGCAGTGACCACCTTCTTAAAAAGGCAGACGACTTGAGGAGAGCAGGCAAGGGCGCATAAGCACTACGGGTAGGGTGAAGGCCCGGAACCAGACGCCCGGAAAGATTAGACTCCGGAGAAGTGTCTAGCCCTGATACGATCGGCCTTCATGGCCAGATAACACTGCCTATGTGGCGCAGGGGTGAAGGTCCCCGTAACCCTCCCCCCCCCACCATGGCCGCCCTAGCTGAATGGCAGGCAGACCGGTTCCCCTCGGAGGGAGAGGACGATGGGGGTGTGGATTATGATGACGGCCCCTAGTGGCACCATGAGATGTATAACAAAGTCCACTACAGGGGCCCCGACGACTGTGGAAGAAGAGGTTGTTTCGTTTATCGCCTTAAACGAGCCCCTGTTCGACCCTCGATCCATTGCTCACCTGGTATCTTTGGAATGGTCTCTGCCCGATCACCTAGCACCATCGGTGTGTTTCTGGGCCCGCAGACCGCTGGCTTGAGAAGCCCGCAGGATAATTCGAGCATTATTCCCAGCCGGGCTCCCGAAGAAAGTAGCCGCAGTACTTAGACCTCGATGGGGCACTGCGGTTTTGCTGTTAAGCACCTGTCTAGTATTCAGGAGATCCTGAGTGCGGCCCACTGCAGTGCCTATACTATTAAGTCCGCACTGGCAAGCCAATTGTTTTCCACTACACGAGTGAGTTGTGCTAGCGGAACATACGAGGAAGTATAATATGTGTCCCTTTTTTACATGGAAATACTTGGAGGCTTATCTCAGCTCCAAACCGTACCTTTTATAGGGGATTGGACCCTTGACCAGGAATTTCACACTTGCCTCCACTTTCGGATGACATCCCAGATGTGGCCCCGAGTCTGGGGTGGCAGACGACCCTATCCTAAACACAATTTGGACCGCTGGGGGTGTTTGGGATAAAGGGATCTGAGGCCCTCGGAGTCCCAGCACGAGTCTACAATTGAACGTATATTCATTAGTTACTTTGAATTAGACGCGGCCCTCAAGAAACTTCTAGGGACCGCGGGGCCCAGTTCTGGTAAGGTGGCCTCTATTTTTCTCCCTGGTGAGATAGGTATCTTGTGCATCAGTCATTTGGCTGACAATACAACCTGGTTGGCAGGAATTGAGGACATTCAGGAATACCAGAACTGAAGATGATCTGAAGAGATCTTTCTAATTTTCCACGCGTTGGGACACGGACACGACTCTTCATCGATATAGGACATCTTGCTGTACGGTCTACCTGGACGGGCTTGCCGGACCACTGCGAGGTACCTCCCAGACCGAATGGTCAGAGGCTCCCTGCGTTTTCCCTTGTTCGAGTGCCTGGATTTCGTTTTCAACCAGGGAAATATCAACCTCCTCTACATCTCAAGGAGTAGAGTCCTGGAGGGCGGATTGGACACAAGGGGGTGCCTCCTACGCTCTCCTCTGCCCGAGTTCTGGTACGTATGGAATAGTTTCTCTGGGAGGACCCGGCGTCAAGACTTTAATCCACGGAGGAAGACCCATCAGGCCCCGACCAGTTCGGCTGGATGACGGACCCATTTGCTCAACGATGGACGCTTCACCCCAGGAGTGTTCGACACTGAGACGCGGACGAGCCTCCTCCATTTGTTTGGTCTCAGGACCTTTCTACAGGTGCCTCGGTCTGCTGGTACTTTGGAATTATGATCACCGCTTCGGCAGAGTCGAACCTAGTTCCTGGATTCCCTGGACCCTTGCTCATTTAATCTCGGGGATTGTGAGACTTTGGTCTGCATGGTGACCCTGACGTAGTTGAGTCTGGCACGGATCTCCTAAGTTTGCTACCGCTTTTACAGGGTTCAGGTATTGTTCGGTCACTTTATTACCGGGGACTGACAAATTAATTAGATTAGGTAGCGCGTACGACTGTTGTCGGCGGGCCTCACTCTGCTTAAAATTCCCTTTACGATTCCTGAGGACGGGTATTCATCTCCCCAGGGGGTACATGCGTTTTTGTCATGCTCCTATGGTGGGTTCTGTCGGGTTTTGCAAATTCACTGATTCTGGAGTTATTTCCGTTATTATACCTTGTTTTGGCTCCCCCTCCTGTGATAGTTGAACAGAAATTGTAGTCAAGGCACTCAAGGATCAATTCAGCAGGATTATTGGAACAAAGTGCAATGTTTTGATCCTCAAAGTTGCACTTAAGTTCCAATAAACCTGCTGAATTGATCCTCGAGTGCCTGGACTACAATTTTTGTTCAACTATCATTAGATAGAGCATATGATTTTATCTGTAGATTGTGCTAGCAGGTTTGCTAATAAATGTATAGATTAGTAGAAAAGCCTATTGAAAAATATTTTTTCTCCTAGCTGTCTGGCAATGCCTCGGCATACTGAGGCTTTGACTGAAAAAGAAAAGAGTAGAAAAGACCTTCCACAGGAGGTTCCATTGCTCTCCTCTCATAAAACTTCATAGAACATGTGCTGCAGTTGCTATGGAAACTCCCTAGCTGACAATGAAGCCAGCATGCCAACGTAACTGAGGATATTTGCCCTGCTTCAGGATGCATCTCCAAGCAGGGAAAATCATAGAAGAACAGAAGAACAGAGGCAGAGTGCATGTGTAGTGGAGGACTGCCTGGAGGTGGGTGTTACATGTAGAGTAACACCCACAAATCCGTGCTGGAACAGAGGCAGAGTGAGTAAATATAGTAAATCTTACTTGTATTCAAGCCCACTGCCTGCTGACATACGCAGAAGTGGTAGCCTGATCCAATCACAATGCTTACCCATAGGATTGGCTGTGGCTGAGACTGACAAAGAGGCAGATGAGGGGCAAAGCCAGCATAATTCAAACACAGCCCTGACCAATCAGCATCTCCTCATAGAGATGCATTGAATCAATGAATCTCTGTGAGGAAAGTTCAGTGTCTGCATGCAGAGGGTGGAGACACTGAATGTTTGGATGCATTTTAGGCAGCCAGGACCCAGGAAGGATCTCTAACAACCATCTCATGAGTGGCCAGTGAAGTTATCACTAGGCTGTAATGTAAACTGAAAAGACAGTGTTTACAGCAAAAAGCCTGAAGGTAATGATTCTACTCACCAGAACAAATTCAATAAGCTGTAGTTGTTCTGGTGACTATAGTGTCCCTTTAATGAAAACAGAAAATTATATGATCTACCTTAATTTGTAAAGTATCAGCTGCTAACATTTGGTGTTTTTGTAAACCTGGAAAAACAAAGTTTAATCACAGTGTTTTTTTGATTAAAGGTAATTTTTTTAACCTCAAAACAAAAGGCTTTGTTATCTGGTATGGTGGGGGTATGAGAGGATCTGAATGATAGTATTATCTTTTCATGCAAATACTTAGGTAGGGCTTAGAGCCACAGCCAAGGAATCATTTGAGAAGAAAGAAATCATCCATTTGGGAAAAACAAAATATTAGTGTCAACCTGCCGGCTGCCGGTGACTTTTCAATTCAATAAAAAAAAATGTAAAAATTGCATCAATATGTTTTGTCTTTTATGTAATGTGACGAACTTGCATAAAATAAAGATAGGTCCACAACTATCATTTCTTTACAGGACATTTCTAAATGTCTATTTATGGTAGATTGCTTATACACTGCCTGCAATTCTCACCCAGGGCCGGAACCATCATTAGGTGAACTAGGCATTCACCTAGGGCACCAGCCTGCTGGGGGCCCCAGCCAGCTGGGGGCGCCCACCGGGATATTTCCTGATGGGCTCCCCCTGTCTGGGCCGCAATGCTTGGAAAGTGGCTCTTGATCTGCCCCCCAGCGCCGTGCCGATCCTCCAGGTGCCCGAAGGTGGGGGGCGCCCAGAGGAGCCCTGTCACAGTATGGCAGAGCAGACACCTTCTTACCTTGATGACAGGTGCCTGCTCTGCCATCAAATGCCGGTGACCGGAGGAGCGGGGATGGAGAAGGCAGTCAGCGAGGGAGGCTGTTCTTGCAGCATCTCATTCCTCCCTCGCGCACCCTCTGGGATGCCAGGAGCCAGGAATATGACGTCATTCCGGCCCGGGCATACTAAATGGCAGGCGGGAGGAGTGAAGAGCTGCTCCACACTGGACCCCAGGGAGGTGAGTGTTTGAGTGTCTGTCAGTGAGTGAGTATATGTCAGTCAGTGAACGTGTGTGTGAGTGTATGTCTGTCAGTAAGTGTCTGTGTGTCAGTCAGTGAACGTGTGTGTGTAAGTGTTTGTGTCTGTCTGTCATTGAGTGAGTGTGTGTCTGTCAGTGAGTGTGTGTCAGTCAGTGACTATATGTCTGTCAGTGAGTGACTGTGTGAGTGTGTGTGTCTGTCAGTGAGTGTCTGTGTGTCGGTCAGTGAATGTGTGTGTGTCTGTCTGCCATTGAGTGAGTGTATGTCAGTGAGTGTGTGTGTGTGCGTTTGTCTGTCATTGAGTGAGTGTGTGTCTGTCAGTGAATGTGTGTGCGTTTGTCTGTCATTGAGTGAGTGTATGTCTGTCAGTGAGTGTGTGTGTGTGTCAGTGAGTGAATGTCTGTCAGTGAGTTTATGTGTGTGTGTGTGTGTGTCAGTGAGTAAGTGTATGTCTGTCAGTGAGTGTGTGTGAGTGTGTGTATGTCTGTCAGAAAGTGTCTGTGTGTGTGTGATTGTCTGTCAGTGAGTGAATGTCTGTCAGTGAGTGAATGCGTGTCAGTGAGTGAATGCGTGTCAGTGAGTGAATGCGTGTCAGTGAGTGAATGCGTGTCAGTGAGTGAATGCGTGTCAGTGAGTGAATGCGTGTCAGTGAGTGAATGCGTGTCAGTGAGTTTGTGTGTGTGTCAGTGAGTGAGTGTATGTATGTCAGTGTGTGTGTGTATGTCTGTCAGTGAGTGTCTGTGTGTGTGTGTCTGTCAGTGAGTGTCTGTGTGTGTGTGTCTGTCAGTGAGTGTCTGTGTGTGTGTGTCTGTCAGTGAGTGTCTGTCAGTGAGTTTCTGTGTGTGTGTGTCTGTCAGTGAGTTTCTGTGTGTGTGTGTCAGTGAGTGAGTGCATGTGTGTCAGCGTGTGTGTGTCTGTCAGTGAGTGACATAAAGGGGCGGCAAAATGGATCTTTGCCTAGGGCAGCAGAAATCCTTGCACCGGCCCTGTTCTCACCCCTTAAAAAAGGAATTTAATGATGTCTCATTGAAGATAGAAAAAAAAACAACCTACATTCAGCTTTGCTTGGCAATATTTCAAATTATTTCCTAAAACACCTGTTACATAATTTTATTTGATTGATAATGCGGTGTTTTTTTCCTCATTCGTGATTAATTTGTTTGGCAGCACAATGAAGCAATTTGGAGTTTAAAGACATATTCCTCCTCCTCCTCGTCTACATAGTGTTTTATAATTTAACAGATGTTTATATTGGGCATAACTGCCAGTGGCACAATAATAGAAATTATGGGTGATTTACAAATCAACTTCTGGATCACAAAATTTTATTTTTTTTCGTTATAAATTGGACATTACAAGGAGATGTGCTGTATTTACTAAATTACACTTAAAGGGACACTATAGTCACCCAGACCACTTCAGCTCAATGAAGTGGTCTGGGTGCCAGGTCCCTCAGGTTTTAACCCTTCAGATGTAAACATTGCAGTTTTAGAGAAACTGGTATGTTTACATAGCAGGGCTTATCCAACCTCTAGTGGCTGTCTTCGCATCCAGCATGCAGAACGTCCATAAGAAAGCATTGAGAAATGCTTTCCTATGGACTGTTTGAATGTGCGCGCAGCACTTGCCTGGCATGCGCATTCCACTCCACTCGGGAGCTGACGTCAGGGGGGAGGAGAGGTCACCAGCGTCGAGGGAGCCCGGCACTGGCTTAAGGTAAGTAGCTGAAGGGGTTTGTTGAGCCCTTCAGCGCCAAGGGAGGGGGACCCTGAGGGTGGGGGCACCCTTAGGGCACTATAGTGTCAGGAAAACTGCTTTGTTTTCCTGACACTATAGTGATCCTTTAAATAAACAGTATTGCTATTTAGACAATTACTATATAAAATATATAAACTGCAACTATTACATTCATGTGACGTTTTATATGTATTTGCAAAATGAAAGGGACACTCGGCATCACAACTACTATACTCACCCCCTACATAGGCATCCACAAGTGAAAAACCGTTGGAGGGGGTTTGAGGTGCTTGTGAAACAATCATATCACTAGCTTTGCCCAAAGAAGGTAGATACACCTAATTTACTGGCAGGATCAGCCTGGTGTGCATTGACGCCTACCTATCAAGCAGGCCACTACACAGAGGGCTAGTCATGAAGGGAGCACTATATAAGTGCTCTCTGCATTAGTCCTAGAGTCCTTAATGAATCGCTTGAGCTACCGTTTTTGCGGCAGTTCCCAGGTGACCTCAAAAGTGGGATACCAGGGATCAAAGTTGGGATGGTGGGACAGGCCTGAAAATAAAGACTGTCCCTGTGCAATTAGGATGGCTGGAATGCATGCTATTGTTGCAGTAATTTACTATTTTTCAGTATTGCCAGAAAGGGGGGGCTCTAGACTTTGTGAGGCTTAGGCGAAACTCAAACATGAGGCCCTCACTAACACCATTAGTGAAAAAAAAGTAGGAGTTGCCTTGTGTGTGTATAAGAAGCTGCAGATATACTGAAAGGCAGGCTTGCAGTGTTAGATACAGAGAGCTAGTCTCTGTATTCATCTTCAGAGGCTTGCATTGTAGCGGCATCCTGTGCCGCTCCGTTGTGAGCCATCTGACTGTAGTTATGGCATAATTTGCAATAAACAAATTTAAATTGCAATTACGCTAATTGTTTATACAAGATTGCGGGGTATGGTTGTATAGCCTGGCTGTCATGTATACATAAGTGCCAGTGTGAAGGGGTTATTGGAAACAAAAATGTATATTTTGGTTGGGCTTTTAAAAAATAATTTACCAAATAATAGTTACAGATTAGAAAACAATGTCATAGACATTTTCCCCACATATTCTGTAATCCTTTACTTGTATATTATCCTATATGTTTTTCCCCATAAGTGTTTATAAGTATGCATATACCGGTAATAAATATGTAGCTTGCAACTTTACCTTTGCATTACCCATACCATACCACCCTCACATTGCATACATAGACACACACTAATAAATACACACATATAAACACTAATACATATACACACTGATACATGCACAAGCATACACACACAAACACACTGATGCACAGAGACACAAATATTGACTAATACAGCCATACAGTCACAATATGTATTTATCTGCCTGTGTGTATTTCTGAGTGTGTCTGACATTGTCTACCTGTACATATGCTTGAGAGTGTGTGTCTGACAGTGAGTATTCTTGTATGTGAATGTATGTTTCCTTGAGTAAAGGGATAACTGTGGCAGGGTGAGTGTGACAAGTCAAAGGAGTGAATGAGACAGGGTTGGGGGGTTAGTGGGAAAGAATAAAGAAGAGCAAGTGGGACATGGTTGGTGGCATTGTTGGTGGAGTGGGAAAGGGGAGGTGAATGTAACAGGCTTAAGGGGGTTAATTGACAGGGTGAGTGTGACAGGATTAGAGGTGTTAATGCGACAGGGTAAGAGTGGCACAGTTGGAAGAGGGAGTGTGACAGGAAGAGGAGTGGTGAGCGTGACAGTGAGAGAAAAGGTGAGTGTAACAGGATTAGGGGGGTTAATGTGATAGGGTGAGTGTGGCAGAGCAAGGGGAGGCGAGTGCGGTTTGATTAGAGGGAGTAAATGTGAGTGTGGCAGGGTTAAAGTGGTGACAGTGTGTGTGGGAGGATGTTGAGAGGGTGACAGAGTGTGGAAGGGGGTGACAGGTGACAGTGAGGGAAGCAGGGGGTGACAGGTGGCAGTGAAGGAAGCAGGGGTTGACTGGTGGTAGTGTTAGGGAAGGAGGAGATGACATGGGGCAGTATTAGGGAAGGAGAGGGTGACAGTGTGTGTGGGAGGATGGTGAGAGGGTGACAGGTGACAGTGAGGGAATGCCAGGGGTGACAGGTGGCAGTGAGGAAAGGAAGGATTGACTGGTGGTAGTGTTAGGGAAGGAGAGGGTGACAGGTGACAGTGAAGGAAGCAGGTGGGGACAGGTGGCAGTGAGGGAAGGAGGGGGTGACAGCTGGCAGTTAGGGAAGCAGGGGGTGGCAGAGTGAGGGTAGAAGAGCGTGACAGGTGGCAGTGAGGGTAGTAGGGGTGACAGGTGGCAGTTAGAGAAGGAGGAGTGACAGGTGGCAGTGAGGGAAGGAGGGGGTGACAGGTGGCGGCGAGGGAAGGAGGGGGTGGCAAAGTGAGGGAAGGAGGGGGTGACAGGTGTCAGTGAGGGTAGCAGGAGGTGACAGATGGCAGTGAGAAGAGTAGGGGGTGATAGGTGGCAGTGAGGGGGTGACAGGTGGCAGTGAAGGGAGTAGGGTGTGACAGATGGCAGTGAGGGTTAAGGGGGTGACAGATGGCAGTGAGGGTTAAGGGGGTGACAGATGGCAGTGAGGGTTAAGGGGGTGACAGATGGCAGTGAGGGTTAAGGGGGTGACAGATGGCAGTGAGGGTTAAGGGGGTGACAGATGGCAGTGAGGGTTAAGGGGGTGACAGAGTGTGGAAGGCGATGACACGTGACAGTGAGGTAAGAAGGGGGTGACAGGTGGTAGTGAGGGAAGGAGGGGTTGTTAGGGAAGGAGGAGATGCCATTGGGCAGTGTTATGGAAGGAGAGGGTGGCAGTGAGGTTAGTAGGGTGTGGCAGGAAGGTAGTAGGGGTAGCAGATGGCAGTGAGGGGAGCAGGGGTGACCAGTGGCAGTGAGGGTAGCAGGCGATGTCAGATGGCAGTGAGGGAAGTAGAGGGTGACAGATGGCAGTGAGGGGATGACAGGTGGCAGTTAGGGAAGGAGGGGGTGGCAGAGTGAAGGAAGGAGGGGGTGATAAGTGGCAGTGAGGAAAGTAGGGGTGACAAAGTGAGAGAAGGAGGGAGTGACAGAGTGAGGAAAGGAGGGGGTGACAGGTGGCAGTGAAGGGAGTAGGGGGTGACAGGTGGCAGTGAGGGGGTGACAGGTGGCAGTTAGGAAAGGAGGGGGTAACAGATGGCAGTGAGGGGAGTAGGGGCTGACAGGTGGCAGTGAGGGGAGTAGGCGATGTCAGATGGCAGTGAGGGAAGTAGAGGGTGACAGGTGGCAGTGAGGGGATGACAGGTGGCAGTTAGGGAAGGAGGGGGTGGCAGAGTGAAGGAAGGAGGGGTGATAAGTGGCAGTGAGGGAAGTAGGGGTGACAAAGTGAGAGAAGGAGGGAGTGACAGTGAGGAAAGAGGGGGTGACAGGTGGCAGTGAAGGGAGTAGGGGGTGACAGGTGGCAGTGAGGGGGTGACAGGTGGCAGTTAGGGAAGGAGGGGGTAACAGAAGGCAGTGAGGGGAGTAGGGGGTGACAGATGGCAGTGAGGAGGTGACAGGTGGAAGTGAGGGTAGTAGGGGTGACAGATGGCAATGAGGGGAGTAGGGTGTGACAGATGGCAGTGAAGAGAGTATGGGGTGACAGGTGGCAGTGAGGGGAGTAGGGGGTGACAGGTGGCAGTGAGGGGAGTAGGGGGTGACAGATGGCAGTGAAGGGGTGACAGGTGGAAGTGAGGGTAGTAGGGGTGACAGATGGCAATGAGGGGAGTAGGGTGTGACAGATGGCAATGAGGGGAGTAGGGTGTGACAGATGGCAGTGAGGGGAGTAGGGTGTGACAGGTGGCAGTGAGGGGGTCACAGGTGGCAGTTAGGGAATAGGGGGTGACAGATGGCACTAAGGGTGGCAGTTAGGGAAGGAGGGGGAGACAGATGGCAGTAAGGGCAGTAGGTGATGACAGATGGCAGTGAGGGCAGCAGGGGGTGACAGATGGCAGTGAGGATAGTAGGGGTGACAGATGGCAGTGAGGATAGTAGGGGGTGACAGGTGGCAGTGGGGGTTAAGGGGGTGACAGTGTGTATGTGGGAGGATGGTGAGATGGTTACTGAGTGTGGAAGAGGGTGACAGTGAGGGAATGCCGGGGGTGACAGGTGGCAGTGAGGGAAGGAGGGGTTGATTGTTGGTAGTGTTAGGGAAAGAGGAGATGACATGGGGCAGTGTTAGGGAAGGAGAGGGTGACATGTGGCAGTGAAGGAAGCAGGGGGTGACAGATGGCAGTGAGGGTAGTAGGAGTGACAGATGGCAGTGAGGGTTGTGGGAGGATGGTGAGAGGGTGAAAGAGTGTAGAATGGGGTGACGGTGAGGGAAGCAGGGGGTGACAGATGGCAGTAAGGGAAGGAGGGGGTGACAGGTGGCAGTGAGGGAAGGAGGGGGTGACAGGTGGCAGTGAGGGAAGGAGGGGGTGACAGAGTGAGTGTAGAAGAGGGTGACAGGTTGCAGTTAGGGAAGGAGGGGGTGGCAAAGTGAGGGAAGGAGGGGGTGACAAAGTGAGAGAAGCAGGGGGTGGCAGAGTGATGGAAGGAGGGGGTGGAAAAGTGAGGGAAGGAGGGGATGGCAAAGTGAGGGAAGGAGGGGATGGCAAAGTGAGGGAAGGAGGGGTGACAGGTGGCAGTGAGGGGTAGTAGGGGGTGGCAGGAAGGTAGTAGGGAATAGCAGATGGCAGTGAGGGGAGTAGGGGGTGACAGCTAGCAGTGAGGGTAGCAGTGGATGACAGATGGCACTGAGGGGAGTAGGGGGTGACAGGTGGCAGTTAGGGAAGGAGAGGGTGACAGGTGACTGTGAGGGGAGTAGGGGGTGACACATGGCAGTGGGAGGAGTAGGGGTGACAAGTGCTCCCTATCCGGTCTGCAGCTCTGCTGGGTGTGAGCTGCAGACCACATGATAGGAGTCTCACAATCTCCAGAAGTCCATTGACTGGCTCTCTGGGCAGACGGGAGGGGCCTGGCACCCTCCCTATAGAATCCCTATATTTCACAGCACAAAAAACAATATTTCAGTGGAATGCAAGGATCTCCCCTGTGCTTTTTCAGGGCTCTAATCTTGGTGGAAACCAGACATACATGTTCCAGTCTGCAAGAGAATAGTGAGTGTTGCTGAAATAGCTGCCTCCAGGGTCTGTAAGTGGCACTCAAGTAGCACTAGGACATGCATGTCCAACTGTGCCACACTCACCCACACTGTCCAACTGTGCCACACTCTTAATTCTGTCACACTAACCTCCCCTCGTTCTGTCACACTCACTCCTCCAAACGTGGCAACTTTACCCCAACCCTGTGATAGCCCCCTCCCCCCTTAACTTTGTCACACTCACCCTGTCACAAATAATCTCCTTCAATCCTGTCACACTACCTCCGACAACCATGTCACAACCTCCCCTATCAATCTCACCCTCCCTCATTCTGTCACACTGACCCCCCAATCCTGCCTCATTTACTCCTGTGACCCTGCCAAACTCACCCTGTCACAGTCACCAGCTGAAGACATTCACCATACACACAGAAACGTAGCTGTGCCATAATACAATGCACAATTGTCACAAGCAGTCCCCATAAACATATACAGCCCCAGACACATGCTCACAAAGCATACATCCACACACAAGGAAACTCTGTCAGACACACACTTTCAGGTACATACACAGGTAGACAATGCTAGACACACTCAGAAATACAAACACCGGCACTTATGTATACACGACTGTCAGGCTATATAACCATAACCCGCAATCGTGAATAAATGATTAGCATAATTGCTGATTGAATTTGTTTATTGCAAATAAATGTAGTGTGCAAATTATGCCATAACTACAGTCAGAGAGCTCACAATGCAGCGGCACAGGGAGCCGTGACACTGCAAGCCTCTGAACAATTAACACAGAGATGAGCTCTCTCTATCCAGCGCTACAAGCCGGTCCTTCAATATAACTAAAGCACCTTATACTCACAATGAACCCCTATTTATTTTCACTTTGATTGTTAGTGGGGGTCTCATGTTTGAGTTTCGCATAAGGCTTCACAAATTCTAGAGCCGTCACTGCCTCTACATACGGCTTACACCAGACATTAACACTGACACTACATTAACACTCATTTGTTAGGGAAAAATAATGCTATTTCTGGGTTCTAGAGGTATTTTGAAACCACTCAACTTTTGGTCTCGTGATTTATTATGGTGTTTCAAAAACCACTCAATGGCATTATTTTCCCATAAAACATGATTCACTGTTATGTATCCTATTGGAAAAATATACACCGGATTGCTATGAACAAGAAACTGAAAAGATGTAGGCTGCAGGAAGAACAGACACATCAAACGTAGGCAGTACAAGACTGGAAAAATGTTGCCTGGTGTGATGTATCTCAGCTGCTGCTAAACCATGCAGATGGCAATTTCATGTAAACAAACAGAAGGAATTAGTGATACTGTGTTAACCTTGAGGGCAGATGAAGAAATGTATTTAAGTAAGCACATATTCATAAAAATAATGTAAAGGTAATACCTTTAATAGGTAACTGCAAGTTTTCAGGATATTTTCAAGATTCCTTCTTCTGGCATGAACAACAAAAATCAGTGGATCTGTCCGACCTTGTGTCAATATGTCAAAAGAGTGGTTGTGTTGTGGGCCATATTTTCTTGTCTTGGCCTAATGTTTGGTATACAGCCTACTTGAATATTGATGCTGACCTTGTGTATCCCCCTAATTGCTGCAGTCTACTCCTCTTCTAATGTATAACCACCAGCGGGACAGAGTGCCATATCACAAAGCACACACAATCTCAAACAGGTTTCATGAATAATACAATGAATTCAGTTTACTGCAGTGGCAACATTATTCCCCAGATATCAAATCTACAGCAACCAGGTCCGGTGTTCTTTCAGATAAGAATACTTATCAGATTTCTATATGAGCGTCACTTCCGGTGCATGCATGCTTGCTGATCTCAGGGTATATAATTCTGACGGAGGCGCTGTGCGCATCCGTGCTGCCTTCAATGACGCGGGATCAGATGGTCCTCTAATCTGAAGGTGTACCCTCCCGATATTGAAATCTGACGGTTGTACTGCGCATGCGCGCGGCACATCAATCAGATTTCTATACTACAGCTTTCACGGTGTACTAACACAGTGGAAATAGCTGAGATGCAGGATTATGGGGGTGCACACTAGGGATGGGGAGGTTAATGGGGGTTATATACCACTAAGAGGTGGGGAGACCACTAAGGGACAGGGAGGGGAGTGGAACACTGAGGGACAGGGAAGAGAGGGGAGAGACCACCAAGGGAAAGGGGGCAGGGGAGAGCTCTAAGGATGGAGGGGGCATCTCTAATAGAGGGGAGAGCAATAAGGGACAGATGGGTAGGGGAGATCACTATGGAACAGGGGAGATCACTAACGGACAGGATAGGAGAGCACTAAGGGAATGGAGGGGGGAGCTCTGACTGGAGGGCATATCATTAAAGGACAGGGGGGCAAGGGAGAGCACTAAGGGACAGGAGGGGAGGGGAGAGCACTAAGGTACAGGAGGGGGGGAGCTCTGAGGGACTGGTGGGGAAAGCCTTAAGTGAGTTTTCTGAATTAACTGGAAATTGCAGGCGTAAAAATGTCTGCATGTAATATATTGTATTTGAATCTGTGAGTATAGAGAGTGTGTGCAGCTGTGTAAATGCATGCAGGATTACAGGTGTGTTTAAAGGATTCAAAGCTTGAAAAAGGTTTTACTTGTGGTGTATCGGTACAGGTGTGGCCATCTTAATCAGGAGCCTTGTCGGGCACTACGACTCTAACAGCGTGACCGGTTGCACAGGCATGTTAGACAGGGGAGAACCAGATATCGGGGAAAGTCTGATTCTGAGTCTGACTCCCATCAGTCTCGCAAAGGACCTCAGGATCACATGGCTCAGGAGGGCCGGAACGGCAGCAGGGGGGCTCCCTGGGATGCCAGGTGAGTCCCCCACTGCGATAAGTACATGGGACGATGGGACGTGCTATGCTGCCCGCCGGCATTTAGAGCAGTGTCCCCAAGGACGGTATAGCATGCATGCCGTCCTTAAGGGGTTAAACAACCTCGGATTTCCCCTCAGTCACACATGCTACTGTAGGTATGTATACTGCCTAAAGATGATCTTTATTGCTCCTTGGCAAATATAAACAAAGTAATTGTTTATTGTGAAATGTCAGTGGTAGTGTGTGTTTCTGCATTTGTGATATTGGTGTCAGCGAAAGGGGGAAAATGTGTATGTAAGTCAGCTTATCTCTTCTTGCACTTAATGAGTGCAATGTCATTGACGGGATGTTGAAGTTTCTGAGTGCAATTTCAATGAGTATTTCACAGCTGTTGTATGTGCACATAATTTGTGTGTATTGTCAATATATGTTGGTGTTTCCATATGAATAGCTTGTTCTGCGGATCATCCATTTAGATATAAAATAAATATTTACTTTATTTACATTAGCATTATTGCCAACGTTGAATTAAATTTTTGTGATTGATGAACTTTATTAACACACACACTTAAAATAATAAAGTATTTAACCAGATAAGGTACATTCAGATTACTCTGGTTTTCAAGTACCGTATTTTTCGCTCCATAAGACGCACTTTTTTTCCCCCTCAAAACTGAGGGGAAATGTCTGTGCGTCTTATGCAGCGAATATGAAGCTTTACTTACCTGTCTTGCAGCGTTGGCTGGCAGCACAGGGCGCACCGCGGTAGTGGAACTTTAATTTCATGTTCCGGTTTCCGGCGGGACTGAAAGGAAGTGTGCACAAGTTGAGTGCGCACTTCCTTTCAGTCCCGCCGGAAACCGGAACATGAAATTCAAGTTCCACTACCGCGGTGCGCCCTGTGCTGCCGGCCAACGCTACAAGACAGGTAAGTAATTATGGGACAAGGGGAGGGGGACAGTAAGGGGGGGGGATGAAGTCTATGGAGGGGGGGGAATGAAGTCTATGGGGAGGGGGTGGATGAAGTCTATGGGGAGGGGGTGGATGAAGTCTATGGGGAGGGGGTGGATGAAGTCTATGGGGAGGGGGTGGATGAAGTCTATGGGGAGGGGGTGGGTGAAGATTATGGGGAGGGGGTGAGTGAAGACTATGGGAGAGAGGAGAAAAAAAATATTCTGTACAATCTGTCCCATAGTAAGAAACACTATGGGACAGTTTGTTCAGAATATTTTTTTTTCTGGGTTTCTTCCTCTAAAAACTAGGTGCGTCTTATGGTGAGGTGCGTCTTATGGAGCGAAAAATACGGTATATCCTGGGGATGTTACCTTAGCCCAACATACAGGGGTTGTTACGATTACCCAATGTAATTGTACTCGTTTTATCTATCTTGGAAGGATGAAGGGCTGAGTCAACCCTGCTGGGATTTAACCCTGCAACCCAAGGGTTCTTATATTCTACTGGTGATGCATTAGCCAACTGAGTTACCTCACCAGCATTAAACATTGAATAAGCATTCATATTCACACTACGAGCCGTAAATAATGCACTCACTACCATAATTTTTTTGTGATTTTCTCTAGTGATGTGAGACACTAAAGAACTAAGTCAGGCATAAGCAACCTTCAGCACTCCAGATGTTTTGGACTACACCTCCCATGATGCTTTGCCAGCATTATGGGTGTAAAAGCATTATGGGGGATATAGTCCACAATATCTGGAGTGTCAAAGGTTGCCTATCCCTGAACTAGGTTATAATAGAGTGACACTTATTCAAACCAGGAATGCCTCCCATAATATGTGATACTTTGATTCAAGTTTTGCATTTGCTTTGCATTGAAAACACAACATTCAAATGTCGATGCAGACATGGAGTTGGGAGACTGACTAGTTAATTTTAAAGGGAAATAGACCATTTCTTATGAATAAATAGATGTACCGGTGTGGCGCTTATGTGAACAGAAGAAGATATAGAGTAAAATAAAATATTAGAATCTATACCTTAGGTTTCAATATCCTCTTTTAGTAGTATAACCTTTCTGTGTGTACCTTTAAACAAAACATAAATAATACACAACATAGTGCAACCTGTATAGTATAAGTGAATAGATGTAGAACAAATGCCAAATGGCAACTTACACTTTTCTGAGCTAACAAATTTAGCTCAGATTCTTGCGCTTTGGGGTCCGTTAAGGCGACCCTTTCCCTTCTTTGTTATCCAGTGGTCCAAACCTAAATAGGCATAGAAGGTGGCATATAGTGTAATAAAGTCTAAATTTTAATAACCAAATAAGTATAGTGAATTGGTACTCACAAACCCAGAGCCAGAAATTAGGCTCACTTTACTTCGTGTATGTGGTTAAGGACCACACTCCTTCTTTCAGTATAAGCAGGAAAAATGCCGTAAGTGTATATAAAAAGTATTTTATTAACTCTATAAAAATGTATTATATAACATAAAAATCTTTAGAATATAACACTTATCCGGCTAAAGTCCAAGGTAAAAAAAGTCTCTTTGCTCACTTCTTTTCCTCCAGAACGCGTTTCACCAACAGGCTCAAATCATTGTCTTGCACCAAGCAGAGAAAACATCTAAGGAGATTGCAGAAACTACTAAAATTGGGTTAAAAACTGGAAGGATAGTGGGGAACCATCGTCTTTTAATAAGAAAGGTGGTCGGAAAAAAATCCTGTTTGATCAGGATCGGCGATCACTTAAACATTTGGTGAAATCAAATCATAGAAAAACAACAGTAGTGAATAGTGAAAGTAAGAGCATTTCCACACACACAATGCAAAGGGAACGCAAGGGATTGGGATTGAACAGCTGTGTAACCTTAATAAAACCACTAATCAGTGAACCTAATAAAAAAAAAAAGGCTTCAATTTGCTATGGAGCATAAAGAATGGACTCTGTAGCAATGGAAGAAGGTCATGTGGTCTGATGAATCCAGATTTACCCTGTTCCAGAGTGATGGGCGCATCAGGGTAAGAAGAGAGGCAGATGAAGTGATGCACCCATCATGCCTAGTGCCTACTGTTTAAGCTTGTGGGGGCAGTGCTATGATCTGGGGTTGCTGCAGTTGGTCAGGAGTAGGTTCAGCAACATTATGTGCCCAAAGAATGAGGTCAGCTGACTACCTGAATATACTAAATGACAAGGTTATTCCATCAATGGATTTTTTTCTTCCCTGATGGCATGGGCATATGCCAAGATGACAATGCCAGGATTCATTGGGCTCAAATTGTGAAAGAGTGGTTCAGGGAGCATGAGACATCATTTTCACACATGGATTGGCCACCACAGAGTCCAGAACTTAATCCCATTGAGAATCTTTGGGATGTGCTGGAGAAGGCTTTGCGCAGTGGTCCGACTCTCCCATAATCAATACAAGATCTTGGTGAAAAATGAATGCAACACTGGACGGAAATAAATCTTGTGACATTGCAGAAGCTTATCTAAACAATGCCACCACAAACGCGTGCCGTAATCAAAGCTAAAGGCGGATCAACAAAATATTCGAGTGCATGACCTTTTTTTTTTTTTTATGGCGACTTGTTTTTGACCAGGCGGTGTATATAATTTTTTTCCCTCACCTCTCCGGTAGTATTTTGTGTATTTCTCATTCTTGGGTCCTCTACCAGAGGCCTGTTAGTCTGAGGGTTCTGCGTAGCATCATAAATATCCCTAGAACTGCAGTGTTCTGGACAGAGATCTCAGATGTCCTTGAATCTACTGAGGCTACTTTTCCAACTTAAGGGTTACAGCACTAAATGTTCCTATTATAACTTGTAATGCCTTCAATTTCCAAATTGTCAGGACAATTCAGTGGCCCAGCATGCAGAACTAAGTCAAACTAGGTAAATAACACTAAGGTAAAACGTATTATCGGGCCTTAGAATGGCAGGAATTAACGTTAAAAATATAACCAGTAACTAGCCGAGGTCAGAGATACAGACAGAAAAAAAAGTGGAATTCAAAGGCAAAAAGTCTAGAAGCCAGAAGTAAGAATCGTCAGAACAAGACAAAATCAAAAACTAGAAATAACAAATACAGGCATGCGTTCTCAGATAACAAAACAGGATGGAAGCCATGACAGGACAAAGAGGGAATACAGAAATGGGTTTAACTAGCCTATTCCTCACTGTCATTGGTGGGCAGAGATCAACTGATTCCAAAACGTGCTTGCACGCCGATGATGTGGCAGTGCACGCACGTCCTTGTGACCCCAACAAATATTCTTAGTATCGCAGTGGCCGGTGTCCATAGGAATGCCGCACTCGCTGGGGAAGGACGGTCTGATGGATCTGGCTGTTATCCGCCGGGACTTCGATAAGTCACTGATGATCTCTGAGTGACCTCACCGATCAGGTGCGGTCACGTGAAGTTGCAAGCTGGGAGATGTGACAAATCCTTTCAAGCTCCCCTTTTAGTCCTTGTTTTTGACCACTTTCTCATCTTTCTTCTTCTTCTTGATATCAAGGTCACTGGGTCTTACCCCATCTACCACCACTGCAGTTTTCCGCTCCTTGTCTACTTCCACGATGTTGGGGTGGTAGATCAGTACTGGTTTGACTGTCTAGATATGGAAGTTCCACAGGTTCTAACCTGTAATACTCAACTATCCTTCGTGGTACCTTCAATCTAAAACCAGACCCAGACCATATTTTGTGCAGATGTTTTCGTACACAATCCAAGCAATTTTTGAGGTTGTACCTCTCTTTGTATTATTGTATAGGAGCTGTAAGTTGGGAATAGAGGCTGTATTAGTGGGGTTTGGAGTAATAGGGGCTGTATCAAGGAGTTGGGGGCTCTTTTGGGGGAATAGGGCTGTAGTGGGGTCAGAAGGAAATACAGGAACTAAAAGTGATTCTACCCTCCCTGTGGCTTACCTTGGGCAGGGAGGGGGGATCATTAGTTTTCAGGTGAACCCTGGTGGTCCAATGGGAGAAGCACTTCCTAGCTTCTAGTGTATCTGCTCTTGTGAGTTCCGATGTTCAGTTACCATGGCAACGCTCTAAACACCAGAGCTCAAGAGAGCCATACTAATTTGGGCCTGGGTGCCGCCAGGTAATATTCATATTAAAAGATAGCCATTGAGCATGTGCAGCAGCCATTATTCGAAATGGAGTACTGGCCTGAGCAGAGGGCCCCACACTGCAGCATGGCAGGGCATATGGCCTGCCCTCCCCCTGGCCCAGCCCTCTGTCAAAGTTTCACTTAGGTGTGGAGGAGGAAGCACTTTTATGGTTGTTAGTAAGACAACCACTAGAGGTGTATTCAACCATTCAGGTGTATTCAACCATGCAGTTTCTATTAAACTGTAATGTTTTACATTGCAGGGTTAAAATGACAAGACCACTACACCCAGTCCACTTCATTGAGATGAAGTGGTCTGGGTGATTTTAGTGGCCCTTTATTAAAGACCAGGAGATGGTTATTGTTGCACGGTAGCAATGGACACTATTTAATGAGTCATCCTTTGCCATCTAAATGAAAAGGCCAATCTAGCTAAATCAAGTTTTTGCAAAACACTAAAGGTTGTTTTTTGTTTTTTTTAAAGCTTACACACTGTGAAAGAATCGTCCTTGATGTGCAATGAGCATATGCTGTTATAGTGAATAAAATTACCCTTCAAGACAATGCAGGATCTAGAGCTTCTGGAAAAATGCAATGATAATCTTCTGTACACATTCTCGTTTACAACTCCTTATCAAATATATATTGCTTTTTCTAATATAAAATATTGGTCCTTTCAGAGTAAAACGTTTAATTATACAGTAAGCATACTCACATGCAGACACAGACAATCTCACTGACACACACATGCTTATTGATACACAGCCTCATAGACAAACAATCTCACTGATATACATAAGCTCATTGACATAAAAACACAAACTCACTCACTAGCAGGCGCACACACACACACAGCTTAATGTAGTGGTTCTGGTGTCTATTGCCTGTCCCTGTAGGCGTTTCAATGTAAACACTGACTTTTGGCAGTGTTTACATTGCTTTCTAGTGACACCTCTAGAGACAGTCACTCAGACGGTCACTAGAGGTGCTTCCTGTGTCAGTGCTGCACAGTGTGCAGCACCTACATTCAGGGCCTCCACACTCTGGAGGTGCTGAATGTTCCCTATAGAGATACATTGATTCAGTGCATCTCTATGAGGAGATGCTGTTTGGTGTGGCGTTTTGCAACCAATCCTATGGCAAAGCATTGGATTGGCTGAGATCATCAAGCTTCATGATCTGAGCCATAGAGGCAGGGCCAGTCGGGGAAAACCAGCATGGCATGGGAAAAGAAAAGGTGAGTAAAAACACTATTTTTAAACACACACAGACACACACATACACCATGAGAGGCACAGACACACACACATATATCATGACAGACACACACCTTGAAAGAAACACACACACATATATCATGACAGACACACACCTTGAAAGAAACACACACCATGACACAGAAAATGACACAGACAGACACACACACCATGACAGACACACACCATGGCAGACACACACACACACCATGACACAGACAATGACACAGACAGACACACACACCATGGCAGACACACACACACACCATGGTAGACACACACAAACACACCATGGCAGACACACACAAACACACCATGGCAGACACACACACACACCATGACAGACACACACACACCCTGACAGACACACACGCACCCTGGCAGACACACACGCACCCTGACAGACACACACGCACCCTGACAGACACACACACACAATGACAGACACACACACACACCCTGACAGACACACACACACCCTGACAGACACACACACACCCTGGCAGACACACACACACCCTGGCAGACACACACACACCCTGGCAGACACACACACACCCTGGCAGACACACACACACCCTGGCAGACACACACACACCCTGGCAGACACACACACACCCTGACAGACACACACACACCCTGACAGACACACACACACCCTGACAGACACACACACACCATGACAGACACACACACACACCATGACAGACACACACACACACCATGACAGACACACACACACACCATGACAGACACACACACACACCATGACAGACACACACACACACCATGACAGACACACACACACACCATGACAGACACACACACACACCATGACAGACACACACACACACCATGACAGACACACACACACACCATGACAGACACACACACACACCATGACAGACACACACACACCATGACAGACAGACACACACCATGACAGACAGACACACCATGACACACACACACACACACCATGACAGACACAGACAATGACACAGACAGACACAGACAATGACACAGACAGACACAGACAATGACACAGACAGACACAGACAATGACACAGACAGACACAGACAATGACACAGACAGACACAGACAATGACACAGACAGACACAGACAATGACACAGACAGACACACACCATGACACAGACAGACACACACCATGACACAGACAGACACACACCCTGACACAGACAGACACACACCATGACACAGACAGACACACACCCTGACACAGACACACACACACCCTGACAGACACACACACACACCCTGACAGACACACACACACACCCTGACAGACACACACACACCCTGACAGACACACACACACCCTGACAGACACACACACACCCTGACAGACACACACACACCCTGACAGACACACACACACCCTGACAGACACACACACACCCTGACAGACACACACACACCCTGACAGACACACACACACCCTGGCAGACACACACACACCCTGGCAGACACACACACACCCTGGCAGACACACACACACCCTGACAGACACACACACACCCTGACAGACACACACACACCCTGACAGACACACACACACCCTGGCAGACACACACACACCCTGGCAGACACACACACACCCTGGCAGACACACACACACCCTGGCAGACACACACACACCCTGGCAGACACACACACACCCTGGCAGACACACACACACCCTGACAGACACACACACACCCTGACAGACACACACACACCATGACAGACACACACACACACCATGACAGACACACACACACACCATGACAGACACACACACACACCATGACAGACACACACACACACCATGACAGACACACACACACACCATGACAGACACACACACACACCATGACAGACAGACACACACCATGACAGACACACCATGACAGACAGACACACCATGACAGACAGACACACCATGACAGACAGACACACCATGACAGACAGACACACCATGACAGACAGACACACCATGACAGACAGACACACCATGACAGACAGACACACCATGACAGACAGACACACCATGACAGACAGACACACCATGACAGACAGACACACACACACTGACAGACTGACACACATTATTGATACCTGTGGGCGACCGGCCAGGGGGTCGTGCAGGGCCCAGTACACCCAGATGTCTGCCCGGCCCCAGGTGCTGACGGCCCACAGGGAAATTTCCCGGTATCCCCGTGGGTCAGTCCGGCCCTGGCTAACACCAGGCACAAACATTACACAAAACTGATATGAAAAGAGCCATGAAAATAGTTTTCCAGCTGACTGACTGAAAGCCCATGGAGGCTGTCCTTCACACAAGAAAAATAAAAAGGCATCTTTTTATATGGGATTAAACAATTTTAAAAATAAGGGACACATTTTGGCACCATGACCGCTTCAGTAAGATGGAGTGGTTATGCTGTTTAGAGTGTCTTTAAAATTATTGAATACATTCCACTAGGGTATCTTACAACATCACAATATTTTTGTGTAATTAAGTTTGCCCAGTAACTTCTAAATACCATGGGGTTGTTGTTTTGTTTTTAACCTCTTAAGGTTTGAGCCAAATATACAAGTTGGGATCAAAATAAAATGTAAACAAACCACAGAATTTGCCTATATGACTGTTCAACAATAATTTACCTCTTTCATACTAAGTGCACCCACACTTTGTATATATCATTTTGTTCAGGAGAAACATAGCTTTAAAATCATATCAAATATTAATATGTCTAACTAAATTTTATATGAATAGAATCTCAAAAGGTCTGAAGAAATAAGATTTTTTTTTATTTAAGTTCTGCATGGCAATTTAACTGTTAATGTCAGAATACTGTTTGGTTTTACTGCAATAAAACATACATATTTGTATTCAGAAATGTTTTACGAGTAAAACTGTACCCCCCATGTACAGTTTGTTTTGGTTTTTTGAAAGTTACAGGGTCAAATAAACGGCTTGTCCATTAATTTGTTTCTACACTGAAATTTTACAGATTGGTTTGCTTGGCCCATGTTGCCTATGCGACCGAATGGCAGCCCAGAAATGAAAATTATCCCCATCATGGCATACCATTTGAAAAAGTAGACATCCCAGGGCATGTCTAATCTTTTTTAGTAGCCACATGGGCACAAACCCTATCCAAAGTTAGTGTTTTTGTGTGCATTTTTCACACACTGATTATATGGTCAGTATATATTGTACTGCTCTGAAACACACCTAGTTCTGTTCAGTGATGTCTCACGAGCACAACGGTACCCCCCATGTATAGGTTTTATGGGGTTTTGGAAAGTTACAGGGTCAAATATAGGGCTTGTCCATTTATGTTTGTACACATTGAAATTTGATTAAGTGATTTTCTTGGCCTACACGTAGCATTATTTTGGATTTTTTTCTGATAAGTTACAGGGCGAAATATATTAGATTGCCCTTTTAAGCTTGTAAGTTTGACAAAGTGATTTTTTAGGCCTATGTCGCTTTTGAAAGAGTATGGCAGTCTGGGTAATAACATTTACACTGTTATGGCATACCCTTTTCAAAAGTTGGCAACCCAGAGTATTTCAAATGGCATCTTTTGAGATGTTTGGTCTTACCACTTTGTCAGAAATGCAGGGCCCATATTGTGGATATTGTTTTATTTGTGCTTTTTCACACACACGAACTCAATTTTCACAGGACATATCATATTTCTGATATGAGTTTGTGCAATAGAGCCTCTGTATTTTGATTACACATTGTTGTTTCATGAATATAACAGTACCCCCACGTACCATTATTTCAGATTTGTTTTGATAAGTTACAGGGCGAAATATATTAGATGCCCTTTCAGCTTGTAAGTTTGACAAAGTGATTTTTTGGGGCCTATGTGGCTTTTGAGAGACTATGGTAGCATGGGTAATAACATTTCCACCATTTTGGCATACCATTTTCAAACGTAAGCAACCTAGAGTATTCCAAAGGGCATGATTTGAGATGTTTGGTTTAGCCTTTTTAACAGAAATGCAGGGCCCATGTAGCGATTTATACTTTATCTTTTTACACACATCAATTGCATTTTCACAGGAAATATCATAATACTAATACTAGTATTAGTTAGTACAATAAGACCTCAGTATTTTGATTTAACACTGTCTTCTGAATATAACAGTACCCACATATACCATTTTTTTATTATTTCACAGTGTGACAAACTCCCCTTTTCAAGTGAGTTGGCCACGAGTTCCTGGAGGAGCCTGCTTGCTGGCCTCCTGCTCACAGACTATGGACCCTGTAAAATGTGATGTAAAAGTCTCTGTTCGTGTATTTGTACTATATGGTTCAGGAACCAAACAGCTGCACGAACCAGAGACCACCCTGGAGCTTGTTAAGCCTAATTGCTACTTTGTAGTAATTTCCACATCAGTGTTCTAAGTTTTCGTCTGGGTGGCCGCAATTCCTGTGGACGACCACGAGGTTGCGGCCATCTTGTTTGCGTGAACGCAGGCAGCGGTGTTTGGTCGTGGAGTTCATGGAACTATTTTCAGATACTGTGTTCAGTTCTACAACCCTTAGAAAGACACTGTTTGGTGGAAACGTTCCCACGAACAAGGGGAACAAGCTCTAGGGTAAGATTATTGACTATATTCGGTAGTCTGTTTGTTTTTAAACTACCGAACTAGACCGACCGCAAGTCCTGATTCTCTGGAACTGTTTTGGGCATGGAGTTGGTTAAATTATGACTTCCAGGAAATTCCTGATATGGGTGATTTTTGTGATTTGTGGGGTTTTGTGTATTTTTAAGGTACTTTTGGGGTGTTTAGGAAATTATTTTCTGTGCTTGGAGATAATTGAGTTTAATACAGTGCTTGACTCAATTATCTCCCAGGCACAGGGGAGGGATGATCTTGTTTTGTATAGGAGTGTCCTGGACCTGAGAGCCAATGTAATCGTGGTTATGTTTTTACTGTAGTCTAATTTCAGGTCCAGGGGGTGTGCCCCTTTCAAGGGGACCTGCATATAAGGCTAGTTGTGGCTGTCATTAAATGTATTCCAGCTTGTACTCCCAAAACTATTTGTTGTCTGGTTACTGGGAGGGGAAAGGACTACTCTTTGTAGGATTCAACAGGGAAAGCCCTTGTAAGGACTAGAGCTCCCAGGACTGAGTGTCGTCCAGGGCCTGGGGGTGTCTAGAGCGAATTCCTCATTCGGCTCCAGGAGGGAGCGTTACCAGGACTAGAGCTCCCAGGACTGAGTGTCGTCCAGTGCAAATTCCCCATTCGGCTCCAGGAGAGAGCGGTTCCAGGGCCCCAATCAAGCCACGGCGACTGTAGACAGAAGTGATGCAGTTTGTCCCCTGTTCCAGCTAGGCAGCGGTCCTTGGCGGAGGTACCCAGCCAGGGGTACAGGGATATCCGTTACACACAGGAATGGAACAGTACCCCCACATACACTTTGATCTGAAGGCAGAGAGATAATTGATCTCACACAGAGAGTTACTGCAGGAAAAGAGTGAGAAGTTTAAAAAAAAAAAAAAAGTGATTTCATTAACCCTTTCAGTGCTAATCACAACATTACCCCTGGGATTAGAGTTTTTTGGGGGGAAGTCACATTTTCAGTACTACAAATTTAATATTTTGAGTTGTTTGGTGCAGCCACTTTAGAATGGCTAGTGTAAACAGGGACAGGCCAAAGTCAGTGGAATCCAGAAGTCAGAGTAGTTCGTAAAACAAACCTATAGGTCGGTACAGGCAGAAATCCAGGGAAATCAAGCAAACAAACTGCCAAAGTACCATACAGATTGATTTAATTCAAGTTCAGTTCTGTATGGTAGACTTTGAAACAGTCTGTTATGCAGAGGGCAGGTAGAGATGGGCAGGTTGGGAAATAATAACTAGAGTCCTTTCAGACTCCTTTCTTGTAGCAAATACGACACTTTCTTTGGGGAGCTTTTTTATGGGGGTGGGAGGGATTCGGGAAGTGTTTGCCAAAAAAGTATTTGGAGATCTCCCGATTCCAAAGTGGGATTGGTAAATAACATATGGGATAAAAGGCTTAGCATGAATTCAAGGAAAGCGCAGGGCTTACCTATGACCTCTTTTTTATAGAGGACATAGGCATTAGAAATTGCCATCTGGCTCACGTAGATTGCAATTTTCTTGTACCAGGTCCTAGTTTTTCGGTTCACCAGGGCTTTATGCATTGGTCAGCCAAGTCTACTCCCCCCATAAACTTGCTGTAGTCTACAGGGCACTTAGGCTTTTCCAGATGCTCAGTGCTACCTCTCACAGGCACTGGTGGAGAGCTGAAGAGGAACCTCTTGTCAGGGTTTGGGGGAAACCCCTGTGATTCTTCCACACTGTGCCTAAGGCTTGGTTTCAAAGCAATATTATTTTTTTAAATAATAATGCTATACTGGCATAGTAGTTGTGCAGAGAGATACTGCATGGCAAAAAAAATTGTTTGCTGAGCTATGAGCTCAAATACGTCATCTGACAGAGCTCAAAAAAACTAATTGGCTTGCAGTCGTACAATGTTACAGTGATGCCAGGTGTAACAGTGAATGGCTATCATGTTTGGGGGCACCCAGTCTCCGTCTGGCATTGGGTATTCTGAGGGTACTCTTGTAGGTAGTGGTGGGGCACCATCACTTGAGGTCTCATTTAGAGGCTCAATGTCAGAGGCAGTGATAGTGTCACTGTCTTGCAGAGTGTCACTATCACTGCCTGCCAGAATGACATACGCCTCCTCTGCTGAGTAGCGACATACCATTCTAGGGGGACAAATCAATTACCTAATAAAAAATAAGGGGGCAATTACTAAATTCCTACCTGCCTAACACCGACTACCCACCCTCAAAAACCCACAAAAAATAAAATAAACGTACTGATCACAGTTTAGGCAGCTGCGATCAGTACTGAAAGGGTAATTTTTATATATTTTTTTAAATAAAACTATCCCTAAAAAAAAAAGGTTTAGCCTGATCACAGAGCTCTCTGATCACAGTGATCACTGATACAGTATTGTACAGCAAATATACTGTACAGTACAGTGATCACGGCAGCAGGGAAGGGGTTAAGGGAGATTTGGGTTGCTGCAAATGACACAAAGGGTCAACAACAATTTTTTTTTTATATATAAGTACAAAAGTACCATTAGCCCTAATCAGGGTGATTATTATTATTATTATTATTATTATTGCCATTTATATAGCGCCAACAGATTCCGTAGCGCTTTACAATATTTTGAGAGGGGGGATGTAACAATAAATAAGACAATTACAAGAAAACTTACAGGAACAATAGGTTGAAGAGAACCCTGCTCAAATGAGCTTACAGTCTATAGGAGGTGGGGTATTAGAAACATTAGGATAGGAAATATCAGGTAGGAGTGAAGCAGAGCTGGAGAAGAGAGCAAAGCACTTTCCCATAGGAGAGAGCAAGAGACAGGTATGTAAGGGAGAGATTACCCTGGGAGGCCATACGCTTTCCTGAAGAGATGGGTTTTAAGGCCCTTCTTAAATGATTGAAGACTAGGGGAGAGTCTGATGGCAGTAGGCAAGTTATTCCAAAGGAGAGGAGCCGCCCGTGAGAAGTCCTGCAAGCGCGAGTTGGCCGTTCGGGTGCGAGCAGCGGTCAGGAGGTGGTCACGGGCAGAGCGGAGGGTACGAGGAGGGGCATACCTCTGGATCAGTGAAGAGATCTAAGAGGGGCTGGAATTGTTCAGTGCTTTAAATGTATGGGTTAGCACTTTGAATTGACTCCTATAGGATACAGGGAGCCAATGTAAGGACTGGCAGAGGGGCGAGGTGTGAGAGGACCGACTGGATAGGAAAATCAGTCTAGCTGCAGCATTCATTACAGACTGTAGCGGGGCAGTACGGCTTTTGGGGAGACCAATCAGGAGAGGGTTACAGTAATCCATGCGGGAAATTACTAGAGCATGGACAAGCTCCTTGGTAGCATCTTGCGTAAGAAAGGGGCGGATCACAGTGTTAATGCTGTTACAATTCATTGGCTGAAACATTATAACAGTGATCGTAGTGACTGGTTGTCCTTGCGATCACATGCTGCAGAGCGCGGTCATTGGCCACAGAGGGACTGCCTGGGTTCCCAGGCATGTCTCCCGACCACGATCTGCAGCAGGCAATTGCCAGCGGCCACGTGAGTGGCAAGAACAGCGAGGACGTTCTATGCCGCCTGCCGGCGATTACAGCCAGCCCCTTAAGGATGGCATAGAACGCCTGCCGTCCTTAAGGGATAAAATTTGCTTCACCAACTGCTCCCTTATGTCATACGTGTTGTTAGAATTAAAGGTTTAGCTTGTTTCCTATTGTACAGCACTGCAGAATGTTGACACTATATAAATAAATTACAATTGCAATTGTAAAGAATTACATTACACTACAAATGTCTGTGTTGCTTCCAGACCCACTCATGACATTGTATATTATACAAGTTGAAGAGAACAAAATGAATAGATTCAATAGATGCATATAGATAAAATACTGATCCAAAATTGTATCTGCAACTATTTTTTTTTTTAATGTAATCCTAATACCAGACATACCCGTTTAGATAAACTCGCTTCTCTGTATACTGTCCTTTTCCATGTACAGGATCTTCATAAGGCTCATTAATTATTACTTCGACCCCTTCTCCATCTGAACTCTGTTCATGGCTGTGTTTGCTTATCATGTACAGTTGTCCAATCTTGTACTGAATAGAGAAAATAGGGCAAGTTAATACAATTTTAACTAAATACCTACACATTTGCCGTTCACGGGTTAATGCATATGAAAAGGTAGCACACCTTGATGCACTGAAGCTTCTATGATTTTATACAAAATGTTACTACTTTTGTTACAATAAATGTAAAATTATATTACTTTAATACATCAGAGAGCATTTTGTTCAAGCTCTTACTGTGATGTTATTATCTGTTCTTGCTTGTTATCTGTCCAAGACAAGCACAACAGAATGTCAAACTTTTAAGGGAATGTAGGACAACATGTTTTAACATGTGGGGATCTGGGATATGCTGACTAGTTAGAGGTTACCAAGTCCTAGCATTAAAGCATTGTAGGAAGTGGAAAGCGTGGGAAGGATTGAAACAATACACTTGTCCAGACAGGCAGCATTATATTCCAAGTAAAAGAAAAAATGTATATCAGCCTTCAAGTGGAAACAATAGAGAGAGAGAGAGAGAGAGAGAGAGAGAGAGAGAGAGAGAGAGAGAGAGAGAGAGAGAGAGAGAGAGAGAGAGAGTCTATTTAGAGGGTTATTTTTTACTGTATAATTATATTTTCCATATCACCACATCATGAGCTAGGAAAATGTAGCACAGAAGAATGAAATCAAAGCCTTCAAAAACGCATTTTCGTTTGAAAAATGCCTGTGAAAATATCAGTATTGTAATTTTAATATCTTGACAATTTGCAGCCAGAGCTACAAATGTTTTGATTTACAAAGGATAAAGTGTTGAATAAATTTTACTCCACTTTTGGCTGAAAAGGAAATAATTGCAGCATACCTTTAATATAGCCTTTTGTACCTTGCATGTTGCCTGAAGAGGCCACCTGGGGCTTTCCAGCTGTTGATTTGTCATCTGCCTTAACTATAGCTGGTAAAGGATTATAGGATACATAGCTGATCTACAGCTGAAAGACTACAAATCACATAGACACAGGGAGACTACTATGCAAACTTGTACAATCTAGAGAATCTGTCACTTATGTAAATGCAATCCTAAAAAAATTGCAATGCAATAGTTGCCTAATTTGTGAACCCTACAAATGTAAAACAGACATACAAAACATTTCACTACTGAAACCCCGTCTTTATCAAAGCAAACATTTTTCTTTTTGTATCTTTTTTCTTTTCAGAAATGCCACCATATTGCTGTAATCTACATATTAAGTGCTATTATAGAACAATACTCATAAATGGTTTGATACTAGAGTAATTCAGGGTGACAACTCCTGAACCGACAAGCATCAATACCCACTACTAGCCATCTCTTTCACACACCTAGAAACAAGAACTGCCAAGTCCACAAAAGGCCTTCAGCTGGCCAAATCGGACAACTGGATATATTTCCCTATACGGTTTTACAACTATACTACCCTGTTTTGTGTTTTACATGTTCAATTCCTCAAGACTATCTCTTGGGATTGGAAAAGGTTACTTGCAATATGTCTCAACCGCGGTCTATTCCCTCTGTACTCAACTGCGTGCGGCTTCTGCCACAGTGCATTGGGATACACCCAACGTAAGTAACTCAACTCTCACTCTATTCTATATCCTCCAGGCTCTAACACAATGTAACCCAAGCATGTCAAACACGCGGCCTGCGGGACAGATGCGGCCCACAATGGACATCTTTGCGGCCCAGCGAGCCGCAAGTGCATGCTTAGTGTTCCAAGCAGAGTAGGCACCTGCTTTCCCCACATTGCAGGTGCCTACTCTGCTAACATTTACCTGGCCGGGGAGGAGAGGAAGGTGGATGCAGCATGGGAGTTCAACCTTCCTCCTACTCACTGCTCCCTCATGCATGCCGTCTGTTGTGATGCCAGGCACCGGAATATGACGTCATATTCCGGTTCCGGCATCACTAAACTGCACGCGAGGGAGCAGTGAGAAGCAGGAAGGCTGAGCTCCAGATAGAAGATCCCAACTGGACCCCAGGGATAAATACAATAATGTGAGTATGTGCAAGAATGTGTAAATGTGTGTCTGTCAGAGTGTGTGTGTGTGTGTGTGTCTATCAGAGTGTGTCTGTCTGTGTGTGTCAGTGAGTGTCTGTGAGTGTGTGTGTGTGTCCGTCTGTCAGTGTGTGTGTGTGTGTGTGTCAGTGAGTGTCTGTATTTGTGTGTGACAGCAAATGTGTCTGTGTGTCTCTCAGTGAGTGAGTGTGTGTGTCTGTCAGTGTGTGTGTGTTTGTGTGTGTGTGTGTCGGTCAGTGTTGCCATGACCGCGGCTGGACAGTGGAGGACCTGGAGGTGCAAGGAGGCACGCAATGCCACATCACATTCCATTGTGACGTCGACTTGTTCCACCTTCACAGGGTTTCAAGAAGTAACAGGGTGCAGACGGCACCATTTGGGGTATACCAGAGGCACGACTCCAGAGTCGCATACTGGCAGCGTTAAAGTGAGTGGAGTCTGCATGTTGGCTAGAGTGGGGTGCTGGGATTTGGTATATGGGAGACGGGGGGGAAGGGGGGTGGAATTTAGTAGAGGGGGGTGCTGTTGTTTAGTAGAGGGGGATGGAGGTTTTTTTTTATACTGTACTTTAAAAAAAAAACAAAAAAAAAAACTATGTTTCTATGAAAATGTAAGTTTTTTGTTTTTTTTTGTGACCCACATAAACGTAAACCTTGTTTATTTGGCTCTTGCTAGACTCTGAATTTGACATGCTTGATGTAACCTAACTTCTTACTTCCTAATACAGTTTACATACGGTTTAAATGATTCATTGTTTCCATTAGCCTATGTAAGCTAAAATTGGAAAATTTGTATCAAACTGATTGTAACACTCCTTTTAAAACAAAAACTTCTATAAAGAATTAAAAAGAAAAAGTGACAAATAAAATCAGAATGCAATTGAAAGTATAGGAATTTGGAGATTTATCAAGCACATTAAATGATCTGAGAGCACTGTTCACTTGCTCTTTAGCAGAAATTAGAAGCTTCCACACAGTTAAATAATACAATTTAAACTACTTCAAAATAAAATACAATATTAGAAAAAGTCATCCCCCAACCCCCTCCACCGATACCATCAACCCATGAATGGTATTGTGAGGATTTATAAACTAAACAGGTTGGGAAGGTGCTATCTTCCTACTACCCCATCCCCCGTCATAGCGCAACCACTGGAACTTCAATATATAATGTCCCCCATTCTCTTACACTCTATGCAGATGTTATATAGTGTTAATATTCCCAGCAGGTGGGACTGTTAATTCATACTAATTCAAAATAAATTAATTAGGGTTAAATAATTTAATTAGGGTTACATAATAATCTTTACAGTCCAACACTTATCAGAGGTACAGTTTTTTTTGCAAAGAGTTAATCATTGCATAAAATAATGTTACCTTCAATATATTTTTTTCTAAAATACGTGCCAAACATTTCCTTTTGTCTAATAAATCAGGACTGAAGCACAAAATATGATACATCAAACACTTTTATCTTCTGGACAACATTGATTCCTCTGTGTATTGGGATTACTATCTAGGACCAGGGACGAGAAAACTAATCAAGGTTAAGAGTAAATTAATTAACTGAAATACAGGGCAATTCTAAAATAAATTATTTCGTAGTAGTTTGTAAGATATCCATGAGCTTAAAAGAACATACCATGGGACTGAAGAATAAAACTTAAAAAAATAACATGTCACTATTTTACATGTTACAATATATATTTTATTCAAATCACAATTTGCAAGATAATATATTCTTATGTGATTCCATTTGTTGAGCTATCATCCTGAACAATTGAGTTTTCCCCTATTATTGTTATTATATATTTATAAAATATTTTACCAGGAAGGATACATTGAGATTTCTCTCGTTTTCAAGTATTCATCATTTATATAGCGCCAACATTGTTCTTGATACACTTGATTGTGACAGCTGCATGTGATCCAGGCCATTGTAAGGCTCATGAACACGGCCTCTCTTCAGATGGACATGTAGAGAGACAAGGCTTGTAATCAGCCTGGAAGCAGGCACAGGGCTAGAGATTGTATACAATTTGATAGTAGAAACTGCCTGCTGACATTATGGGCAGCATCTGGTAGCTGTAGAAAAGCTAGAGTTATAAGTTTGCTGGTTGGTTAAAATAAACGCATTGGCCAATGCTCTTAACCCAAACTAAATTGTCCAAGTTTTATTGGAGGCTTGGGTATTAGTATGTGGTGGGAGATGTGCGCAGTCAGACAAAATAAGCCCAGACAAGACAAAAAGTAACGACGGCTCCACTGATCATAGATTATCCACACACACCCAAACTTTAACTCCCAGTATTACATTTTTTTCTGACAATACCTTTGTTGTGTCTATGATATTTGCAAGAAGTAGACCATAAAGATTATTGCATTGAAGTTTAAACCTTGCTTTGATTTGGTACATTTGAAATGCAGTTAGTTTTGCATGCTTATGTCTTCCCATTTAGCAAAGAGGAAGCAAATTCCGTCTTTTGTCTACAGCCATGTGTTGTGTAATGTTTAAACTATTCAAGTGAACCTTTCTATAAAAGGAAAGCTATCACTTTTTTGGATAGAACTATACTGAATGCAACACTGAATATCATCTACCTTTTTTTCTCATCTGATGCTCCGTTTTCGTTTAAAAGTATATGAAAGGTTTAGCAAGCGACATCACAATCCAGTTCAGTCCAGGCACAGCCAAGGCACACAATGCAAATGGTAGGAAAACAGAAACCTCTTTGACTAAATAGGATCTCAATTTAATAATATTTCTAAATGATTCATTCCTGTTAGAAAAATGTAGACTTTAATGGTGAGTTGTGTAGATAAATCACTTGGAAACTATTCTAACAGTATTGAAATTATTTGTAAAATGTATTAAATCTATGCCTACATTCTATGGAAGAAAGTTGAACATTTACAATGATTAGGAGCCAAAGTGGAGATGCCTAGCTCCAGGATAGAGATAAATACAGCAGTGTGGATTTCAGGCCTCACAAACATGGTTTCTAAAACATATTTAAAATCTTGAAACGTGACAGTTCACCGATAGCTTTTTAATTTACACCTTCCATATTTATCTCTTATGAAACTCTGAGCACTAGTTAGTAATCCAGATTCTCTTTCACATATTCTCTTGTCTAATTTGTATACAAAATGAGTCATATTTACTGGCTTGACAGTCAGTATGACCGGAAATTCACCCGACTATCTCACATAGAGTGGTTACACAGACCTGCCTACTAATTTTGGCAAAATGTTGCCAGATGTTATCATTTTACATACAAAAAAAAAAACAAAACAAAAAAGCAGGAAGAAAACAAAATGTAATTCTTTATTGTGGAAATAGGTTATCAAAACTACTATTCTGAGGAGGAGTTAATTGAGTAAGAGTCTACCATGTGGAGATCCTGCACAATACAGTGTAACTTTAAGTTGTCTCAAGAGCTATTTATAAGTAATGGTTAAAACTCACAGAGATGTGACTTCCCTTGATTAAGCAACATTTAGCAGACTTGTAAATAGATACCATAGAAACACTTGCAGATTGCAGAGACAATATTTGGGATTCCACAGTTGAAAACAATTTTGCAAAGTTGAAGGTGAATATATTGGTTTAGTATCAGGTGGTCTAGGACAGAGAAAAGAGTGTAGGGTTCTAGAAGATTTAAAGGAACACTACAGTGTCAGGAATACAAACATGTATTCGCTATAGTGCTAGAATAAAATTGTTAGCTCCCGGCTCCCTTCTCTGTTAAGACTAGAGGCGATTTTACTCACTCTTTCTCCCACGCTGCGCTGGTCTCACTGCCCCACCTCCATGGCTGAGATCATCAATTTTGATTATCTAAGTCAATTCAATGTTTTCCCATAGCAAGCCTTGGCAAGCTATTGCAAATGCAAGGCAAAACGCTCAAATGTGCCAATCAGCATCTCCTAACTGAATCGATAAATGTTTCTCTAGCTATAAATATGCATTAAGTGCTTAAATACAATAATCAAAATAATTAAAAAAAAGTCTTGGTAAATGACGCCCAGAGACCCCTTGCACCATAACTACCATAATGAGTGCCCATAATTGCTTAATTAATAGACCTCCCAGTTAAGAAATTAAATAAAATAAATACAAAAATATATATATATATAAATATACACACATACTGAACATACATGTAAGGGCTAAGAGAATGTATAAGTAAACAAACAAGTGAGGAATTGTAAGTAGATATTCAAGTACAGCATATGACTGGGCTTGGCGATTATCTTCCTCCATGTTCTATGCTTCCTGGATTTTGTGCAGCCTGTTCCAGCTTGTAAAATATCTTTCATTTGAACCAGATCTAAAATTAGTGATATAAGTGGTGGTTAACCCCTAAATTCTTCAACATACGTGTGTTTTTTCCCCATTGATATTTAATAAGGATGTCACTGTGAAATTGGAATCACACATATTAAAAAGTTAATAGAAAACATATTGCTTATAACCCTCTGGAAGAATGGTGTTTTTCACACAATGTTTTACCAAAAATAACAGTTTTAATTAGAAATATATGCATGGAATCTCAAATATATTACAAGCACAAACAGATATTACAAGACCACACTGTGAATATGCTGTACAAATTTTGGGCACCTGTTCTAAAGAAAGATATCATGGCACTAGAAAAAGTGCAGAGACGAGCTACAAAATTGATAAAAGGAATGGAGCATTTTAGTTATGAAGAAAGGTTAAAAAATTTAAATCTCTTTAGTTTGGAAAAACGGTGCCTGAGAGGGGATATGATAACATTATACAAATATATTCAGGGCCAGTACAAACCATTATCTGGAAATCTATTCATAAACAGGGCTATACATAGGACACGAGGTCACACATTTAGGCTTGAAGAAAGGAGATTTCATCTAAAGCAAAGAAAAGGTTTTTTAACAGTAAGAGCAATAAGGATATGGAATTCTTTGCCTGAAGAGGTGGTTTTATCAGAGTCTATACAGATGTTTAAACTGCAATTGGATAAATACGTGCAAAAACATAACATACAGGGATATAATTTCTAATTAGTGGGGTAATAGCTGCTTGATCCAAGGAGGCATCTGACTGCTATTTTGGGGTCAAGAAGGAATTTTTTCCTAGTTTGTTGCAAAATTAGAAGCGCTTGAGACTGGGTTTTTTGCCTTCTTTTGGATCAACAGCAAAAGCATATGTGAGGAAGGCTGAACTTGATGGACGCAAGTCTCTTTTCAGCTATGTAACTATGTATACATAACTTCTACGCTAATATTTTAGACCTTATATTTAAAAACAATGCAATTTCTAAAGCCTTTTACTGTTAGCACATTCTAATATTTTTGTAAAGTACAAAAGAATACAATAAAAACATGGATTATAGTCGTAATAATAAAGGATAAAATAACTTAGTCAATTGGTTGCCCAAATAAAATGATTCAAAGAAGCATATCATAAGTTTATCTATTTACCTTAGTCACAGCTACCATTCTATATCTCACTCATTTTATTTTTCTATAAAAAGACATAGAATAATGGGTTATATTACTTATATTAAATAATAGCAATATCATCAGATGTTTTATTTTTTGTAAAATGCCTTTGCAAAGTATAGAGGAATTTTAGACACAAATCTAAGGCGAGTGGGGATTCTGGGAAAGCTGCCAAGCAGGTTCACAAAACTGGATTTTACTGAGGGCTTAGCAAGTTTCTAATATGTGTAGGAAAATGCCAGAGGATATGCAAAGAGTTACAATGTCAAAAGAAAGGGAGGAGAAGCCATAATTTCTTATGCTGCAGTTGTTAGTGTAATTGAAAGATAGTGAAATAGAAATGCAGTTGAAGGTTCAAATGTGCATTACTAACCCTTCATTTTCATTACTATTAGGTTCTCATTGACAGTGCAAAATGCATATATGTCAAAACATTATATACAATAGGTAAGAATCAGCAGAAGCTGCACTGGTTTTCAGATTTGTTTAAGTACATTTAAAGGGACACTATAGTCACCAGAACAACTACAGCTCAATGTAGTTGTTCTGGTGTCTACTGCCTGTCCCTGCAGGGCTTTTAATGTAATGTTTACATTGCTGCGTAGGAACACCTCTAGTAACAGTCACTCAGACGGTCACTAAAGTTGCTTCCTGTATCAGTGCTGTACAATGGGCAGCACTGACGTTCAGTGTCTCCACCCGCTGCATGGAGGCACTGAACTTCCTCATAGAAATGCATCTTTATGAGGCGATGCAGATTGGCGCAGCACAGCGTTTTGCCATGCATATGCGATAGCCTCCCAGTGCTGTCCTGAGGGAAAGCGTTGGATTGGCTGAGATCATAAAGTTTGATCTCAGAAAAGGGGACAGAGCAAGGGCGAAGCCAGTGACAGAGCGACTGAATAGTGCGGCGCTGTAAGAAAGGTGAGTAAAAACACCTTTCACTTAACTGACAGGTGGCCACGGGCCTAACATGAGTTTGCATATGTTTGCATTCCTGTCACTATAATGTTCCTTCTGTAAAAAAAACACATACACATAGATTACACCAATTTTGGGTGCAGTATGTTCTTTACAGGAATGTTTATTCTTTACAGAAATATTGGTATAAAATGGATAAACCACTTTCGAGACAATATGGTATCCATTTTCTTTAAATATTTTAGAAAATATCAACATAGAACTGTCAAATACTGTATTAAAGACAACATTACATATATTAAAAAAGTGTAAAATGCAAAAACTGGTTACGGTTGCTTCTAATAAGTGATAACATTTCCGTCAATGCATCTTTCTAATGCCATAAATTGAATAATAATATCTATATTTTAATACCCCACACATCTATACAGTACAAGACACTACAGATTACTATTGAAATCTGCAAATAATCCCTGCAAGTGGTCAATGTATTTAGAGCCTTCCCTTCCACCGAGCTGCTATAATGTAGCATTTATTTTTTACCTACAAAAGTTGATAATGTGTTTGCAGTCTGTCTGCAGAGATGCAAAGGGACAGAATGGAGCCATTAAAAGGACACTACAGTATAGTCACCAGAACAACTACATCCCTTCAGGCATTTTTTTCATAGAAAAGGCAGTGTTTACATTGCCCCTAGGGACACCTCCGAGTGGCCACTCCACTCCTTAGATGGCCACTGGAGGGGCTTCCTGGCTCAGGGCTGAACAGTAGGCAGCCCTGCCATTCAGCGTCCCCACGCTTTGCATGGAGATGCAGAATTTTCCTCATAGAGATGCATTGATTCAATGAATCACTATGAGGAGGTCCTGATTGGCCAAAACAGCATTTGGCCCAGCCCCCTGCCAATATTAGCCAATCCAATGCTTTCACCTATAAAAATTGGCCATTTTAATTATATCACAAAGGGGGCCGAGCCAGCGCCAGCGGACCCATGCGGTGCTGGAAATAAGTTGAGTTTTAAACTTTTATAAGGAGGCTAAGGGTGGGGGCAAGCCACCTATAGAGTGGGTTTAGCCCTATAGGGTCAGAAATACATGTTTGTGTTCCTGACCCTATAATGATCCTGTAAAGTAATCTTGTAAGTATGTTTCTTGTTTCTTGTAAGTATAGAAAACACCAGTGGTACAAAAAAGAAAGGTAAGCTGGGCTTCATGGGCTACAAAATTGAAAATTAATATTAACAAAGATTGCGGGGAGGGAGATTGATACTGTGGAATTATTTAAAGGAACACTCGGGCACCATAACAACTTAATCAGAATGAAGTTGTTATTGTGCCAATAGGTCCCTGGTGCCAGCTTACCATTGCCCCTGTCCTTATGCTTCTTTTAGGTTCTTTAAATAGAAAACCTATGGCTGCTACAGAAGGGGCACCTCTGATTGGCTGAGAGGGTCAGTTTATGTTCTAAGCTACTCATTAGCTCCCCATTTATAACTGTCATTTTAAAGTTGTTGTTTTTTCAGTTGTTTTGTGCTTGGGGAGCTTCTGACAGGCTTACAGTGTCAGCTGGCAATCACAGCCAATCAGCAGTGCCCCTGTTGTTCGAGGGTTCTTGTTGAAACAAATCTGAGAGAAGCGGAAGGTCGGTGCAGAGTTAAATGACACCGGAGAGAAGACTTTGGGGTTAAATCATTCATAAATGGTTTACTCCCTAAAGGCATGCTGGCACTAGGTACCTCCTGGCACCATAACAACTTAATTCTGATGAAGTTATTAAGGTGCCCTGAGGATCACTATAAAAAACCAAAATGTTAGTCCCTTGAAATCTAAAACAAACAAATTGCTGGCAATATGTGGAGAAGAATGGCAATAGCATATGTTTTCAAATTACTGTCATAAAAACCTCAAATTATTGTTTTTAATATTACAATATTCTTTCCTTTCTGGAGAAGGATCAAAATCTTAGCAAGCAAATTATACACCCATAAGCTTTATATCTATGGTGGTAATATTAATCAAAATAACACTAAAGGATGTTCAAGAAAATATTTTAAATAACAATATCATTAGTAAGAGTAAACTGTGTGTTTGTTTTTGCAATAAACATCATGTCAGTGTTGATACTGTAAGAATCATAATAGCTACAGCACACTGTAGTGGTTAGGTTGCCAGAATTTGCCTGGCACTGCCTAATAGTAAATTGTGAGACCCTTTAAGAGATAATTAACACCTACATGTTTCTGTTAGATGCCTGTAGACAGAAGCATGTCAAACTTCGGCCTGCAATGAATATCTTTGCGGCCCAGCGGGCCGTGAGTTTGACATGCTTACTGTCACTGTCAAAACATCATTTGAAAAAGTCATCTGGGCGATACGCATTGTGATTTTAACAGATTAACAGTATTTTATGTAAAAAATAATAAAAAGGCTGCGCTTACGATAAAAGCAGACACAGTGTAAAGTCCAAAGGGAGGAAAAAGTCCAACTGGTGTGTCCTTACAGGAGGTCTTTGCTGGTGGTGTCCTCTACCAATGTAGTAGTTCCTCTCATATGAAAGACAAAAGGGAAGAGATGGACAACCAATAGTGTAGTTTGCACAATACTGATGTGGATAGAAATAATAATAATAGTTGAGAACTCACATTTACCAGAGCTACTGTCCTAGCTCTGGAATAAAGCGCATACAGCGGTATAATCCCCGCTTATGGGATTTAAATGGGTTCCTCTCTGTGTTCTTGGTGTCCAATTCTCAAAAAGATAAAAAGAAACATCCGATAGTGCTCACTGTTTGGCAAAGTGAATAAAATAATAAAAGGGTATACTCACAAACCAAGAGCAGACCGACTGCTCTGTGTAGACAGCTTTGGTGGATTGATCCCCACCTAGGATTTCTTTAAAATGCAGGAAACTTCCAGGGTTTGCCCCCAGTTATGCCAATTTGTTTATGGCTGACTGGGAATCTATAGCCATTTGGGGCAACCACCAATGGCGGGCAAACCTAGTCTCTTACTTCAGATACATAGACGACCTCTTTTTTATTTGGGATGGACCAGAGCACCATCTTATTGATTTTATTAATCATTTAAACAATAACGATAGGGGTATTATTCTTACACATGAATTTAGCAATAAATCCATTAATTTTTTAGATCTCAATATTTTTATTAACAAGGGACAACTTCAAACAAAAACGTTCTTCAAAAAAGTATGTGTAAATACGGCTATAGACAGATCAAGCTGCCATTATAAGCCTTGGCTCGAGAGTGCCCCTAAAAGTCAGTTTTTACGCCTTCGTAGAAACTGTTCTGAACTCACTGATTTTAATGAGCAAGCAGATTTTTTAAAAAGTAAATTTATGGAAAAAAAATATTTAGAGTCAGATCTAAATACTACAATTAATACAGTTAAACAAAAAGAACGAAAAGAACTTCTGACGTACAAAAATAAAGAAAATATCGAACCAATAGCACTCCCAATTATTTTTAATTTTAATAACAAAAATAATGATGTCAAAAAAATAATAAGAAAACACTGGCATATACTGAAACACGATGAAATACTTAATCCCATCATACCCAATCATCCAAATATTGTTTTCAGAGGAGCACCTAATTTTAAATCTATTTTAACTACAAATTTTACTAAAAAATCTCCTCCCAGAAATCTATCCTTTTTTCCCCAGACGAAAGGTTTCTATAAATGTAAACAATGCATTGTGTGTAAAACTACAGATAATTTTATTCCATCCAAAGTCACAAATTTTATGTCGAATCGGACAAAAAAAGTGTATAGTATTTATGATTTTATTTGCTGCAACACAAAAAATGTGATTTACCTGCTTGAGTGCCCATGTGGCCTCCAATATGTGGGGATGACCACAAGGTGCCTGAAGATAAGACTGAGCGAACATTGCAGGAATATAAAAAATGGATACTTAAATCATACAGTATCCAAACATTTCATTATGCACAATAAAGACCCACGCCTACTAAAATGCATTGGTATAAAAAAATGTTCCACCTCCTGGCGTGGAGGTGATATAAAAAAGCTGCTTGGAAAAACAGAGATGGAATGGGTGTATAATCTTCAGACTCTTATACCCCATGGTCTTAATGCAGATTTTGATTTACACAACTTTTTATGATTTTGTATGTTTAACTATGCCTGTACCTTTAAATGTATATGTTCTTAATGTTTTCCATATAGACTTATAATTTTAAGCTGTTTCCTAACTTCCATTTTACTGCAAAATAACTTGCTCTTATTTTAAAAACTATTTGTTTTTATCCAATTAATTATTTAAGTCCCTATTTCCTTTAATATCTCTTATCATTCATCCAGTTTTTAACTGCAGTGTTTAACTCCCTTAAGCAATTATTATTGGCCAGTTTTTACTGACTCTGGGATTATAACTACATTTCCCATGAGTCAGTTCGGTTTAACTTCCGTTTTGGGAAAAAAAAAAAAAATTAACTACAACTCCCATAAGACATTGCGGCTAAAACTTCCGAAAATGCGGAAGTACCTTGTCACATGACTATCTTTAAAGGATTAAATCTATACTTTCCTGCCCTCGTTTTTCTTCAGAAATATCAGGAATAAGTTATACTATTATAAACTACATATGATTATTTTAAACACACGTTTTAAAGCTTTTTAATATGTTCTTATTTCTGATTGGTCAGACCAATTTTTGGCGCCAAATTTAAACCAGTTATGCTCCTATATAACATCTATTAGCCAGGTAATTTCTGTTAATCCATTTGAAAAAGTCTCTGACGAAACGCGTTATGGATATTTATATTTGTGTTTTTATAATATATTAAAGTATTTTTTGGACATTTGTTTGTGCCAAAATATCTTTTTTATAGAAACTTAATTATTTTACCCTGGCTTTTTAATCTTTATTGGTTTTATTACACCTTGATAAAAACCCTGGAAGTTTCCTGCATTTTAAAGAAATCCTAGGTGGGGATCAATCCACCAAAGCTGTCTACACAGAGCAGTCGGTCTGCTCTTGGTTTGTGAGTATACCCTTTTATTATTTTATTCACTTTGCCAAACAGTGAGCACTATCGGATGTTTCTTTTTATCTTTTTGAGAATTGGACACCAAGAACACAGAGAGGAACCCATTTAAATCCCATAAGCGGGGATTATACCGCTGTATGCGCTTTATTCCAGAGCTAGGACAGTAGCTCTGGTAAATGTGAGTTCTCAACTATTATTATTATTTCTATCCACATCAGTATTGTGCAAACTACACTATTGGTTGTCCATCTCTTCCCTTTTGTCTTTCATATGAGAGGAACTACTACATTGGTAGAGGACACCACCAGCAAAGACCTCCTGTAAGGACACACCAGTTGGACTTTTTCCTCCCTTTGGACTTTACACTGTGTCTGCTTTTATCGTAAGCGCAGCCTTTTTATTATTTTTTACTTATCTAGCTCTAAAGGGTTTGAGGGATCCCCTTTTAATAGGTTGCTGCTTTTTAGTTACCTAGCGCTGTCTCATTTTTATTTATTTTTGTAACAGTATTTTATGCATTTATTTTTATTACTTGTTTGGTAAAAACTTTTAATAAAAAAAAAGAAAACTAATTTAAAATTTCTATTTAACTGGATTTTACCGTTCACTATACTCAATTTTATTTGGTCTCGCTTCTATCGGACCACAGGTAACCCGACTGGTTACCTCCGCTATTTCCTTCCTTCAGCCCCTCCGGAACCCTTAGAACAGGCAGATAGCCATCCCCTCAGAAACTCGATGACACACAGCTCTGGAGGTACAACATGATTTTATTATGCCACACTCGTCTTATGGATATCCCCATGCAAGGGGTCCACTTCACAAACACCCAGGGGTTGTATCCCAAGATCCTCTACACCTGAGAGCCAAAAGCACGGGAAAGGGGTCGCTGTCCCTTTGTCTCCCAGGTCTAGGAAGCCCGCCACTTAGGCAAGGGGTCTCGCACCCAGGACGATGGGGGGTCTTTATCCCAGGAGCCTTTGTGCCTGAGAGCCAAAGCACGGAAATAAATTGTCCATTTGTTTCCCAGACACAGAAAAGCCAGCCAAATCACCTCAGGTGATCGCACAACGGCACATTCCCCGGCCAGTCTCTGTTCACGAGGTTCCTGTGCTGAAACCTGCAAGGGAAGTGTCTCCTCTCTGGATACGAATGCTCCCCCTGACTGGCATTCGTCTATACAAAATGGCGGCCACCCAGGGGAGCACTCATTAATTACTTCCTTCGCGGTTTCACACTATGTTGCAAGTGCGACCGTTGCGGTTTCACACTTATGTTGCAAGTGTGAACATTCTGATTAATTGGTCGGAACGTTCTAATGGGGCCCCTGAGGTAGTCCCCGTTCAGGAGACAATGGGTATTGTTTGTATGAACGCTCCTGAACCGGGAAAAAGGGTATACTGCACGAAAGTCGGGGAAAACACATAACACAAAAAGGAAAATGCCCAAAAAGGCAGTGGTTCTGCCACACCACTTTTTATTTTATCCTTGATTATTTTATAATTTTTGGAAAATACCTGCTGATAGCACTGCATTTTTATCTAGTAACATATCCTAGGTGGGGATTGTACCACCCACGCTGATTCCAACGAGCTTGTGAGTACAATTTACTTTTACTTGCAAATTGTATTTTCCAATACTAACAGAGAGCACTATTCTCCTTATTTCCATCTTTTACTATATACCAATTGGAAAATATGGAGGAACATCCTTTACAAGCTATATCCATGAGCGGGATTATACCGCTTTAAGATCTTACTAAGAGCCGAATTGGAAGCTCTTTGTGAGTTCATTGTATTCTCTTTCTATATACACACTGTGTTTGTTCTATTGAGTTGCACTATTAGATCCCCTTTTTATGTATTCCATGCACGCTTCGGCGTTTCAAGGTTTAGAGTGGTTGTGGGGACCGTTTGCGATGGATCTGTTTGCATCCTGGCTCAAAGCCCAGTTGCCGAAGTTTTACAGCTGGAGGCCGGATCCGGCGGCGACGGACACCTTCATTCAGACTTGGCCGGATGCTTGGATGCATGCCTTCCCTCCGTTCAACTTGATCGCTCGCACGCTCTCGAAATTGGCCCGTCACTATTGTATGATGGTGTTGGTTGCTCCTCTGTGGAGATCGTGACCGTTGTTCCCTCGGTTACTTGAAATGGCTATAGATTGCCCAGGTTTGATACCGAACTTCCAGAACCTCCTTCTGGATCCGGATGTGAGCTTGCACGGATTAGTGGGCCAGGGCTTTTTGCACCTGGTGACGTGGCTCCTTTCCAGGGACCTTGGACTCTCTCGGGCATTCCGCAGTCGACTCTCCATCTCCTCGACAACGCATGGGCACCAGATACTCGATCTGCCTATTGGTCATCATGGCGAATGTGGTCTGGTTGGTGCGTGGGACGAGCACTGGATCCCGTATCTGCTCCTTTATATATGAATTTGGAATTTCTCATAGGCATGTTTGAGTCGGGGAGGGGGTGTCGCACCATCAATTTGTTCTGCTCAGCTATCTTGGCGGGACATCGTGGTATAGATGGTTCCCCGGTCAGGAGACACCCTTTCGGGTGTTGTCTACTTAAAGGGATTCGCCTTACTAGATCGCCTAGAGCTAGGTTCTTTGCCTTTTGGGATGTCCATGTGGTCTTACGGTTATTGACAACTTGGTATCCGAATCAGGATTTGACGCTTAAGCAACTGTCCACTAAGTTGGTGATGTTCTTATGCCTGATCTCTTGCAAGCGGGTGTCGGATGTCAGGGCACTTTAACATCTCCAGGAGGACGAAGTCGGCCTCAAAAGCCTTTGTTTACCCTAGGTTCCAGAGCATTCCGGCACTCTGCCCGGTGGAGTGTCTGAAGACATATCTGGATGTTACTTGACCCCTACGCTCTCTGGACCTGTATCCTCTATTCCTTTCCTTCCGCACTCCTCACCCACCGCTGTCGACTCCTACATGTTGGGTTCGTTGGCTGTTATCGTTTGCTGGCATTGACACGTCGATTTTTACGACCCACTCGGTACGTGGAGCCATGGCGTCGAAGGCTTCAGTGGTTGGTTGTCGTCTGGAGGATATCTTAAGGGCCACTGACTGGTAGTGGAAATCAACCTTCCGTAATTTCTACTTCAGGCAGATCTATGTCATGTTAATAGTAAAATCTAGGAATTTTCTTTCTAATCTTGATTTAATATGTACTAAAATTTTCAGTTATTCTGAATGCCATGACACTGTTCTATTACTTCTGTTACTGAATAGCTTGTACTCGCTGTTCTGGCATTACAAGCTTGTTGTACATCATTGCACATCAAAAATAAAAAATTGACAAACAAAATAAATAAATGTTGACAGCACTGTTTTATCCCACCCCAAACATGATTGTCCTCAATTGTGAATGCACATTGTTAGGGTTATTTACTAAAATGAAGATTCAAAGGAAATTCAAAGTGAATTTCAAATTTAAAGGGGCACTATAGTTACTCAGACAACTTAATCTCAATGAACTGGTCTGGGTGCCATATCCCTGTCCTCTTTACTCAATGACTAAATTGCAGGGTTAGGTCCATCTCTAGTGGCACTTCCGCTGCAATCACAGAGTAAAATGATTTATTGCTTTCCTGTGGGGAAGTTTGAATTCACATTAGGTTTCCAATGCTCGTCTATGAGAAGTATTGGATTGGACATTGGTCTAGAAGGCAGTGCCTTCTCCATTATATCTTGGCAGGCAGAGAGGTGAGCAGCACCGAGGGAGACACAGTGGTACAAAAAAGTGAGTAACCCCTCTTTTTTTTTCTCTATTTTTTACTGGAATATAACTAGGAAATACAGATTTTATTTTTAAGGCTATAGTGTTTATTTAAAGCCAGACTAGACAAACTGAAAGCCTAGCTGAATTAAAATCATTTTCCAAATCAGCTATTTTGACTTTGAATTTTCATTTTAGTAAATAACCTTGGTAATCTTTTTAAATTTAAAATAGAATATACATTATCTATAAATTAGAAAAGTGATTCCCTGTGAAAGAACAATTTGAATGTATTTGAATAAGGTTAGAGAAACCATCTAATTTTGCTTTCTTGATTTCCTCCTGCATATTGCAGCTCTCTTTTGCTCACACAGAGGACGATAGTATCCCATAGTTATATGGGAGAGCAATGCCATCTCACATCTGATTCAGTTTAAAAAGTATTGTGTTTTTATATGCACTTGTCAATGTTTTCAAATATTCTGTAATATTTAAACAACTTTTTTTGGCAATTGCGTACTTTCACATTAAAGATCTGAGTTTGTGATGCACAAGGAAAGCTTGTTCTTGATACAATATATATATATAGTCTGTTTTCCTTATTTACCTAAAAGGTACATTCCATTGTGTTTTACTGTCGTTTGTTAAAGGACCACTATAGGCACCCAGACCACTTCAGCTTAATGGAAGGATCAACTAGGATTAACCCTTTCTGTTGTAAACATAGCAGTTTCAGAGAAACTGCTATGTTTACATATGGGTTAATCCAGCCTCTAGTGGCTGTCTTGACAGCCGCTAGAGGCGCTTCCGCGCTTCACACTGTGATTTTCACATTAAGGAGACGCCAGCGTCCATAGGAAAGCATTGAGAATGCTTTCCTATGAGACTGGCTGAATGCGCGCGCGGCTCTTGCCGCGCATGCGCATTCAGCCGATGACAGGGAAAGGAGGAGGAGAGTCCCCAGCGTCGAGGGAGCCCGGTGCTGGAAAAAAGGTAAGGGATTAACGCCTTCCTCCCCCTAGAGCCCAGCGGGAGGGGACCCAGAGGGTGAGGGGGACCCAAGGATCCTATAGAGCCAGAAAAAACGAGTATGTTTTCCTGGCACTATAGTGGTCCTTTAATGCATTTAACAAAAAAACAGATGCCTACCTTTAAAAGTCCCTAATTTGCAGCAAATCACCAGGATCTGCTACTTCTATCAAATCAACATGCAGCTTGTGCTCTCTCCCACAGAAACCTCACTGAAGAAGAAAAATTCATAGAAACCTCAACACAGCTGTAAATACAGCTGCAATATTATCTCACAGGAGGAAGGAATAGTGCAAGTGGAATCATGATGAAAAACATTCAGGATGGCTTTTTGCATAATGTTCTAGTAGCCTCCTTCCAACATCCGTGCATGTACTGTCCATTCGTCTTATGATTTACGGGAGCTTTTATTATTATTATTATTATTATTATGTATAAAGCACCATCAGATTCAGTAGCGCTGTACAATAGGTGGACTAACAGACACGTAATTGTAACCAGACAAGTTGGATGCACAGGGACTGAGGTATTGAGAGCCCTACTCAATGAGCTTACATTATAATTTGAGTAATTATTCTTTAGTGCAAAATAATTTGTAACATTGTGAATTTATATTGGTGAGATAGCTCAGTGGACTAATGCATCATCAACAGAGTCTGTTCTACCCAAAAGGGGTCACAGGCTAAAATCCTGGCAGGTTTGACTCAGCATTCATCCTTCCGAGGTAAATAAAATGAGTACCGTTAAATATTGGGTAATCGTAATATCCCCTGGATGTTGGGCAAACAGGATGTACTTCGAAACCAGAGTAATCTGAAAGCATCTGGTTAAATACTTTGTTATATTTTATTATTATTCACTAAACACTAAAGTGTATTCAAATGAAAACTGAGCTGCAAAATGTAAAAACATAGTCAGCTGTGATTACAGTTACAAGGAAGTGTTCTTCCAAATCAGTTTGCTGAAGTGGTTATGGTGAAATGCCCTGAGTGTGCAGTGATTTCGCATGAAACTGAAGTATGTAGCTTTTTTTCATTGACAAAAGCACCTCTTCTGGACTTGTATCTGGCCAGCTGCTATTTGCTAAAATGCCTGGTACTATTGCTTGCGAGTAGTGGCAGTTTGCTGACTACAAATGTTCATCACGAGTGGCAGGTAGCAAGTTGCGGCTATTTGCATCCATTGTTTTCTATGGGAACTGCTTACCACTACTCAGTGACTGGTTTCCAAGTTTGTCACTACTGTTCAATGATTGATGTAAACGCTCAACACTTAATACCAGCCTCTTGCCTAGTAAAAATAAGTTAAGAACAACTAATTCCCTATGTATCATAAAGGTAAAATACATGTTAGCTATGTAGAAAAAGCCAGAGACATTATAAGAAACAGAAAAAATAGGCACTTTTCCTTGTTACAAGGATAAGTGCAACCTGGAATTATTGAAAGTATCCTTATATGAGCAAAGACTCCTATATAAATTGGACTGGAAAGGATCTCCATCAAAATAAAAAATATCAAAATTGTAATTACTGTGAGAAAAGCCATTAAAAGTACCTAGCCCCTGACGAAGGTGCACATGAGGCCGCACGTCGGGTTTCTCTGCTTTTTGATTTGTTTTGGTATGGGCACGTTAGTTCACAGTTTGTTTTTCACAAGTTTAACCATGATTATTTAAATCATTCTCTTATCTCTTACCTCCTTAACCTAGCTAGATTAACAGGGAGAGAGGATTTTTCTCTATATAATACACATAAACGAGTCAGCACTAGGTAACCAAATGATTCTTAAAAGGCAGCAACCCTAGGAGGGGATCCCTCTCAACCCTTTGAAAAGTTGTAAGAAAGTATTAATAAAGTATCAATTAAAAGGAGAAGGGGTGCGCCGCTTGTACGACAACAGTATTAAAATAATCAGTTATACAGCAACAATATTAAAATAATCGGTAAAAAAAACAGGTAGAAGTCTGTGGTAGGAATCAGAAGGTACTAAAATTATAGAGCCAAAATAAAAGTTCTCACATAACAGGACGCCTCTAGTTACAGAGGTAAATGCAGCTGTAAATGCTTGATAAAACGTCAAATAACCCTGGATCGGAGGAGTGTAACCAATTCAGATAACTCTGATGACACCTCTCTATAAGACCTAGGCCCATCCCCCAAGTGCAGTCTCAATCTCCCCAAGAACATGGAAGAGGTGGTTTTATCAGCCCATACAAATGTTTAAACAGCTGTCGAATACCTGCAAATACACAATATACAGGGATATAATTTTTAATTAGGGGAGTAATTGATCCACGGATATATCTGACTGCCATTTTGGAAGAGCTTCAGGCTGTTTGGTTTTTTTTTTTGCCTTCGTTTTGGATCAACAGCAAAAATAAATGTTAGAAAGGCTGACCTTGATGGATGCAAGCCTCTTTTCTGTTAAGTAACTATGTCATTCATTAGGAGAAAATATTTAATTTTCCCTAGCTAACATTTCATACTTTTTTCACTCGTCAACCTCCATTCACATGCAGCACAGTACCATTGAGTCAACTATGCAACACTTATTACCTAACTGCACACATTTACCTTCCCTGAGGCACACAACGCCCATAAATATTACTTATAGCTACTATTTCTTACTCATTTCCTGTATTTATGGTTGAGAGCATTGAGCTCTTAGTTTGTTTTATATTTCATTTTGCCTTTGCATGCTTTTCATAATGGATTTAAAAATGTACATGCCTTATTAGACTGATACTGCTTGTACACCATTGCCCCTTATATTGATTAAGATCCAGCCATTCGTCTTAGTTACTTGAATTCCAACAGGACCCGGACAAGCAGCAATCAAACTCATTAGGTATCAATTAAATTTAGGCAGGTGTCTTTTTATTTATATATGTTTTTTTTTTTAACCCCTTAAGGACCAAACTTCTGGAATAAAATGGAATCATGACAGGTCACACATGTCATGTGTCCTTAAGGGGTTAAAGAGAGATGTGATAGAGTCAATAATGCATCATTTATACTGCAGACAATTATAAAACAACTGAAGCATTAAAAAATGAGCTTTTAACAGTAAGAAGAAATTTATAGATGTGCAAATAATAGAAAGTTTAACAAGAAAAACAAGTGTTTGCTCGTGTTCTAAGTTCTAAACTCCTTTCATTTGTATTTTTAATCTGAATTAACTAAAATATATTAATGAAATAGATGTCAAATAATTTATAGATAAACAGTATGAGGAAGACAAGAGGAAAAAAAGGTGTGTGGGGAAAAGGTGATAAGGTAAGTAGGATAGGGGAGATATATTTTATATTCTATGCATGGACGCCAGGTTTTGTTGTGAGAGGCTAGATTCCCTAAGACAATTTGTAACAATTAGTAAATATTTTTGTCCATGTGTTATCTAGTTCTCTTCCAAAATCATGTTCTTATAATTAATGGAATCTCATCTTCCATCTAGGTAAGTGATTTGATAAGAAGCTGTGTATTGCTGATATCAATCCATTATCAGAAAATATATATTTATATAAGCGTTCAAATAGGCTCATATTGTTTTGACACTGCCTATGGCAAGGATTCCAGAAATGAGCGAAAATATCCAAAGGTTGTCATTTCTGATTGAGCATGTTTTTGTTTGTAATAAGATTCTCAGCAGTGAGTGGTTGGCCTAATTGAGCAAAATCCCCCACCATCACTAGCTTTTTTTTGTCATCCACCAAGCAAAGTCATCTAATATCCTGCCACATTGCGAGATAAATTTTAGGGTTACCTATTTTAGACATCGCGCAAGGATCTTTTCTTCCACGGGTAATAATGTTGTGTTGTTGAGGAATGTAGTGTATCTTTTTTCAAGTAAACCCATAATAAATGTGAGATTTATAGGGGTCTTCAAAGTTTCTCTTCAATGTCAACCCAACAACTGTGCTAGGTGTGGAATTAAACTTTGATGCCTTAGCAAGTCGTGCAGCTCTGTAGAATTGTATGAGGTCAGGAAACCTTATGCCCCCAGACTTTCATGGAAGGAGAATCAGGTAAGTATATAGTCTGGCTCCGCATGCAAGAGAAATGAGATTGCCACAAGGTAAATTAATCAGGAGAACCCTGAATAAGTACAATATCTTTGGGAGTACCATCATTTTCAAAGATTAGACATGCCCTATCAAAGAAATATTATAAAAAGTCAATTTCTACACGAGAGACAGTCAGACTATTTGTGGGTAATGAAAGGTTTAAAGATCCTATCCTAGTCTAGTAATGACCATTCATAGATAGCTTAGTTCCTAATCAGATACAGGATTTCCTCATCTCCTATTTCTTCCAACAGTGATTCTGTATGGCTTCAGTTGACAGTTGATTCAATGCTTTCCTCAGGGGAGGTCTAATGCGTGCGTGGCATTTGAGGGGCACGCGGGGGAGGGAGAGGGAACTATAGTACCTGGAATACAGCTTTGTATTCCTGGCACTATAGTATCCCTTTAACTTGCGTTAGATTATGTAGTACATTATCTTTAGTGACTATATTCATTCTATGGTTTGTAGTGAGTTTTGGTCTGAGTGTTTTTTTATGGTAATCTGGTGCGCTTTGCAATTCTAATTGTAGTTTTAACATATAATTCTCTCAATTCAGTTTGCATTATGTGGAACAACAGATGATCAAGCCTCTGATATATGCCTTGAATGTTGCCCATAGTAAGCTTTCATTTATCTTCTCAGTTCTATTCTCGTCAAAAAAGTACTTCATGTTATCAGCCAATTCTGTAATAATCTCGTCATTGCAGAGAAGACCCAACACTTGTCTCTATCAATGGAACATAATTTGAAAAAATATATATTTTCCGGAGGAATCTATGAACCTGGAATTATTCTATGAGAGTAAAAAGAAATCTAATCTGGAGTACATTTTGTGAGGTGCCTTTATTTTTATAATTGGTGTGAACAAGATTCTAGAAAGGATTTACTTAACACAAGATAATGGTGGTGAGTGGTGTCCTCACCTTCTGTGTAATTTATCTCATGTCTACCATACTTCTCTACACTTGACTCCGCAAACTTTTACCAGGTGGTTATCTCTGATGACTTGGCTGGAGCATTAACCTGATCTTGTCATGTGTCCAGGTACAGGCAGCACTAGAAATGTAAAAGTTCAAAGAGGCTAACTGCAACCTACGACACCATAAAATGAAAAGCTAAGTTGTGATAGCCAAAAGGGATCTGATGCTTTATTTGTTGTCAACCCTAAAGCATCTGTTTAACCCCTTCCTTTTTAAACCCACATACACATAAGCATCTTAATCTGCTTTAAGAAGCATACTGTTCACACTTTTAAATACAAGAGCTTTGCACATAGAATTGTAGAATCATGTATTGGAAGAATTGTGTGAACTGATCATCAGTTTTGCTGAAAAACCAAACTCCAAGTAGAAATGTGAATTAATCCTGAAGCAACCAAACACCAATGGGATCAACCTTGGCAACATCCCAGAATAATTTGTCAATCTACTCTTGTTGCTACACACATATTGAGATCGGCTTTATATTGCTTTATTTTGATTTGAATTTTGAAAATTACACTTATTAAAAATAAATTTACATTATTATTATTATTTTTTATTTTTTATTAATCTGTCAAACTTTTTAGCATAGTTTGATATTTATCTGGGTCCTCCTGGTCAACCGGGTTTCTTCAGGCAAGTACTTTGCAGAGTGGTCTAAATAGTTAGTTTAGGTTAGAGACAAGACTATAGCTATAGGTTGTTCCCTTTCAACTTTAGTACTGTGCACACTCGAGGTCTCTTGGTGGTGGTTGGTTAAAGGGAAACTTCACTGCCCAAAAATAAAATAAATAAAAATCACTGTTTAGTAGATACACCCAAATAAAAACTTGCATTGATTTAATTATGCATTTCTTTCATTAGGGATATTTCTTAAAACAGCTTGCAAAACCCAAAGTTCTTTATCTGCAGCCTTTGCTGGCCCTCCCCTACTAACCCCACACAGGCTTCCGGTGGCTGTGCAATCACAGACTTCCCAATGCAGCTCAATGAGAAGTCTTTGTAAAGCAGGTGCTCTGAGCAATTGCTACCTCGTCAGTTTAACTCCACTGAGCTAACCAAACCACCAGGAATTAACCCATTTTAAAGCAAGGGTGGTATAACCATGTTAATTTCTAAAAAGTGTAAATTTCTATTGAATTCTACACTTTTTGCAAAATGAAAAATATAGAACACACTCTTCACAGAAAGATTTTCAGCAAGCTAAAATGCTTTAGTGGCCTGGAGTTTCCCTTTAAGTAACAAATGTGACAAACTATAGAGAGGCAGGTCTTGAGTGATGAATACATTTACTCCAATGTGCCTTACAAATACATCCGACTTTATGTTTTATCTGAGCTGGTGTTTACTATTGCTACAGGTGTTACAGGTGCAATGATACAAAACAATATAAACAAGACAGACAGGTAACGCTGGCGTGCTAACTTAAAACAATGCCTACGTCAACACTTGTGTAATACGAGTTGTCAGAAATCTCAGAACTTGTCATATTGCTTGTGTTCTGTAGAGTTTCCCAAGCTTTTCTGTTTTACTGAAAAACAAGTAAATCTTCTAAAAGTCAGAAAGTTCATGACTGTGTAGAAACTTATTCAGAGCCTTTGGTCATTGTGCGGCAATGAAAAAAACAAAATAAAGAAAAATAATACTTACTAGAAACCACAGGGCCCTGGTGCAAAAGTTGCCCTGCCCCCCACCACCCATGCATCTCCCCCCAACCCATCGATGTGTTTTATTTATGCCCCAAGCCCCTTCATGTGTCTTATTCACACCCCCATGTGGGTGAGTGATAGGACTGGGGGAGTTATTGTGACAGTGTGAAGGGGGTGACAGTGTGTGTGGAGGTGTGACTTTGTGTGTGTGTGTGTGTGTGTGGGTAGGTGACAGATACACAGGTGCATACACTGACACACATACAGATAAACAGACAAATACAGTTATAAACATGCAGATACACACAATATAACACATACAGATAAATACACGGACACACATGCTGATACACAGACACACATGCTAATACACAGACACACAGAATGACACATTCAGATACACAGAATAACGCTTCTACAGATACAAACACTGACACACATGCGGATACACAGAAACATACAGATACACATACAGACACACATGCAGATACACAGACACACTTAATGACTTTCAGATACATAGAATGACACAGATACAAACAGTGACACACATACAGATTAATAGGCACACACACTGACACATATACTCATACACGTGCAAACAGATACACATACAGACACACGTGCAGGAAAACTGATACACATTCAGACACACAGATACCCATACAGACATACAGATACACACAGACATTCAGACACACACAGACATTCAGACACACACAGACATTCAGACACACACAGACATTCAGACACACACAGACATTCAGACACACACAGACATTCAGACACACACAGACATTCAGACACACACAGACATTCAGACACACACAGACATTCAGACACACACAGACATTCAGACACACACAGACATTCAGACACACACAGACATTCAGACACACACAGACATTCAGACACACACAGACATTCAGACACACACACACAAGCAAACTGTAAAAAAGTGTAGTCACCTTCCTGTTTCCTACCTTGTAGGTGCAGTAGGGTGACTTCCCTGGGGTCCAGTAGCTACCTCAAGCTGGTGGTTGTCAGAGCTCCCACTCTGACTCCCTCCTCTCCTTCTCCGACGCTCACCTCCCGCATGATTTTGTTAGCTGGGAGGAAATCACGGCTTCCTTCCAGCTCTCACATCATCACTGAGACTCAGTCGCACTCTTAAAGTGACACAGCGCTGACTGGGCCCCAGTAAATACATTGCCATCGGGTGCCCCCAAGAGAATGGGCCACCCGATAGGCCCTTTTAATGCGGCCCGGCGGTAGTTTTAATGTTGAACTCAAAGAAGGCGAAAAACCCAGCTTTTGATTGTGCTACAAACTAAGGGGAAAAATCCTTCTTGACCCCAGAATGGCAGTTAGCCATCTCCTTGGATCAAGAAGCTTTTACCCCACTAATTAAAAAGTATATCCCAGTTTTGTTTTTGCAGGTATTTATCCAATTGCTGTTTAGTAAAAAAACAAACATTTTTCTTTGCCTTAAATAGAAATCTCCTTTCTTCCAATACAAGGATTTATGAATGATTCTGACCCAATAGTGGATTAAATATAACCTAGAAATAATATGTGCTTAGTGGAGATATATGCAGGTTTTACTTTGTATAAAGGCAACTGGTCATATTTCGATAGCATAGTATTTGTTTCACCTCTGATTAATAAAATGTGTTTAAATTTATTCCTATAACAACATATCGTTGGTAAGCTCAACATTTTTTTTAAAGTCCTAAAATAGCAACAATATTTTAGTACCTGCTCTGTAGTGAATACATTTAACAAGAATGATAATTCTTATTAAAGATTACTCTAACTTAAGATGGTGTGCATTAACAGAGAATCTTTTGAATTAGTACAAATGAGTGCGCTATTTTTTTACACGAGCACTCATATTTAACAAAAATTACACTAATGTATCATTGCTTATTAATACACTTTAAATAATAGGGGTTCTATTTCTGAAGCACTGAATACTAGTGGAATTAAACCAGAAAATCTATCTCAACCAAATTATTTTAGCCACAATTTACTTTTCATTTCGCTACAATTTTAACGCTACAAAAACTGCTCAGAACAAGGAAGCAGTTTATCTTAGTACAAACCTCTCATGTCCAAGCTAACAATCTCCTAGCACAAAACTTGGTGAGATTAAATGTGCTAGTGATACCAGCAAGTTTTTCTTTCAAAATGATCTAACTTAACCTCTTAAAATGCAATCTGACAATTCATATTGCACCATAACCTTGAGCAACCATATCCCAATGAATATACCCATTAAAGAATATGGGAAAATGCAGGTAAATGTGTGAAAAAACAGATAGTGTGTTACAGAAACAAAACCACATACATCAGTATCATATATTTTTTACCAATACAATTATGTACTTTAAAAAAGTACTTATATGGCTAACACACAGAAACTGATCTACACAACACATACTCATGTGCATAAACACACGGTCTGTAGCCACTCATAGAACAGCACCAGAGCAAGTACCTGCCACATGCCAGGCCCGGACTGGCCATCGGGCACACAGGGCAAATGCCCGGTGGGCTGCGATGGCTGTGGGGCCGAGGCCGGCAGGGGAGATCACAGGATCTCCCCTGCCAGCCTCTGCAGGGCCAGCGCGCTACCCAGGCGCCTGCCCCGCTGTGTGCCTCCATGGGCCGGTGGGGAGATCAAAGAACTCCCTCACCAGCCCACAGGCACTGTTAAAGGTGGCCGCCAGCTGGGGTGTGAAGGAGGGAGGCAGGAGAGGACCGGCGGAGCTCTAGCCAGCAGCTCCGCCGGGTCCTCTCGTGGGATTCTGAGCATTGCCGCGGTTACGCGGCAAAGCTCAGATCTCGCGGGAGTGAACTCTAGCCTGCAGGCTAGAGTTCACTCTCACCACTGGACCACCAGGGAAGGAAGCATGCCCCCCCCCCTCATGGCAGAACGGCTCCCATCATGGAAGAACGGCTAACCCCCTCCCAGACTAAAGGTAAGAAGGGGGGGGGGGGGGGGGAATATAACTTTTTTTTTTTATTATTAATACAAAAATATATATTTTAATTTAAATACAAAATACATTCACACACACAACCCCCAAACACACACAACACCCACAGCACCCCCAGACGCACCCTCAAACATAGCACCCTCGCTCATATATATATATATATATATATATATATATTTTTTTTTTTTTACCAATGCAATTATGTACTTTAAAAAAGTACTTATATGGCTAACACACAGAAACTGATCTACACAACACATACTCATGTGCATAGGGTTAATGCAGGGCCCAACAAATCCCAAGCACCAGGACAAATTTCCTAGTCTCCATGGCGGTGTAGCGCTTGGGGTTTGTTGGCCTGTTCAGCCCAAGGTGACTGGCTGCCTTAGATTGTTTTTGGTCAGTCTGCTAATGCAGTGCAGAGGCGGGCAGGCAGACAGGCAGACATCAAGCTCATTGAGAGTTGAGGGATGGAAGCGGGAGGCTGTGTAGAGGAGGCAGGAAGCTGTATAAGGGAGCTGAATGAGCACGCGGCGGTGAGGGAGGGAGCTTTAATCTCCCTGCTCTGTTCCTTCGCTCGCCTTCCAGTGATGCCGGGAGCCGGAATATGATGTCATTCCGGCCCCGCATCACTAAACAGCGCTCTAGGGAGCAAAGCAGGGACATGACAGCAGCCCCACTGGACCCCAGGGAAAGCTGATCCACTCCAGTTCTCCCAAAGGTAGGGAGGCTGGGTGGATTTAAAATAAAAAAGTAAGGATTTGTGAGTGAGTGTTGCAGTGTATGTGTGTGTGTGTGTGTGTGTGTGTGACAAATCAGTGATAGTGTGTGCGCCTGTGTCGGTCAGTGAGTGAGTGTCTGTCAGTGAGTGTGTATGTTTAGGTGACCTGCCCCTCTCCAATCACAGGGAAAGGTGTTTTTACTCATCTTTTTCCCACGCCGTGCTGGTGACACTGCGGCTGGCCCCGCCTCCATGGCTGAGATCATCAATCTTGACGATCTCAGCCAAGCCAATGCTTCCCCATAGAAGAACATTGGGAGACTATTGCACATGCGCGGCAAAATGTCATGCTGCGCAATCAACTTCTCGAATCACGTCACTTCTTGAATCAAAGCATCCCTATGGTGAACACTTCTAGAGGTTGTCTGAGTGACTGTCATTAGAGGAGTTACCAGAGCAATGTAAACCCTGCTTTTAGTCTGAAAAGTCAGTGTTTACATTAAAAAGCATGCAGGGACTGCATATAGAATTCAGAACAACTACATTAGGCTGTAGTGGTTCTGGTGACTTTAGTGTCTGGCTCCTAACTTTTTTGCTGGCTCATAGATTTCAAGCAAATTTTTTCGAACCCCTGGTTAACGTCTCCCTGTCTCTGTGGTTATTCGATTGCTCCCATGATCATCTTACTTCCTACTTTGCCATGCAAGGTTTTTCTAACCTCTTTGTGCAGTGTGTGCACACTAGTGGGAGCCACCTGGAGATATTGCTCCCATCTTCCCTCAAGCTGAGGAAAGTAGAAAATCTACTTGACTGATATACAATAACTTAAGATGAAAGACAATGTGTATTTTGTGTATTTGCAATGAAAATTGATTATGTGACATATACAAGAAATATATAATAGAAGACTCATATTGCTTTTTGAGGGGGAATGGGTTTATTAGTCCTGATCATTAAAGAGTTAAAGGTTACAATATAATAAATAAATACAAAGGCACTGATTTTTCTTTTTGCTTATATATAAGTATGTTAAAATTCCATGGGTTCCATTAGAGCTTGGAGAAGAATGTATCTGTGACATTCTTAAAATGTACATATATTAAATTAAAAAGGGTACACTGCCATGATAGCCGTTTTTCATAAGAATTTTCTTTTAAGTGTGATTTTTTTTTTCTTACACTTTGCATGGAAGAGCAGACGATTATCATTATAAATATGTAAAGCTGAAGATATCCAGCAGTGCTCAACTTGAGTACTAAGCATACATCAAAGTAAGACTGACATTGGAAGTCTTTCTGAAATCGGCCTTCTAACTACAACAAGTTAACAAGAGACCAAGAGACAGCAAAATACCAGCTTTGAGGGGGGGGGGGGGGGGAGTGGTGGTAATAGGTGAAGTGAATGTAAGTATACAAGATTTCAGATGCTGGGTTTCTTTCTCTCATCCTGTAAAAACTAATGTCTTGCGACCTCAGGTAAGAAACCAAAAAAATTCTCAAAACGTTCTCCATGTCTGAACTAGAAATATGCCGAGTAAGTAAACCTGCAATGTAAAAGGTTTCAGATGTATCAGATCTAGAATTACAATACCATAAAGTTCTATTCCAGCACTGTTATTACTTTCAAAAGCAAGCCAGCTACACTGCTCAAAAAAAAATAAAGGGAACACAAAAATAACATCCTAGATCTGATTAAATTAAATATTCTTCTGAAATACTTTGTTCTTTACATAGTTGAATGTGCTGACAACAAAATCACACACAAATGGAAATCAAATTTTTCAACCCATGGAGGTCTGTATTTGGAGTCACACTCAAAATTAAGTGGAAAAACACTACAGGCTGATCCAACTTTGATGTAATGTCCTTAAAACAAGTCAAAATGAGACTCAGTAGTGTGTGTGGCCTCCACGTGCCTGTATGACCTCCCTACAACGCCTGTGCATGCTCCTGATGAGGTGGCGGATGGTCTCCTGAGGGATCTCTTCCCAGACCTGGACTAAAGCATCTGCCAACTCCTGGACAGTCTGTGGTGAAATGTGACGTTGGTGGATGGAGCAAGACATGATGTCCCAGATGTGCTCAATTGGATTCAGGTCTGGGGAACGGGCGGGCCAGTCCATAGCATCAATGCCTTCATCTTGCAGGAACTGCTGACACACTCCAGCCACATGAGGTCTTGCATTAGGAGGAACCCAGGGCCAACCGCACCAGCATATGGTCTCACAAGGGGTCTGAGAATCTCATCTCGGTACCTAAAGGCAGTCAGGCTACCTCTGGCGAGCAAATGGAGGACTGTGCGGCCACCCACACCATTACTGACCCACTGCCAAACCGGTCATACTGGAGGATGTTGCAGGCAGCAGAACGTTCCCCACAGCGTCTCCAGACTCTGTCATGTCTGTCACATTTGGATGGACGATGTGGAAATAGAACATTTGTATCATCTCCGCTACTGCAGAGGGAGAGCTCTTGTTGGGCTTTGGGTGCAGGAAGAGCTCAATTTTTCAACAAACCTCTGCAAAAGTGGTGATAGTGCTTTGACTATCCCTATAACTGTGCAAATAATTTAATAAGTTGAAAGTTGAGAAAACAGTATGTTATGGTGAATAAATTGAAAATGTTTAGGCATCACAAAGTGATAAGGAAGTTGGGATGATGATGATTTATATATTTCATTGGTATAACTTGAATTGACCTATTTTTTGTTGTTGTTCCAACTGAGCAGCTTAATATTGGCTCAGTCATCTTGCTATTCTTAGCTTTGGCTAGAAGTTCTTAAAAAGCTTTACTTTAGACACAGAATGTCTGGGACATATGCAATTAAACAGTGATGTGCGTGTGCCCCCCAGTATGTTACAGACATAAAACTTGAACACACAGAGGGATGAACTGTTAAATTTGGAGGGACATAGTAGAGATGAGGCAGTATCTGGATTGATTACTAGTGATGTCGCGAACATAAAATTTTCGGATTTCAAGCCATCCAATCACAGTGCTCTGTGTCATTTTACACAGCAAGGGAAAGTTCTTTGGAATTTTCCCACGCTGTGTAAAATGACAAAGAGCACTCTGATTGGCTTAAACCAGCCAATCAGAGTGTTCTTAGCCTAATTGCAGGGCGTGGCAAAGCTTTATAAGTCTTCCCCCGCCCTGCAGAGCTCAGTCTGCGCGGAGCCCTCCATGGGTAAAGATGGATTATTTTTTTGTGTGCCTGTTTTTTTTTTTTTTTTTATTGCGTCGGTTATTATGGTTTTTTATTTGCCCTTTTTTGGGGCTGAAAAAAAGATTTTAGAAGAAAGAAAACATCGAATGGTAAGCTGTAAGTTTTACAGGTTTTTAGTTAAAGGTCCCCCCATCATTATTTTTAGGGTGAGGGAGTAGGTAGGGGGATAATTTTTTGTAGGGTGGGAGGGGGTGACTAGGGTCCCCCCCCCTTTGTATTTAGGGCCCACACCCACCGCTCAGGGGTGGGGGCGGGGGGGACAGTAGGTCCCCCCCCTTATTGTTATTTTTAGGACCCCCACCCACCACTCAGGGGTGGGGGCCGAGGGGGGACAGTAGGTGCCCGCCTTATTGTTTTTTTATGGCCCCCACCCGCCGCTCAGGGATGGAGGCCGGGGGGAGGACAATAGGTCCCCCCCCTATTGGTATTTAGGGCCCCCACCCACCGCTATGGGGGAGGACAATAGGTCCTCCCCCCTTTTTTTTTAACTTTAGGGCCCCCACCTGCTCAGGGAGGGGGGACCCTTTTTTATTTTTTTATTTTTTTTAACAGTGAGCAGCCACAGGCTGCTCACTGTTTAATAGACATGCCCCTACTCGCAGTATTGCGAGATGGGGCACAATTTACTAATACTAAGTAATTTTTACTTAGTATTAGTAAATTTGGCTGAAAGACCAGAAAAAAAAAATATGGGGCGGACCGAACATCGCATATGTTCGCCATCCGTGGTGAATGCGAACACGCCAGCAAACCGTTCGGGACATCACTATTGATTACTTGATTTGAACGAGGGTATTTTTCATATAGGTTTGAATAAAGCAGGGAAGATTAAGAGATTTAAGTTTAAGTGAAGGCTGAAACAAGAGTGGAGTAGAAAGATCAAGTAAGGACACTTGACTGAGGCAGCAGACAAAAAGCAGAGACAAGACAGAAGAAACAACTTTAAGCAAGTTTTTAAAAGGGACTTTATATGCACCCATCTCATTTAGTGGTTTGGATGCAGTGTCCCTATTCCCTTAACCCTGCAATGTAAAGTTTTGCAGTTTTAAAGAAACTGCCACTAGAAGTGCTTCCTGCAGTTTCACAGAGTTTCACTCTGTGAAATGACGCTGGACGCCCTCGCACTTTGCATGAGGACATCCAACATCAAGCAAAGCCCAACAGGAGACCATTGAGTCAATTCTTTCCTGTGGGGAAGGCTTAATGTGCTCGCTGTGCATGAACATCCATCTGCTGAGAAAGAGCATGACCCAGCGCCAAAGGACACAGGTGCTTGAATCAGATCAGTAAAATAAAGGTTTTATTAACCTTTTATCGATGGGAGGGAATTGGGTGGGGAGCAGGAGACAATATAGTAATAGGAATACATCTTTGTATTCCAAACACTAAAGTGTCTCTTTAAGCATTATTGAATAAATACATTTTTAGGACAGGGCTAGGGTTGCTTTGGTCAGTAACCTGTGGTGATTACATGTTTTAATAGAACAGCATTATCCAAAATGGGAAAAAAAGCACCAGCATTCATTTTTATATTTTATTTATTTTACAGGCCAAGTCTTCAAATTGAAGCATATTTACGGTAAGTTGAAGTTTTCCCTATAAATGATGGTGAAAATATTTATACAAAGTAATAAAACCTTCGTCAGACAACGGTTTTGAGATTTGAACCTACCTTTTCATTTTCACAATAATTTTTATCTCTAGTTAGTGATTTTATTACAGTTATCAGGTTTATTATACTTTTTACTCATAAACTAAGTAAACCGAGATTAAAAGGTCACGCATATCCAGACATAGAGCAAACATATTACTGATCAATTTGTTAATGGTGTTTTAAAAACTATGGTCTGTTTAACAATAACTATAATGCATTTAAAGTCGATTTTAAAGGATAGATGCTTCAAAAAAATATTTTAAATTGGCTATTGCATGTTGGCAAATAATTGTACTATTAACATTTTAAAAACATAACCAATCTTTAAAAAAAAAAAAAAAAAAAAAAAAAAAAAGAATTAAGTTAACATTAGGTATCTGTCCACATTTGTCCTCTATACTCGCCCCATTTTTCTATACTATTCCTTTTCCCTGTTTTTAACACCATTTTCTTCTTGTGTTTCTATATGATATTGCAGATTTTTTTAATGATCCTAATAGAAAACCTCTCTCACACATTTGGATGATACTGTATGCTTTGTTCTGTATACGTCAATAGGTATTTTTACAATGACCCTGAAAGCACTGAGTGGACATAAATAATTAGACTAAATTTACTAAATTGACTACATTTTGCATAAAATGTAATAATTAGCTTAAAATTTCTGCTCCTATGCTAGCAACACACCTTAAAGGTTACTCACCACTGCAAGAAAAAAAACTTGCTCTTGCGCAATGGCCCCCTATTTCATCAAACCATGTCCACCTGATCAAGAGTAATTTATGTACCATGTGATAAGTGTTTATAATAATACTGAACAAGGCACCTCATGCATCACTTTGCTCATTTCCCCATCCTGTGTGTTATGGGATGAGTGAAAACTCATATCAATCATAAGGGAAAACTGCTTTCTCCATGTTCGTTGCACTATATATACATAATAAACCTTTGGGTGTCTGGCTTTTTGTTTCAAACAATCGAATTCTTGGTCTATCATTTACCGGTATGTTGGGGATTCCAAGTTCCTCTGCTTAAAGTGTCACTGGCTCCAAATGTTCAGTGCCATGGGATAGTTCAAGCCCCTTGCCTTAAAAGTACCCATATCATCTAATAAGGACAATAATTTGTCCCAAAAAAGTAGTCTCCCATTCCCACAACAAAACCTCCAAATAAATATATGGGTTCATTAAGGTTTGCCTTTGGTAACCTTTGTATTAAAAAAAAAAACAGATTGTTCACTTAAGCTACTCTTGCCGTAAATCTGAAATTCACTTTACTAAATAACCCTGTAAGAATCTATAACTTAAAATATCTTAATTTTCAACAATATCAAAAAAAAATTGACCATGTTACTTTTTATCCTGTGGTGGAACTAAAGAATACAAAGCCATGGTGCAAGACATTTTTATGGCTCCCCTATCGCAAGGATAGTCAAAAGGTAGATTCCCATCTGTCGTACAATTCTGACAATGCTTTGCCAGTTGGGAATCTAGCATTTGTTTATCTTTGAGGGGTTGTATTTAGCTCTGAGCAGTTGTTTGCATGTTTAAATGTAAGCATGTGTTTGTATGGAGTATGTGTGTGAATTAAGGGGTGCATTTGTGTGTAGTGTTGTGTGTGTTTATGTACTGTTGAAAAAGTTTTGTAAAAGATGCACAGACACACACACACTGACACACATGCAAATACACAGACACACTAACACACATACAGATACACTGACGCCAATGCAAAAATGCACACTTACATATACACAGTTACACACACTGACACACATGCAGATACACAGACACATTGAATTACACACATTCAGATACACAGAACAACACACATATAGATACAAAGACATATATGCATACAGACACACAGGTACAGGTACATACACAGACACACATATAGACACACACAAACAGACACGCATGCCAAATTGAATTTTTTTAGCCACCCTCCTGTTTCTTACCTTCAGGGTGCAGGAGGATTGCTTCCCTGGGGTCAAATCGGCTTGTTGAGGTTGTTGTGAGTCGGAGTCCCTCCCATTCCGCGCTCCCTCGTGGCTCAATCGATTAGCTGAGAGGAAGTGACTGTCTGTCACTTCCTCCCAGTGCTGACAGCATGGAAAGGTCCCGGACGTGCTGTTAGAGGGCCGCAGCACGGACCGGGCCCCTGAAAACACATTACCATTGGGTGGACCTTACTGAATGGGCCACCCGATGGGCCCCCTCAATGTGCGGGGCCCCAGTACAGCTGCACTGGCTGCACCAGCGGTAGTTCTGCCACTGTTTCGGTCTATGAAAATACACTTTCATTACATATACTGTGAAGGTCTGGGTGAGCCAATTGAACTAAATACAGCCACACAGAAATGGACAACATATATTTGTAGATGCATTAGCTGGCTGCATTTCAACAAATACAGCTCCCAAATAGGAACATTATATGAAGTAAAAAAAAAAAAAAGGAATACAATTCACACACATATCTGTGAGGTAATGGACAGGGTTCATTGATAAATTTGTTTTGCATTTTTAGATTATAAATCTAAACAATTCCAAAATAAATATGCTAAATCTTACATGAACTACTTTTTAAATATGCATAGTAGAGTTAAACAGAATTGAAAACATGCATTCAATACATCATATTTGAAAAGATGAGTCAAATGCACACAGAGTTAATACATTCTGCAATAGCAAATGTGTATGCATTGATTTTTCTCCAGTTTAAATGTTTATGAACTCTTCTTCATTAAGTTTATTATCTATTTTAATGTGGAGTGCCTTGCTTCTGTGAGAATGCCAAATAAAATATTAAGAAATCTATGTCTTTTCCAAGTCATTTAAAAGGCTGGAAGCAATTGCAAATATTTTTTGCGATTATTGTGTTTTCATTAAATGATCACTATAGGGTCAGGAACAAAAACCTCACTCTATAGTGTTAAACCACCATCTAGCCCCACTGGGCCCCTAATGCCTCCATAAATATAGCAAAATAACACTGTATTCAAGCCTGAAGCTGTAGATCTGCATGCTGTTTGCCTCTGAAAAACAAGCTGTCTGCTGACATCATCAGAAGTGGTGGCCTGATCCAATCACAATGATTCCCCATAGGATTGGCTGAGACGGACAAGAAGGCAGATCAGGGGCAGATCCAGCACAATTCAAACACTGAATCAATGAATCTCTATGAGGAAAGTTCAGTGTCTGCATGCAGAGGGAGGAGATACTGAATATTTGGATGCATTTTAGGCAGCCATGACCCAGGAAGGATCTCTAACAGCTATCTGAGGAGTGGCCAGTGAAGTTATCACTAGGCTGTATTGTAAACATGGCATTTTCTCTGAAAAGACAATGTTTACAGCAAAAAGCCTGAAGGTAATGATTCTACTCACCAGAACAAATTCAATAAGCTGTAGTTCTGGTGACTATAGTGTCCCTTTAAGCTATTGATTACCCCTTTAATGCACTGCAGGATTCTAGAATAGGTTCCTTACTGGACTAATCATTCCCTTTTTGTTAGGGTTATTTACTAAAGTGAGAATTGTCAGAATGTCGGGGGGAATTTAAAATTAATTTCAAGAGGGGGCGTGGCCTGAAGTCCGACCAGCATGGACGTGTGAGTCCCGAGCTCCTCGCCACCATTAGCTGTCTGTAGCCCGCCAGCCTACCTAAATGGGACGCACAAAGAGACAGGAGACCCAGCATAACCCCAGGGCAGCACCGCCGGCACCGCCATCGGGACCGATGGACGGATTCCTGCAAACCCCGCTGGGACCGAGCCGCGAGGCGCACGGATCCAAGATGGCGCCAGTCTCTCCAGCTTCTTCCTGCTCGGAGCCCGACCAGCCTACACTGGCTGATATTGGGGCAGAGATCAGGAGACTGGCGACCAATATGGTCACCAAGTCCGACCTGCAGTCCCTGACAGCCACCCTCACGGCCTCCCTCACATCCGCGGTCACGGCACTGCGCACAGACATGGAGGCACAAGGTGGCCGCATCCAGGCCTTGGAAACCCAGGCCCTAGAAACTCAGCACCAAGCATCAGCTGCAGACACAGCCCTAACAAGGCAGGGCAACATGCTACTGGCCCTGCGCAGACAAGTAGAGGACCTGGATAACCAGAGCCGCCGCTCAAACATTCGGGTAAGGGGGGTGCCAGAGGGTGAGGGGACGGAAAATGTGGAGGAGCTGCTCACTGCGCTCTTCCTCCAAATTCTGGGGACAGACGCACCGCCAGATATACGCTTCGAGCGGGCACACAGGGCCTTGAGACCCAGGATCAAGGATGGGGACCCCAGAGACATTATCTGCTGCTTACACTCATTTCCCCTTAAAGAACGCATAATGCAACGGGCCAGGGCCCGGCCCACGTGGCGTTATCAAGAGGCGGAGGTTTCCCTGTACAATGACCTCTCCCCTACCACATTGGAAGCTAGACGTGCTCTCAGACCTATCACTACAGCACTGAGGGAACGCAATATCCCATACAAATGGGGCTTCCCATTTAGCATCCAAGTGAGACACCATAACGAATGGGTCGCTGCACGCTGGCCGGACGAAATACCACGCTTTCTCCAAAGGCTGGACCTCCCGCCCATAGCGGTTCCGGACTGGATACTGGAACCGCTGGACCGAGAACCCAGAGACAACCGCGGACCCCACGGAGGGGCCCCAGCGAGAACCGAATACATGATGCGCCTCTACACCCATCCAACCCAGAGGAATAGCCATGCCCCGATGACACCGGCCTCAGCTCTACTACACTGCTCGAGAACCGGTTGCACGAGATGGTATGGACACACACAGTTGCCCACAGCTGTTCTCCACCGCTCACAACCCCCTGATTCAAGGCAAATGCTTCACTGGTTGTTTGGGGTGAACACACACCCTGCGACCTCCACAGATTGGGTGGGGACCGGGAGGGACATAGCATGTTCTTGACCACAGGGGATGGAACTGATGGTCACTGGTTTGAAAGGCCTGACTGGCCATGCTTACTCCCACCATATACCCACCTTTTCACAGCCTGTGGCACCACCACAGGACTCTTTTGGGAGGGGGTGGAAGGCTTGTGATAGCTACATGGGAAGCCCTACGAGGCTGAAGAATCAAGGGCCGGCTCACTTGGCTCAACCTGCTACCATGCCTCCACCATGCCAGCACAAGAGTCTGATCCAGGGATGCACACCCGTGCCAGCAGAGACATCTCAGGCTGGAGGACTTGTACCAACAGGTTCAGGGGGGATGGTGAACAGTGGGTAGACAAAGCATTATGGGCTTGTGAGGGGAGCAGGTGGGAGGGCGAAACATACAAGAATGTATAAGTTTGCATAGGGGGTACCATGGAGCCAGCAGGGCCCAAGAAGCTGAGATTCTAGACCAGCAGCTCTGAGTTGGGAGGGTAGGGGAGGATACGGGAGAGATGGGGGGAATTTGGGACCCCTTTGGACAGTCGCCTGGCACAGCTAGAACGTAGATACAGGGGGAGTAGCTAGAGGTTCACGTGAGCGATACCACCCCATACCCCTCAGGCCTAGATGTGGTTACAAAAAGGTACACTGGGGTGGGATAGGGGGAGTCGCATAAGTAGAACAGGAGGTAAGGGGACTCAATGCTGCACTTACTGTATTTCCTAATCTATGATCCAGGTGGGGAGGAAATGTACTGCAATGTGTGATATGTATTCTGTATAGTTCACCAAGACACTAGCCATAACGGCTCCTCCACTTAGATGGATGGTGGTGATCCCGCCTCTCCCCCGACCCAGCCCTATACCCGTAGACCGCACGACATACACGGCTCACCGGGGCACCACCCTGCCCACGTTTCCGCCCCCAGACCTAGACTCGACACAATGTAGTTATTGACCCCGGCCGCCACTCCCCGACCGAGACTGAACACGACACCCCTGACCGCTACTTTGCTTGGATACACTACGTTAGCCAAACTTCCCGACTAACAACGCTCAATTCCATGATCGTACATTGACCCACATCATCTCGTGGTCATCCACAGCCCATTGCCCCAAGGGAGGAGGGTGAATAAGGGATATAACGGAGTGGGACCCACACCTCCGCCCCCACACAATATCCCCTTGATAGGCTGCAAATAACGACAATACTGATAGCCGCTGGCTACTTACACTAACATGGGCAAAAGACATTCAAATGCTCCGAAGGTGGTGGCACACCCGTTGGGTAATCTTGGACTTATATACCTAAAACGACAACTAGAAAACACATCCTAATTTGGTGATAAAACAAGGACACAACCACTAACCCCAGACAAGTTCGCGTGAACAAACCCGAACCACGGGGAGTCGATAGTTGGAGGTCGTTGGATACTATCTGACAGGCCCGACTGCTGGCTGCTGCGGTCACGCGAACCAGCCCTCCCAGGAGGGACTTCCGACACCTACCTCTAGGTGCCGTAACCGTCTCCCTCTGGGGACGGAGAATTCATCTTCACCTTCACACCCCTGCCTGCGCAGTTGTGCAGACAGGGTCTCTCCCTACTTCACCTCAAACCCTTCTCTATCCCCTGCCTCATCCTACGATTCTGAACCAGCCCCCCCAGCCTTCCCATGATTACCCCCCTTCCCCCTATTGCCATAGTGCCCGCGGAACTCCTACGGGGACGGGGTACAACTTGGTAGCAGACTTCGCCTGGAAGTGCAAACAAACCGTCAATGGCCATGGTGAACCACTCACGCCCACCACAAATGGCCTACGAACCGGATCCTTTACGCATCACTACCATGAACTGCAGAGGCCTAAATATCCTGGAGCGCAGATCACAGCTCCTTCGGGAACTATCCTCTAGACACATATCAATTGCTTTCCTACAGGAAACACATTTTAAGGAAGGACATGCTCCGCTGCTGAAAAGCAAACACTATCCCAATGCGGCCCATCCATCGTAGGGCGGGCGTGGCGGTCCTCCTCCAAGCTAAACTACAGTTCCAGGAAGCGGAACGGATGATTGACCCTAACGGCAGATATCTGTTCCTCAAGGGAGATATACAGAGTCGTAGGTATACATTCGCGACGATCTATGTGCCAAACAACAACCAATCACACTACATCCGTAAAACTCTCTCCAGACTCTCCTCATTCACAGAGAGCACAATGATCGTTGGTGGAGACCTCAATGTACCCCTCATCCCCCTAACAGATTCATCCACGGGACACAGTAGCATCTCCCAAGGAGCCCTCCGAAGTATACAGAAATCGCTTAAGAACCTTAGGCTGGTGGACTGTTGGCGCGCAATGCACCCGGCGGACAGGAAATACACCCACTACTCTGATACATAAGCGATACGCGAGGATTGATTATATCTTCCTCCAACAGGAGCACCTCGACGCCATCCAAAAAGCAGAAATTGGATCGGCAATTTGAAATTTACTTTGAATTCACGTTGTATTCTCACTTTTATAAATCATATTGTTAGTGAGGGTACTGTGACCTGGGCAACAGATTGGTGAACACCCATGCATTGTGTGTACTAGGAGATTTATCAAAGTATTGTGATAAAAAGTGGTGTAAATGCAAAAGAGGAGGAGGAGGAGCAGTACTTGAGACCACTTTCTAGAACAGAACACTTTGATAAATAACCCCCATTTAGTTATTTTTAAATCATGGATTCTGTTTTATGATTTATTGTTCTGAAGGTCTGGAATAATCATGCACCTGGAGTGTTCCACATCAGACTGAGGTAATGCCTATGCTAATTGCATTTTTGCTGATTACGTGCCATTTACTCAATTAATGGAATGTAGTACAGTAACACTTTCACTGCCAGTCAGCCAACCATTTAATAACTGGTACAAAAGCAAACGATGCAAGAACAGTAAGAATCTTTGCCCTACTGCCGATAGTCATACTGCAGCGCTCACATCATGAATTGCCTTTTTACAAGTGATTGTAGGTCACAAAGCTCCAGAGCCTTCCAGCACAGAATGCTAAGCAGTGCATACCAGAGGAAAACTGTGCTTTTGTTGACCAAGCAGGAAAAAAAGGATTTCTTTCTCAGCTGAATAATCCCATTTGTCTGAAACCTTACATAACGGAGGTCCTACTGATGTTTTTATTCTCGAACTATAAAATAAGCAATCTACTATTTCCCATGCTGTTTCCTACTGTGAGCTATTGCCTTAACTAGTGATAGCTGGGCAACTGCATTGATATGCACAGCTCGGAGGGCTGTGATGATACTGTTTTTAAAGAAACACTTCAAGCACCATAAACACTATAGCTCACTGTATTTGTTATGGTACCTGAAGTGCCCTGGCAAATTGTAAGGTGTCAAACCATTTTTGACTTCTTATCAGAGAGCTGTGGTGTTTATGATGCTTGGAATGTTCTTTTAATCTAACCAGCACTGTTTTTGTCTTGATTATAATTATCTACAGGGTATAGTAATACATTACTATAATGCAAGTATCAAAAGATTCTGCACCCCTAAATGATATGAAGCCATATCTTGTTTGCACACTTACTTGAATGACGGACACTATAGTGACCCAGATTATAGTGGGCCTGTCCTCTGCAATACAAAACAGCTTTTTTGGAACTGCAATGTTAAAGGATCACTATAGTGCCACGAAAACAAACTTGTTTTCTTGGCACTATAGTGTTAATAGGTCCCCCCCACTCCCGCCAGGCTCTAGGGGTAGGAAGAGGTTAAATTCTTACCTTTCTCCAGCGCCGGGCTCCCTCCGGCGCTAGGGACTCTCCTCCAGACGTCATCGGCTGAATGCGCATGCGCAGGCGCATAGTCAGTCCATAGGAAAGCATTCTCAATGCTTTCCTATGGACGCTGGCATCTTCTCACTGTGAAAATCACAGTGAGAATCGCGGAAGCGCTTCTAGCGGTTGTCAATACAGCCACTAGAGGCTGGATTAACCCCATTATAAACATAGCAGTTTCAGAGAAACTGCTATGTTTACAGCAGGCAGGGTTAACCCTAGATGGACCTGGCACCCAGACCACTTCATTAAGCTGAAGTGGTCTGGGTGCCTATAGTGGTCCTTTAACATCGATGGGGTAAATCCATTTCAAGAGGCTGTCATACTGACAGTCACTATTGGTGCTCTCGCTGCACTCGCCAAATAAAACTGTCACGTCAAGCAGCAGTAAAGCATTGATTGAATGCTTTTCGTTGGGGAAACGTAATTGCACATGACGCGCATTTGCATTAGGTCCCCAATATGAGGAAAATTGGTTTGGACTATTGTAGAGGAGGCAATGCCTCTATGACATTGTGAGAGGAGAACACACTATTGTACAGGACATACAGACCTTAAAACAAGTAGGAACGTGGACACTATAACATTTGTATTCCTAACTCGATAGTGTTCCTTAAACAAAACTATTTTATCCTTTAACAGAAAGTCCAAGCACATTAACATTAAAAGTGGCACCATAACATTAAGTGTTATTGGTGCCACTTTCTGAACTGCTTGAACACTGTAAATATTTTAGAATTAAAAATCGAGAGAATTTCACATTTGAGGCTATGGGGTAAAAATCATTGCTATATGTTTTTTTTGGTTGTTTTTTTTTTGAGGAACTGTCATTTGTCTGGAAATTAAACCTTTGAATAAAACAGTGAACATAATCGATAACTTGTATAGGTCATAACTATGTGATATTCCAAGTTTATTTTTTTAATTTGTATTACAATTTTAGAAAATTACATCATAATTCAGTTCAGTCTAGGCACAGCCAGGGAACACATTGTAAATGATGAGGAGAAATTTAAAAAAAAAATGTGTTTCATCTGTGTATGTTCTCTATGATGAAGAGCCCAGCTGCAGTATAAAGAAGTGTGAATTTCTACATTTAATTTTATTTTTCACGCCTCAAAAGTACTTATTCGTTACATGTAGGGAAAAAGTAAGCATAACATTAAAATTCCTGGGAGGTGATAGATGCTCTTTCATATTAAAGGTAATGGGATAAGTAGATAATCCTAAAGTACCCATCACATAGGGTAAGTGAAATGCTCTAAAACAAATTGCTACCATAGAAACATAGAAACATAGAATGTGACGGCAGATAAGAACCATTCGGCCCATCTAGTCTGCCCAGTTTTCTAAATACTTTCATTAGTCCCTGGCCTTATCTTATAGTTAGGATAGCCTTATGCCTATCCCATGCATGCTTAAACTCCTTTACTGTGTTAACCTCTACCACTTCAGCTGGAAGGCTATTCCATGCATCCACTACCCTCTCAGTAAAATAATACTTCCTGATATTATTTTTAAACCTTTGTCCCTCTAATTTAAGACTATGTCCTCTTGTTGTGGTAGTTTTTCTTCTTTTAAATATAGTCTCCTCCTTTACTGTGTTGATTCCCTTTATGTATTTAAATGTTTCTATCATATCCCCCCTGTCTCGTCTTTCCTCCAAGCTATACATGTTAAGATCCTTTAACCTTTCCTGGTAAGTTTTATCCTGCAATCCATGAACCAGTTTAGTAGCCCTTCTTTGAACTCTCTCTAAGGTATCAATATCCTTCTGAAGATAGGGTCTCCAGTACTGTGTACAGTACTCCAAGTGAGGTCTCACCAGTGTTCTGTACAATGGCATGAGCACTTCCCTCTTTCTACTGCCAATACCTCTCCCTATACAACCAAGCATTCTGCTAGCATTTCCTGCTGCTCTATTACATTGTCTGCCTACCTTTAAGTCATCAGAAATAATCACCCCTAAATCCCTTTCCTCAGATGTTGAGGTTAGGACTCTATCAAATATTCTGTACTCTGCCCTTGGGTTTTTACGTCCAAGATGCATTATCTTGCACTTATCCACATTAGATGTCAGTTGCCACAACTCTGACCATTTTTCTAGTTTACCTAAATCATTTTCCATTTGGCTTATCCCTCCTGGAACATCAACCCTGTTACATATCTTAGTATCATCCGCAAAAAGACACACCTTACCATCAAGACCTTCTGCAATATCACTAATAAAAATATTAAAGAGAATGGGTCCAAGTACAGATCCCTGAGGTACCCCACTGGTGACAAGCCCAAGCTTCGAATATATTCTATTGACTACAACCCTCTGTTGCCTGTCACTCAGCCACTGCCTTACCCATTCAACAATATTGGAATCCAAACTCAAAGATTGTAGTTTATTGGTAAGCCTTCTATGTGCAACAGTGTCAAAAGCCTTACTGAAATCTAGGTAAGCAATGTCTACTGCACCACCCTGATCTATAATTTTAGTTACCCAATCAAAAAAATCAATAAGATTAGTTTGGCATGATCTCCCTGAAGTAAACCCATGTTGCCTCTGATCTTGAAATACATGTGTTTTTAGATGTTCAACAATCCTATCCTTTAACATGGTTTCCATCACTTTCCCCACTACTGAAGTAAGGCTTACTGGCCTATAGTTGCCCGACTCCTCCCTATTACCTTTCTTGTGAATGGGCACAACATTCGCTAACTTCCAATCTTCTGGGACTACTCCTGTTATCAATGATTGGTTAAATAAATCTGTATCTAAAAAAAGTTTTGTCCCCCTTTTTTACTGACTGTGCTATTTTCTCTTCTGTGTGTGCTTTGGAAGCTCTTATAACTTGCTTAGCCTCTTTCTGCCTAATCTTATAGATCATTCTGTCTTTCTCACTCTGGGTTTTTTATAATTACTAAATGCTAACTTCTTGTTTTTTACTATTTTGGCCACATCTGCGGAGTACCACAGTGGTTTCTTGAATTTTTTGCTTTTACTGACAAGCCTAATGCAATTTTCTGTTGCCTTCAGTAGTGCAACTTTTAAATAATCCCATTTCTTTTGGACTCCATTTAAATTGCTCCAGTCTAATAATGACTCTTACACATATTCTAATTTTAGAAAAGTCTGTTTTTCTAAAGTCTAAAACTTTTGTTTTTGTGTGGTGTGACTCAGTCACTGTTCTTATATTAAACCACACTGACTGATGATCACTGGATCCTAAACTTTCACCTACAGTAATATCTGATACCAAATCTCCATTTGTTAACACTAAATCTAGTATGGCCTCTTTACGAGTTGGCTCCTCAACGACTTGTTTTAGAGACAATCCCAGTAGGGAGTTTAGAATATGTGTGCTCCTGGCACAAGTAGCTATTTTTGTTTTCCAATTCACAATACCATACCTCTGCTGCTACCTAGTTACATATTGACCACTTTAGCAAGCCTAAGTAGTTATGGTGTATAAAGTTACTCCTTAAATTTACAATTTTTAGATAACAATAAAAGAAGGATGGAATATTTATAGTGACTGATCCACATTTAACATTTCAAAGGAAATAGTTCTTTATACACCTGCTCCATTATATTTTCATGTCTGCAGTCTTTGTTTATATTTGTTCACTGTGCCACAATTTTTAGCTACAATTAGCAAGCCCTTATCGTATGTTATCTTATCTTAACTCTAGCACTATTAGACTGCCAGAGTAATAATACTAAAGGAACAATTACGTTACCAATAGGAGGTGACATTTATATAACAAGACAACCTATGCCAAGTAGTTCCAGCTCAGTAAACCCTTATAAACAACACACCACACTTCAATCCCATATAAAATGTGCTAGAAACACATATTCAAACCTTTCAAAATTTCAAATGGACAACTAAGGGATACTTTAATTTTAGGGGTGTGAGTGGGGTGTGAGGCCAGTGGCTGTTTTGTGAAATTGTAAAGGGATACTACAGTGTTACAAACCTGTATTCCTAACACTATAAATCTCTCTGCCTTGCACCCCACCGGGCAATAAAGGGTTAGAAACCTACTGTTTATTCACCCAGTTCCAATGCCGATGATCATCAGCTGGGTTGGCGCTCAACCTCCTCTGACGTCATTCTAGCATGGGAGAGAGGGGAATAATATATTGCAGGACTATGGGCAATATGGACACAGCACCCACATCACTTCATTTAGCTATAGTGGTCTGGGTGCCTAAAAACTATTTATGCAACTAAAATGTAATTTAGAACAAAAACAATAGATCATATTTACATAGACTGGTTTCTAAACACATTTATTATACTTTCAAAACATATTACTGGGAGTATACTCAAAATGATTCCCCCATATGTCAATGCATGGAAACACATAGTTTGTATAACTAAATGATTGCATTGCCTCTTTACCCCTTATTTTAAGGGATACCATATCCACCATGTTATTTATAAAAATTGATGGGAACATACAGAAAGTGCTGCATACATGAGTTATGCCTCTCAATACAATATGCTATTCTAATGAAATATGTGCTATTTGGAAAAGATAAAATGAGTTTGTCATGTGATGTTTAAACATATAGATGTTTTCAAGAGTTTAAAGTGCACATTTTCACAAAAAATGCCATAACTACAATCCACAGAGAATTTTAATTATTTATTAAAGTGAACATCTCAATAACGTAAACATTTACTTAGTCTGAGATGCAAGCTTACTTGATTTAATTCCATAAAATTCAAAAAACTTTTGAAATCGACTGAAAGGAACTGAAAAATCCTGGTGATAAACAAGAATAAACTAAGCGCAGGTATATTAAAATGGAAATTTAGTTTAGTTCACTTTTTGGCTGCCTTGCTGTCTAGATGCGGGCAGTGCCAGAATTATTTTGGCAACAAAACATTCAATTGCAGAAACTCTATGGCACAGGATATGTCCCTCTACTAATGAATGAACAAGAAAGCCAATGTTGAGCCTTCAGATCCTGATTCAGTGTTGTCACAAATAATTTATAAAAACAACAGTCATGCTGAGTGGTACACATAGTTTTGGACATAATATTACAATACTCTATGATGCTGTGTAGGCGATTAAACTCTTCACTACCAAGCATTTTTGTATGTTTGTGAAAATATTAGCCTTTCAATAAAGCTTTTGACACTGTTGCACATAGAAGGCTTATCAATAAACTGCAATCTTTAAGTTTGGATTCCAATATTGTTGAATGGGTAAGGCAGTGGCTGAGTGACAGGCAACAGAGGGTTGTAATCAATGGAGTATATTCGAAGCTTGGGCTTGTCACCAGTGGGGTACCTCAGGGATCTGTACTTGGACCCATTCTCTTTAATATTTTTATTAGTGATATTGCAGAAGGTATTGATGGTAAGGTATGTCTTTTTGCTGATGATACTAAGATATGTAACAGGGCTGATGTTCCAGGAAGGATAAGCCAAATGGCAAATTATTTAGGTAAACTAGAAAAATGGTCAGCGTTGTGGCAACTGACATTTAATGAGCATAAGTGCAAAATAATGCAGCTTGGACGTAAAATCCCAAAGCCAGAGTACAGAATATTTGATCGAGTCCCAACCTCAACATCTGAGGAAAGGGATTTAGGGGTGATTATTTCTGATGACTTAAAGGTAGGCAGACAATGTAATAGAGCAGCAGGAAATGCTAGCAGAATGCTTGGTTGTATAGGGAGAGGTATTAGCAGTAGAAAGAGGGAAGTGCTCATGCCATTTTACAGAACACTGATGAGACCTCACTTGGAGTATTGTACACAGTACTGGAGACTGTATCTTCAGAAGGATATTGATACCTTAGAGAGAGTTCAGAGAAGGGCTACTAAACTGGTTCATGGATTGCAGGATAAAACTTACAAGGAAAGGTTAAAGGATCTTAACATGTATAGCTTGGAGGAAAGACGAGACAGGGGGGATATGATAGAAACATTTAAATACATAAAGGGAATCAACACAGTAAAGGAGGAGACTATATTTAAAAGAAGAAAAACTACCACAACCTGAGGTCTTAAATTAGAGGGGCAAAGGTTTAAAAATAATATCAGGAAGTATTACTTTACTGAGAGGGTAGTGGATGCATGGAATAGCTTTCCAGCTGAAGTGGTAGAGGTTAACACAGTAAAGTGGTTTAAGGATGTGTTGGATAGGCATAAGGCTATCCTAACTATAAGATAAGGCCAGGTACTAATGAAAGTATTGGTTCTTATGGTTCTTATCTGCCGTCACATTCTATGTTTCAATGTTTCTAACAGTTATTTAAAACATGGCAGATATAGTGAGGACACAAACATGTGATAGAACAGCACTTCTGAGTACAGATTGCTATTTGGAAATATATAAATAAAAGAATGTAAATCTGTGCAATGTTTATCTTCTATTTCTTTTTTGATCCTTTATAGAAATATTAAGATAATGAAAAGCTATAAACCATATAGTGTATACCTCATCTAAAAAATTCACACAGGGTCTTCTTATAAAAACAGATGTACATTTTTCACATCAGTAGGTGTGGTAAAAATAGTTAAAGGAACACTCTAGCCCAAATAACTATAGCTTAATGTATAGTCCGTCCCTGCAGGCATTTCATTACTGCCTAGGAACACTTCTAGTGGCCACTCTTCAGACAGTCACTAGAAGTTCTTCCTGGGTCAGTGCTGCACAACATGCAGCACTGATTTTCAGCGTCTCCACACTCTGCATGGAGGCGCTGAACTATTCCCCTAGAGATACATTGAGTAAATGCATCTCTAGATGAGTTGCTGATTGGCGCAATGTGGTGCTTTGCCACGCATGCATGATAGCCTCCTAATGCTTTCCTACAGGAGGGCATTAGATTAGCTAAAATCATCAAGTTTGATGATCTCAACCAAGGGGTAGGTGGGGCCAGCTGCTACCAGACCAGCACAGTGCTGGAAAAGGTGAGTAAAATCACCTTTCAACCAAAGGTAGGGGGGAGCTGGGGGATTAAACTGTTATTTAGACCTATAGTGAGAGGAACACACATTTTTATTCCTGACACGATAGTGTTCCTTTAAATTTAAATGGTCAGTTATCTACTTATTTGTAAGGAACCTGGTGCATTACAAGCAGTACTCTTACTAGAATTGGCAACACACACATTTTTGTATTTTTCATTTTTTTTTTTAAGTGTTATGGCATTCTCTCCTCTTCAATCTTTGAACCTTTCAAGCTTTCTTTACAATTTAGAAAGAGGGGGGTGTATCATGTATAGCTCTCATTCAGGCATAAAATGGGTGGAATTGGTTCTTGCCAGAGAAATTGGTTCCTTTTTCGAGCTGGTAATAATTTCCATTGTATACATTTAGATAAGTGAGGCTTTATCTACCAAATTTCATTTTGCAAAGCAAATGGAATTATGTAAATGAATACATGGTTTGGTAGTGAAGTGGTTAGAATTCATACATGGAAAATGGTTTATAAAATATTTAACAGCTAGATATGACCCAACTTAAAATATTTTTCTTGTATTTCAGCTAACAACATTTTAAGTAAAGAAAATGTATTTTGTAATCTATAGTAATAGTATTTATGTATTTAGATTAAAGGAACACTATAGTCACTTAACAACTTTAGCTTAATGAAACAGTTCTTGTGTGTAGATCATGCCTCATGGTTTCACTGCTCAATTCACTGCCATTTAGGAGTTAAATCACTTTGTTTCTGTTTATGCAGCCCTAGCCACACCTCTCCTGGCTCTGACACAGCCTGCATTAAAAAAAAACAAAAAAAAACTGGTTTCACTTTAAATCAGATGTAATTTTCCTTAAACAATTGTATCTCTTTCTCTGTAAATTGAACTTTAATCACATACAGGAGGCTCGTGCAGGGTCTAGCAAGCTATTAAGCAGGGGATAAGCAAATCTAAATTAAACAGAACTTACAATGAAGGAAGGATAAACTGTAGATGACTATTTACAGGAAGTGTTTAGGGAGGCTGAGCAAGTCACATGCAGGGAGGTGTGATTACGGTTCATAAACAAAGTGATTTAACTCATAAATGGCAGAGAATTGGGCAGTGAGAATGCAGGGGCATGATCTATACACCAAAACTGCTTCATTAAGCTAAAGTGGTTTTGGTGACTATAGTATCCCTTTAAAGTAATGCTCAAGGCAACATAACTGCTGTCACACAGGGGTTAGCCCAACACAAACATGACACTGATAATTTGTCATACAATGTAAATTCTGCATTATAAATGCAGGCCAGGAAGGGACACTCTGAAATTAGATATACCTTGCAGAGATGACATTATACGGAGACACAATTACACGTCCCATGAAGTCAATATGGCTGCATATTACTGAGTTTGCATGACTTAGAGAGGAACAGTAGCAATCATACCTGAATTATATTAAAGATAAGGAAACTCTGAAAGTCAAATATTTAAAATTATTATGCTTATTACCATATTAAGATGGTAAAGATAAATATATTCTTTGGAAGAGGGACTAATTTAACGGCGGTAGCTTATATGCCTCAGTGCTGCCCTGCATTACAGTTTTAAATGCATGGTGAGATCATCCACTGTTCACTACAGGCGTGAAAACAAAATCTGCCATTGAGTTTGTGCAAGTCAAGTTCTTTCTGGAGTACTTAATAATCTTGGACCATCACGTTTATTGCTGATTAGTCTCAGTTGTTGCGTATCTTTATGCAATGGATTTTCTAAGCAGGAGTGTTCACTGGAGCAAAATTAACCTTTTTTTTTTTTTTTTTTAATCAATTCTCTCTTTTTATTTTGGTTGTGCATAAGATAACACTGGGCTGTGCAGCCACAACAGCTGTCACAAGCAAAACTTTGTCGGGTATTATAAGCATAGCATTGAAAGTAACGTGTCCAATTTTCGTCTATGGTAGCAGGAGGGAGCACACTGTGTCAAGACAAGCTGATCCTGGGGACCTTACTATAGTGGCCGTCTGGGTGGGTTAGGTATGTTACCGCTCCGTTCGTGGGTGAGGTCATGAAGTCCTGCTATTAGTGGGCGTATGGACTGTCGTTATGGTGCAGCATGGTCTAGGCTCCGAGGTGGCTAGTGGAAGGACTTACTCCTGCGATGAGGGAGAAGATGTGTCATAGTGGCTCAATGGTAATGTCAAAATTCCGTTCCTGTTAACCCGCATGTAGCGCGTATGTTTAGATGCGTGGTTATCTGTGTCCCTAATATGCCTTTTCGTGGCCTATCAGTTCGTCAGTCAGAGGAGATGGCCCATATCCCGGTTTTATGAGTGAGTGTCTATGTGTCCAGCTAGGCTCTGGGGGGGCTCCTGTCAGATTGTGGGCCTCAAGTGCTAGCACAATTGTATTGTGTGAGCTAGGGTTGTGTATTTTATCCGGTCATCTGTCTAACCTAGGTCGGTGGCAGGAGGGAAACAGTGGGTGTCACCTGGTGGAAATCCTGGAGGGTTAAGGGTAAGTCCACGGTGTAATAGAATTAAGTCCAGGAGGGTAAAGTTTTTGTTGAAGGTGTACCGCATTAACTGCTTGGGCTTTCTTCATCTTCATGGGGCAAGAGTGTGTGATAGTTCTTGGTAAGTCCTGGGGGTGTTGATGTCACCTACCCTCCGTCACTCAAGCCAGTCTATGGTGGGTTCAGCTTTCTTGGCTCTCTATGCTTATTTCCCGCTTCTGTATTCCGTCTCCGTGCCGGTCACTTCAGTCGCTAGCGTTTTTTCTGCATTGGTCGCAGGATTTGCCTTTCGTGGCAAGTTAAGTGCCGTCAGGAATCCGGTTGGGTCTTCTTGCGCACATTGGGTCAGGATCGTGTCTCCCTGCTGTACTACGAGGGTGCCCAGTGCTCCCCATCTGTATCGGATCCCGTTGTCTCTGAGTTCCCTCGTCACAGGCATAAACCTCCACCTCTCCAGCAGGACGGTGAAGGGTAAGTCATCGTACACCAGTATTGAGCAGCCGTCCACCCTGATGTCAGGGGTGTTCCTCGATCGGGCCAGGATTGCAGCCTTAATTGAAATGTTCCGGGTGACAGCTATGACGTCCCTGGGGGCATCCGCAGGGGCCGTCGGGGCCTTCCATATTCGGAACGCAGTCATGAGGGGCAAGTCACCTGCTGTGGTTTGTACTCCCAGCGCCTTTGCTACTTCATTGGCGAAGTCCAAGAAAGTCTCCGTGCTCACTCTTTCGGGTAATCCACAGAGCCGTATGTTTTTCTTGCGGTGTCGGGATTCTAGCGAGGTGACTGTGCAGGTGAGTCCCTGAATTTGTTGGGACATGGTTTCTATTTGGGCCCGGGTCTCCTTGAGCTCCTTCTCCCTGCGTGATTCCCTAGTTTCCACTGCAGCAACCCATGTGGAGAGACCGTCGGCCAGGTCGGCCATCCATACCTCACGTAGGTCTATCAGTAGTTTCTTTATATCCCCTTTGGTAGAGGGTGAGGTGTCCGAGTCAGACTCTTCGCTCCCATATACCTTGCTCAGGGTTCTTGCTGGTGTAAAGCTGTCTTCCTCCGGGGACTCGTCTGAGTAGCTAGAGTCTCGAGGCCTTGTGGGCGCCATCTTGGGTTGCGAGGGCTGCTGCGGCCTTTCAAAGGACGCTCGGATGTCTGGCTGGTTAGCGCTCCCCGAGTAAGTCAATTTGCGTTTTTTTCACCCCATTTCTTCCTGGAGGGGTTCTGCAAGAACTGGTGTGTCTTTTTGTGGTTAATTCTGTGTGTCTCTGTGGCAATTTATTCTATTTAGCCATGTGGCTTCCAGGAGCTCCACAGCAGCCCGTCTTGTTCTTTGCCCGGATAGCCACGCCCCCAAAAATTAACCTGATTTTCACAACTTTCAATGGGTCTTAGCTACCACTCACAGGGTTATTTACTAGAGAGAGATTGTAAAGTGAATTTCAAATTTAAAGTCAAAATAGTCTAACTAGAAAAATTCTCTAAGTTAGCCATGTTTTTCAGCTCGGCTAGACTAATCTTAAATTTGAAATCAACTTTGAATTCACTCTGGATTCTCACTTTAGTAAAGTGAAGTAAACTAGCATCTGCTTAGTAACTACATCCTGTTGCTCTAATCGGATTTATTATTATAAGAAGCCAATTTGAGAAAGTTTACATACTTGAGCTCAATTTCTTCTAATAGCTTTATTGTACAGTGGTGAAAGTTTGTATCAATGTAATAATGTTTGTCATGTACAAGATCATATGTGTCCATTAGCTTGTTTATGCAAGCTTGTAATGAGTGATACACTAATTAAAATTAACATGATGCACATTGTGATGAAAGTAAAGAGTCAAAAGAAGAAAAAGGAATCCTTAGTTTTATTTGGATTAGTGTGTCACTAGTGCACAGCTCATTCAATAAGCAAACAGAACGCATCTGACCTTAAATAACCCCCTGGAGTAGCATGGCAAGAACAAACTTCTTATGAGCTGGTAGGGTTCGTGCCCCCAAATAAATACTTTTATAGATGATGGCTAAGCCACTATGTTTATACTTACAAATGACTCAATGTCCTGTATTCTGACCTTTAAAGAAAAAGGTTTTCATTACAGTTACATCTATGTGCTTTGTTTGCTACAGTTTTTAAGTGTGTTTATTTAATTCAGCTGTATCTAAATCAAACCTGGACTTATTAACAAGCTGTATTCCGTTAGCATGTATTTATTTGTGCACGCAAATAATGTCTGGTTCGCATGTTTAATAGTCCTTTATAGATTACTGTACTAATTGCCATTCTTGAAGTTCAGTTTGCATTAAATCCAACCAGAATTTGAGTAATAAAATGTGCTGTAAATGTAATTATCGACTGTCGGCAGATAGAATTAAATCGAGGCCTATATTGGTATGGGAATGTTTATTGGTCAATAGCAGTCTCATAAAATCTTCCAGTGTTGAAATGGAACTGTCACTTGGGAGCTTTTCTGTACAACCAAATAGCTACTTATTTTATAAAATCTAATTTTTTCAATTTTTAAATTGATATGCTTTCCCAGACATGTCTGGCATTATATGTAAATTAACATAACCTCTGCAGAATGCACAGCATACATTGACAAGTATGGCACTTGTAATGGAAAAACTAACTCTTAAACACTGACAAAACTGTCACAATGATCTTTGGAACAGTACCTAAATTGCACAATTCCCATCTATCCATCGAAACTAATTCAAATAGCACACTGACCGCAGTCCACTCTTTCAAATACCTGGGTATGTTGTTGGACCCCAATCTATCTTTTGGCCTCCACATACTTGCAACTAAACTTTATCCAAAACTAGGTGCCCTGTACAGAAACAAATCCCGCCTAAGGCCTACAGTAAAGGAAAAGATTGTACAGCAAATGCTGATGCCAATCATTGATTATGGGGATGTAGTATATGCACCTGCACTGCAATCCCACATTAATAAACTCAATACATTGTATAACTCGTTCTGCCGATTTGTGCTGCAATGTAATTACAGGACCCACCGTTGTGACATGCTAAAAGAACTAAACTGGCTGTCGCTGGAATCCAGACGCACCCTTCATCTTTCCAGCCTTGTGTTTAAGAGCTTTTCTGGAACCTCCCACCCTTCCTGAGCTTAATGCTCTCCTTGGCTGTTCCCACCTCCTATAACCTCCGATCCAGTACCAGCACTTTTTAGTCTACCTCAATACAAAAAGAAAGCAGCCCGATCCTCCTCCTACAGAGCGCCGCAATTGTGGAACGACCTCCAGTACACTTTAAAATCTTCCCCAAGATTTTCTACCTGTTTTATGTTAAATTTTAAAATTTAAATATCGTGCAAAAGTTAATTTATTTCAGTAATTCAACATAAAAGGGGAAACTATATGAGATAGATGCATTACATGCAAAGCAAGATAGTTCAAGCCGTGATTTGTCATAAGTGCAATGATTATGGCTTACAACATGAAGGAAGAAGGAAGCATGACATCCTCTGATGTCAGGAGTACCAACGGTTTACCCCCTTACCAGGTTCTGAAGAGCCAACAACTCTCAGCCAATGGCTGACATTTCATGCACTAAAATGTGCAAAGTATTGACAATGGCAGTCCGGAACAGCTGATGACTACCCAATGACACTAACAGAGCTGGGTTAAATCATATGCACAGCGTTTCAAAGCAACCATGGTGTTTGAAGTAACCCTTTTAATCATCTTTTTTTTTTTTCTTTTCTGCATAGTTGAGAATACAATAAAATGAGGGCAACTATGCAACTCCTTGCAGAAAAGGCTAAGATTATGCAGAGTAAGAGGATAAATATCCACGAGGATGAGTAAATTCTTCCCACAGAATCCAACTAAAACATCACCGGTCAGGTACTTTTTTGTTTATTTTTTTAGTTAAATGTAAAAATCACCCAAGTTAAGTTAATAATTCAACTCAAAGTAAGAAAGTGTGTGCTCTTTTGCACATACTTAAAACCTATATTGTAAACACAATAAAATGTAGATTGTTTGCAAAGTAAGTATGTCCTTTTGTTTTGTATACATTGTTCCGCGCAAATTAGTTTCAACTAGTTAAGCATGCGTGAAACGTCTAGTTTCACTGTAAACAGCTAGTGTGAAGCAGTATACACATATTCAAACAAAACAAATATGCTAACAAAACAAAATAAATTATCAGGGCAAATGATCACTTACAAAATTAAACATGTAAACAACATTTACATATTTTACAAAACCAGAAAAAGTTGGCATTTTCAATACATGCTCGTGCATATAGATAACTAAAGTGCATGCAAAAAAACAGCATTCATTTGTATTTATGGAATAACTTCAGATTTTATTTAACATTCAAGGCTATTTGCTAATGGGTTTATGTATTAAACTCCAAATTGTGGGGGCGTGGCCGGCTGCCGAGCGAACAAGACGCGAGTGTGTGGAGCTCCGTATCAGCGAACAAAACAGTAAGCACTCATCCGACACCCGGCTCCCAAAATCGGCCACACACACGCCTCCCGACCAGAGTCACTAATAGGGCGCAAAAATAAGAAAAATCGCCAGCCAGAGACACCCAAATTGGTTGATATCCGGCTCTCATTTACAAGGCCTAACCCACAGGTAGCCGCCAAGATGGCGGCCGCAGCTAGCAGTGCAGAGGAGGACTCCCAGGATGACAGGGAAAGCCTTACCTCACATAGAGCAGAGTCCGAGATCCCATGTCCTGACACAGAATCAGAGGCAGAATCATCCCCTGTCATGAAAAGAGACATCAGGGATCTCTTAAAAGAAATGAGAGAGGTGTGGAGGGCAGATATATTAAGCACACAGAAAGAGGTGGGGGACATCCAACAAAGGCTCACAGCAATGGAAAATAGGGAAAATGCAAGAGACCACCAGATGCAGAACTCCCAAGACACAATGCAGACCCTCTCCTCACAAGTCCAGAAACTAACCCGGACTATCACCACTATGGAAGCTCGACACAGAAGGCGGGACATACGCCTCAGGGGGATTCCAGAAAACGTGGAAGGAGAGGCATTAATACCCTATATCCATCGCCTATTGTCTACAATGGGCCTTAAAGGAGGCACTGACCCCACCGCAATACTGTCAGCGTTTCGAATCCGGAAAGCGGCAACGGCCCCGGAAAACGCTACTAGAGACACTATAGCGGTCACAAAGGACATGGCAACCCGCTCCGCTATTATGTCCCGCTCAAGAGACCTGGGCACTGTGCAAATGGAGGGCAGCACGGTGGCCCTTTATGGGGATCTACCATTCGCAGCACTTGCGGAACGGAGGCAACTTGCACCAGCTGCCAAACAACTGCGAGGAGCAGGAGTCAGATACAGATGGGGGGCAGACGGGTCCCTGGAGGTACCACGGGGAAACCAGACGCTCACCCTGACCTCTATGGACAACCAAAAGGAGTTCCTCCGCCAGCTGCACCTCCCAGAGCCCGGGGGGCCAGAATCCATAGAAGTTGACATCGCAGCGCAGAGTACGCCCAAAAGCAATCTGGGTCCAAAGAAAAACATGTATATAGCGAAAATGCCCAAGAGACACTCACAAGCCTCACCACTAAGGGGCTGCACACACACACACTCGGAGCCCGCATAGATGACCAGCTGTGGCGCAAGTAGCGCAAGAACCGTCATCATCTGAAACTTTACCTAAGCGTCACCTACTCTTCAAATCTACCAATTACAGCCCCAACAGAAGACTGTTATTAATGTAACAAGACATTAAGTGTAGACACAGTCATGTTGATATCTGTTACACTACAGCAAAGTGAACTCTGAGACATCGCTATAATCTTATGTTACCTAATTCTTGATATTGTTATAATCTTGTGTTACCTAATGCTTGGTATTACTTTCATATTATGACAAAGTTATATTATGAGTATCCAAACTCTAATAAAAACAAATTAAAAAAAAACAAAAAAACCCTCCAAATTGTAAGTCTACATCTGAAAGGCAAAACTCAGGCTAAACTAACCTAGCTGGGGCTACAACTGCTTTGGAGGTTTTTTTTTTCCCCAAAATCAGCTGTGTTTACCTAAATATTACTGTATTTCAATGTGCTACAGTTTAGTTTAAATTACTGATTTGTTAATTGAAGAATTACTTTTACCAAAATGTGGTTGTCATGTCTATCTGAATATTCTCATAAATTTTGCTTTTAAAAATAAACATTAAAATAGAGTATACTATATGTAGTGTACATGACTTCTCTGCAAACATTTACTCAGTCTAGAGAGTGCCTATATATGTAAACAGTAGATCGCATTATCTCAGTTCACTTCAAAGCTCAATTTTATTACCTGGGAGTTAAAGATGCAAAACAATTTTTAAAAGCTGAGCTCACAATGTAATTATCTTAAAACAAATGAAAAATGCAAAGAAAGATAAATTAATATACTGTCGGACAAATTTCTGCTTGTAGAAAACAACGGAAACAACTTAGGCATTTGCAACTTAGGCAATATGCTGCATGCAGTTAGGCTGTTACAATTTTATCTCGTAACTTTTCTCCTCCTCCCCCATCAAAGTAAATCTAATAAAAGTCTTGTCATGTAAGTGCTATTTTATCTAAACTCTAACACTTTTAGAAACTTTGACAGAGACTTAAAAGCGAGAAAAACAAGTTTAGCTTAATTAAAGTAACACTCGGAGGACCATAACAACTTAAGCTACATGAAGTTGTTATGGTTCCAGGAGGCCCCTGTGTGCACTCTTACCTAAAGGAGTTAAATAATTCTTGAACAGTTTAACCTCAAAGTGTTCCTCCAGCGCCAATCCTCAGGTCCCCCCAGGAGGCATCCTGCTCCTGAATCACAGTTTAAGAAAGCATTGCGTGCCACTGGGCAGGGGCCTCCCTTTCCTAAAACTAGCTCTAAAAGAAACCCACGTTTTTCAAGCCAGTTTTCTAAATGTGGAGTCACTGATTAGCTGAGCGCATCAGCTGACTGCTCTAAGCCAATCAGCGGCACCCCTGCCCAGTGGCACACCATGCTTCCTGAAACGGAGACTCAGAAGCCAGATGCCACCTGGAGGACCTGAGAATTACTTTGGGATTAAACCATTCAAGAACGGTTTAGCCCCTTAAGGTAAGAGTCCAACCTTGGGATTTCTGGCACCATAACAACTTTATTTAGATGAAGATGTTGTAGTGCCTAAACTGTCCCTTTAAGCACATTTTTGTATAAATCATGGCCCTGCAGTTTTATAGCAGAATTCTCTGCCATTTTGGAGTTAAATCACTTTTGTTTCTATTAATGGAACCCTAGCAAAACCTCCCCTAGCTGTGACTCACACATAGTCAATTTGAAAAAAAATGGTTTCATCAAATCTAACAGCACTGTGTGTTCACTTTAGAAGTTTCTATACACTGTTCGGTTAACTAAACTTTAATTACACACATGAGGCTCCTGTAGATTCTGTTAACCATTAACAGAGCAAGATATAAGAAAGTCTGAATTAAATACACTGTGCAATGAAGGAAGTTTAAACATTCGATTTATCTTTACAGGAAGTGTGTCGAGAGGTGGGGCTAGGTCTGCATAAACAAAGTATAAAAAACTCCCTAATGGCAGAGAATTGAGCTGTGAGAATAGAGCTATGATCGGTACATCAAAACCACTTCTTTAAGCTAAAGTTGTTTTGGTGCTTAGTGTGTCTCTTTAAAGTCTGTACACAGCATTAGTTTTGTGACTAGTTTTTTTAAATTGTAAAATAGCATGGAGTCCCAGGTATGTAATACTTAAGTATTAAAAATAATCGACTAAGTATATTACAGGCTAGTTTGATCCTCCTATTGTTGTCTGTGGGAGAATTACTGTGCACATATTTATGTGTTTATGAACAATTTCCATTCACTTGTGCAAGACAATCCCATTCATTTTTATCAATACTAAGCCTTTGAATTGTGCCTGCGCAAGCAAATTCTATTCAATTGTAAATGCTCTATGCATTTAAAAAGGTAGTATTGTCTTGGCACTTCCTGTGTACAGGTATGGAACAACCTTTTTTCTTAGTTTTTTTGCATACGTTATGTTATATATTTGTGTGAGGGGCAAATAAGGCCGTATAGGAAGTAAAAGGGAAATAAGTCGGTTGAGGTGTGCCGGAACCGACGTCATGGGAGGCCTGTAATAAAAGAGGGCCCACCCATGAGGTGTAATGAAAGTATAGATAGAGGGAGTGGAGCGTGGGGACATGCGAGTTACTAAAAAAAAAAACAAAAAAAACGTACGGGACGGAGGAAGGTGAGTAGGGGGGGTTTAAATAGGTACCATGCCCCTTCCACAACTGCAGGCCAAGCCTTTACATTTAACATTAAGAGAACTTAGATGTGTATATAGCATTTAAAGCATGAAGTGTAATTTTAATTATTATAAAACACATCTAATCAGCCACGTTAGCTTAAAATGGAGTACAATTCATAATTAGATAATAGTATATTCACTAAATAATTCAATTATAGATGTAAAATCACTAATCGGCACTTTGTGTTTAATTTAGAACTGAACAACAAGCCTTGGGTTGGAATGAAGTATCCAGCTTGGCCAACTTGTTGATTTTATGCAAATCATATACTTCACATGTGCTAAGCCATAGAAATGATATACCCAATTGTATTACTGATTGCACAGTGCTGTGTAATATGATGGTTTCCAAATAAACAGAAAAATAATACCAACATAAAGATTACTATCTTTTTCTGAGGTTTAAAGCCTTATCTAGATTAGTGAGACATGATGAACATGACAATCTGTACATAATTTGCATAATATTTATTTTCATTTGATGGAAACCAGCATACATGCCAAAATATGGAATAAAAAAAAAAAAAAAAAAAAATCTGAATCATCTGTTTTCCAGTTTGTCTATTTGACCAAGACAATGAACCGTTTAGTGAAAAATTCCCAAGGCGCCCAAACCCTATGTCCATATAGTTGCAAAAAAGACATGCATGTTAGTTCATGAATCATGTGGACAAGCTTTAACAATACCCTGAACTGAAACAACTACTGCACTTCCAATACAGACTGCAGCATTATGAATCATCTTTCCTAACCTGATTTCACTTTGTATTGTCAAACATATAATTCAGTAGACAGGCAAGTAATTCCAAACAGATAAAATGAAATAATATAATATCCTCTGGTATTTTTTTTTTTTTTTTTACTTTTGTTTCCTAATAGTTGCTTGTTTTACTTATAACGCTTAAAGTAATCTTAATGAATTTTAGAATATTAATGAATGCATTAACAAATCATGTAAAAAAAATAAATGATCAAGTGGGTCCAACAATCTGTTGCTATTTTCCATAAACCAAGAAAGTTGGTTTTACTAGCATTATACATGTTTGGTAATCAACTGAAGTTAAGCTTAGGAGCCCAATCAAGTACAGATTGCATATGACACAATGGGGGTTACCAATGCAGAGCAATTCTGGGGCAAAGTTCTAAAATTGGAACAGTAACCATAGAAACCAATGACATCCCCCAACTGATTGCTACACTTTTAGAACACTGTCTCAGCATTGCCCTTTCTACATAACCCCAGTTCAGTTTGAGGACTAAGGCTCTCACAAAGCTCAGCCAGCACAATGGAATGCTGTCTCAGGGGATTCAGTGATAAGACCAATACAATACAGATAACATAGGTAGACCACTCATTTAATGCAGAGCCCCCAATACACAGCTGCTCCCATTCAACCCCTCAAATGGATTTTTTTTTTTTTTTTTTTTTTTAGACATACGAAAACTAAACACTGCAGCATGTTAAATCCCGTAGAAACATTCCTCCAGTAATCCTCATGATTATTTTCAGAATACAAGGGAAACAAAATCTGGTGACAGAAGCCAATATTTCAGGTAATACGACATAAGTGTGTCAGGGCATCACAGCAACACTTTGTTCAAACAGGTGAGTAAAAAGTGTCAGACAGCACTGATAAAGAGATATAAACTGTGATAAAAAATGTAATTGGTGTGCGATAGTTCTGCATCTCTCTGCAAACTGCAGCGTTCCATTACAAGACACAGCAAGTTGTCGCAGCCCCAGGGAGGCACATTTATAGGGATTTTCAATCTCCTTCTATCACAAAAACGCTGGCTGGCAACGCAGTGGCAGATACAAAATGTTTTGACGTAGGCAATGGCACTTGCTTTCTTACAAGTGGAATTAGTGCTATTCAGGCTGCGTACAGAACACACAGCCTCCCTGGGAACATGAAAGCTTCTAGCTACAACATTCATGTGCATTTCTGACCTCTTTCTCATAAAGGACAAAAAGCAGATGGCTGTTCCATGCTTTTTTAGAGTAGTCTGGCAGCCCTAACTACATTCAAACAAGCATACAGAATATTTTTTTTTAAATCTTTGGAAAACAGAAGAAATCCCTCCAAACCACAGAGTACAGCAAAAGAAGCATAGGATTTTTTTTTCTTTTATTATTATATAAACCTTACCTCGTCCACAGTCAAGGGCATGCAGATCCTGTATTCCTTTACAAGCATCCTGGGCCCAGTGCAAGAGCTGCTGCACTCAAGAAAACTTTGCCAAAAGCTGCGTGTTCCCTCACCTTGCAGAATGCTCCCTCTTCCTCTCTCTCACTCAGCAGCACTGTAAGGCACACCTTTGCATGAAAGTGGAAAAACTCCACCTACCACCACACATATACACACACACACACTCTCGCAATGTTAACTCACTGGTGACTGGATTTCAGAGACTGTGATCTCTGGCTGAGACTGATAACAAAAGTCTCCTGCCAACCTTCTACAGTCAGTACTCTATTTACTATGTAAACGAGCTGGCCGTCCAAGTGCCTGCCTGAATGCAATTATCTGGTATTTTTCCCCACATTGCTTTGCTTTTAGTTCTCTTGATTTTTTTTCGCTTCCTCCTAAACTGTTCGTTTGGTCATGCATAATTTACTAGTGTACAGAATCAGCCGGCACACCAAGTGCTTTCCTGGTGCCATATAATAGCATATATGTGAGTTGATTAATATATTTGTGGCAAAAAAATATTAACAAAGTAAATGTGATGCAGCTCTATGGGCTAAATTGATCATGCTTGGAAAATCATTTCCAATTTTCCTATTCGTTTTTTTTTTTTTAAGATATGAGTAAAGCATCTGTATGTCTCTATCTGTTTCTATATAATAATATTAATAATCATCATTATCATCGTTACTGCTATTATTAATGCATATTATAGATTTTGCAGATATTGCAGTAGAAATTGCAGCTGTATTAGTCCAGTAATGTAGATGTAAAATAACATGATATTAGTACCTTGTAATGACATTTTTTTTTTTTTTTTTTAATTGGGCTAGCAGTTTTTTGGAGCAACAAGCTTTTTTTTCCCCTCTTTCCCTTTCGCATGTCTATAAAGCATTTCTGAGCAAAACAACACATAGTATTAAAATTTGAGTTGTGAGACAGGGGATAAAGCGACACCAGAGCTCGTGCTCAGATGTGATTAGGATAAAAAATAAAAAAAACACGAAAGAAAATGGATACCATTTTTCTGTAAATATTCTGTATAAGGATCAGAGAGATGAAGAGTGAGAAAAAAAAGCAGGGCAGGAGATTGTACTAAAAAGGGGGAGAGTACAAAAATTACACAGATTAATAAGGTATGTACTCACATTCAAGAATCCATGATATTCGTGGAGATATATATACAACCTACACAAACATAGTAAATATTATAAAAAAAAGTGGTGTATCTACCAGAGGTCTACAAAAGTACAAATAGTAGATATTTCACTGCAAGTCCGAGATCAGTAGTAAGTTATCGTTTATGTGACTTTAGATCTTTAGTAGATATACCTCTTTTTCACAATATTTATTATTAACCCCTTAAGGACACATGACATGTGTGACATGTCATGATTCCCTTTTATTCCAGAAGTTTGGTCCTTAAGGGGTAATAGCATGGTATGGTTACTAATTTTGTCCACTGAACTTATTCCAGTCTTCCTATTTTTTATTGATTTAAACAATTTGATTGGCGTTTATTATATATATATTATATATACACTTATCAGCCACAATATTAAAACCACCTGCCTAATATCGTGGTAAGCAATGGCAAAGTTAGACATTTTTCTCCCAAGACACAGAGTGTCCCTTTTTTTTCCTTTCAAGTGCAGGCAGCTGGTGTACATTGGGATCAGTGAGATGCCGGCTTTCCCGCTAAGCCACTGCGTCTTCTAAATTGATTGTGTTGTGTACAAGGGGATCTACTTGTGGGCTTTATGTGTTGTGTTTATAGTGAGGTTGTGTTTAATATGTGGGAGGTGACTGTGTATGATGATCACTATTTTCAGGGTGTGACTGTGATAGGGTGATGGGGGGGTCATTATGGTAGGGTGAGGGGGAAAGTGTGGCAAGGTGAGGCGTTTGAGTGTGACAGGGTTTGTGGTAGATGTGACAGGCTGAGGGTGGGTGAGTGTGTCAGAGTTACGAGGTGAGTATACCAAAGTTTGGGGGGAATGTGGGAGTTGAGAGATGGGTACATGTGTGACAGAGTTAAAGGATGAGTGTGACAGGTTGAGAGTAATGTGCCAGGTTGTGTGACATAGAGAGTGTGGTGGAATCTCGGTAAAAATAAATTTAGTAGGCCGAGATTACCACGTGGCATGTGTACGTGCATATGCTGACGTATCGATCAGTTGGTTGCACGAGGCAAGATACGATCAGTAGTGTACGGAGCATGTGCAAGAATACAGGATATAGTATTCCCCTCCTCCATTGTGCTGGACAAGCCATGCGGTCAAACAGGAAGTTAATTCTTATTGTGTTGATTGGTCAAGAGAATGTGCGGGTGGAGCTTAATATGGGAGGAGTTATATGCCTATATAAGGAGCCTGCACTATTGTCCGGGGCTCAGAACTTGTGGTATTTTGGTGACGCTAGTCCCTCTGAGTCCCGATCGGTGATCCAATAAAGAATCTCTTCCTTCCTGAAGAAACCTGTGTCCATCTCTCTGTGCTTGGCTTCCGTCAGTTTCTCCGGTATCATTTGGTGCATTGGCCGGGAAGCTCATCGTTCAACGGTAGCTGAGAGGCAGAGGCGTGAGACGGTCTATCTTTGCCCACGTTCTCTACGGCTGCACCCCTGAACTTCTGCGTGGACCTCCCTTCGTCTCGGCGCCACTGGGCCGTTGTCCAGGAGATCATCGGCCTCTACGTGAGAAGTGCTGGGGTGTCCCCGTCGATGAGTGTGAACTCAGGTTCAGGAACGAGGAGGTAAGACAACTGCTGTTTTAGACGGCAGGACCCACTAGGGGTATACCGATTGTGCGGTAGGCCCAAAGGGGTTTTGAATCTGTGTATCTGCCCCCTCTGTCGGAGGGAAGGAGCGAAGGCGCACCGCTCGATCGAACGCTCTTTAGTCAGACCGTTTGATTTGGTTAGTCAGGCGGGGTCCTGGTGTAAATAGCCCTAGCCGGACACCGGTGTCTTGTCTAGACTAGCGTTCTAGGGTGTATATTACGTTCGCTAGGTCGGAGGGACCGGGAGACTAAGCGGCGCCTGTGTAAATTCGGTTCGCTAGTTCTCATCCTATCTGGGCTAAGTGGGAAGGCATGTAAATTTGGAACCCACTAGACTTTTGATAGTGCGACTAAGAGGCGCCTGTGTAAATTCGGTTCTCTAGCTCGCTATATATGTGGTGATTGGGCAGTGTGGCTAACCAAAACGGGTGTATATAGTTTTAGGTAGTCCATCAAGGTACTGGCCAATAGTTTAGTTGGGAATTGTAAATGTGTTAACGATTGTTTTAGTAAAGTGTATATCTTGTTAGATAGCGCGAGCTCAGCCGTCTAGCGAGAGTGTTAATAGTGTGTTGCTGTATTATAGTGCACGGTACCATAACCCTGTATATTTACTGACATTGTACATAAGTACTAATCATTGTCGTCAATTGCATGTTTAACACCATAACCACTAATAATTGTATTGTGACCTTAACTTGTGCTTTGACCTATGCTAACCGTACTGTAACCGCTATTTGTAAAAGACGATGTTACTGGGGTGTGTTATAGACGGGTAATTCGTATATAGAGAATTATAGCGTGGGTGACTGTATAGTTACGCCAAAGGGCATAATATTGATTATATAGTGACTGGTGTAGCAGCTGTGTGTGTACGGGAATTCCCTGAGTGTTTATTGTTATTGTGTACGTTTCACTTGGTAACCGTACCACGTGGTGCTGTTGCCAGAGGAAACGGGTGTGATTGTTGAATAGTACGTGTGTATAGTATTCGTTGTCGACGACGTTCCATTGTTAAGTATGGGTGCGTCGCAGTCAACGATTCCGGATCCCTTAGGTTGTATGGTGAAGAATTTTAAAAAGGGATTCAAAACTTGTGATTTTGGGGTTAAGATGTCTCCTGTGCGTTTAGTTACTTTGTGCACTAGGGAGTGGCCTACTTTGGTTGCGGCATGGCCGCCACGTGGCAGTTTGGATCTAACTCTGGTACAGCGCTTACACGTGGCTGTATCAGGTAGGCCTGAACTTTACGGCCAGTTTCCTTATATTGACTGTTGGAGACAGGCCGTAAATGACTCGCCAAAATGGCTCCAGACATGCCACGAGGAGCAGTGTCGCCTCATGGTAGCTAGGACTTGTTCGTCCACTAGGACTGGTGTTAGGCCCATTTTGGACACGCCCCCTGAGTCCGAGATCCCTTTGCCGCCCCCTTACTTTCCGTTAAGAAGAAGTGACGCAAACGCAGGAAGTCCTGCACCCCTCCCCTCATTACCCTCATCCACTTCCGCTTCCTCCTCCCGTACAGGATCCACCCCCCCTCGTACTAAATCTCCCCTTCCGGAACCAGAACCCACCCCCATCAGAAACGAATATCCTGATTTGGCGCCACTTCAGACTTCCGGTCAAGCTTCATCTAGCTCGGCTCGAAGTGTTTTATTTACGACCTTTTCCCAAAACCAACCTCCCACATCCCCATACCCTATCTCTCCCCGACCGGAACCCATGACTGACGCCTCTCTACGTAGCCCCATCCAAACCCGACAGTTGACTGGTGCCCAACAATTAAAGCACTATCAGATGCCTCTTCGCCTAAATCCCGGGTCAGCTTATATCGATGCCGCAGGTCAAATGGCACACGCTGACCCAGTCTTCGTATATGTCCCATTTACCACTACCGACCTTTTAAACTGGAAGACCCATAATTCCTCGTATACTGAGAAACCACAAGCCATGACTGATCTGTTCACCTCAATAGTACAGACGCATAATCCGACATGGGCTGATTGCCAGCAGTTATTAATGACTTTATTTAACAATGAGGAAAGGACAAGAATAAATCAAGCAGCCATAAAAGCACTAGAGGATAGAGCCCGTGCTTTGAACCAAGCTAATCCAGCAGCATGGGCCGCAACACATTATCCCAACACTGATCCCGATTGGAACGTAAATGGTGCTGATATGGTTCAACTCAGAGCCTATAGAGACGCTATAATTGCTGGCATGAAAGCAGGAGGAAAGAAAGCCATTAACATGTCGAAGACAGTTGAGGTGATTCAGAAAAGCGATGAAGCGCCCAGTGTCTTTTATGACCGATTATTGGAGGCATACCGCTTGTATACCCCCTTTAATCCGGAAGACGCAGACAATTCCCGAATGGTTAACTCCGCCTTTGTCAGCCAAGCATACGGAGATATTAAGCGCAAGCTACAAAAGTTAGAAGGGTTTGCAGGTATGTCCATCACCCAACTAATGGAGGTAGCAAATAAGGTCTATATGAACAGGGATACAGAAAGTAAGAAAGAGGAAGAGCGCAAGATGCGTAAAAAGGCTGATATGCTAGCGGTAGCGATCGCAGGCGTAGATAAACGGGGCCCAGATAGAGGCAATAATAGATGGAGTAGGGAGCCTTTGAGTAGGGATCAATGCGCGTATTGCAAGGAAGAAGGGCATTGGAGGAACGAATGTCCGCAAAGAGAGCAGTACGAGAGAGACCAACCCAGGGCAGGCTACGGAAACTTTAGAGGCAGAGCGAGAGGTAGAGGAGGTCCCGGAGGGAGTAATGGTTATAGAGGGAGTAATGGGAACAGAGGAAGTGTTAGGGAAGACAGGTATATTCCAGCAGCGCAAAGGTCCCGCGATAGAGAAGGTAGGGACTTTGTAGGATTGGCTGACACGGTCATGGAGGACTATTGATACCGACCGGGCTCCATCCCCCTTGGTCGAGCGGAGCCTATGGTCGATGTATCAATAGGGGGAAAAAGGAGTGCGTTCATGATCGACACTGGTGCTGAACATTCAGTGGTGACTAATCTAGTTGCTCCTCCATCTGGAAGGACTATTACTGTGATAGGAGCAACTGGAAGAAGTGCTGAAAAACCGGTTCTTAAAAGTCGACTCTGTACATTGGGAGGCCACGTAGTAAAACACCAATTCCTTTATATGCCTGAATGTCCAGTCCAATTGCTGGGACGTGATATGCTATCAAAATTACAAGCGCAGATTACGTTCCTACCAAATGGAACAACATCCTTAAAGTTTAATGGACCTTCAGGTATTATGACTTTATCCGTACCAAAGGAAGAAGAGTGGCGACTTTATACAGTGTTGACTAGCCAAAACCCTAGGAGTGATGAGACATTATTTAACATACCAGGAGTTTGGGCAGAGAACAACCCACCAGGACTGGCCCGCAATATTCCACCTATAAAAATTGAACTAAAACTTGGGGTTTATCCAGTAAGCCTAAGACAATACCACATCCCGCAGAAGGCTAAGAAGAACATCCAATCCTATCTGGATAAGTTCATACGGTATGGTATCCTAAAATTCTGTACTTCCCCCTGGAACACCCCATTGCTGCCTGTTCAAAAGCCCGGTACAGATGAGTATCGACCTGTGCAGGACTTGAGAGCAGTCAATGATGCGGTTGTTAGTATACATCCAGTTGTACCCAATCCATATAACCTGCTTGCTTTAATTCCGGGCGGGGCTACTTACTTCACAGTCTTAGATCTCAAAGATGCCTTCTTTTGCCTCCGAATTGCTACAGAAAGTCAATGTATTTTCGCTTTCCAATGGGAGAATGCTGTAACGGGCTCAAAACGCCAAATGACTTGGACAAGACTGCCCCAAGGGTTTAAAAATTCACCTACCCTATTTGGTTCAGCCCTAAGTCAAGATCTATTGGATTTCGAGTCCATCCCAGGAGAGTGTGTCTTGTTACAATATGTAGATGACTTGTTGATAGCAGCAGTTACAAAAGAAATCTGTCAGCAAGCAACGCACGATCTACTACATATTCTCTGGAAGGCAGGATACAAGGTGTCTAGAAAGAAGGCTCAGTTGTGTCTGCCAACTGTCAAGTATCTGGGATTCCATATCTCTGAAGGTCAAAGAATTATGGGGCCAGAGAGAAAAGAAGCTGTCTGCCAAATACCAATACCCAAGAATAGAAGACAAGTGCGAGAATTCTTGGGGGCAGCAGGCTTCTGTAGGATATGGATTCCCAGCTATGCGATACTAGCAAAACCTCTGTACGCAGCCATCAAAGGTACAGAGCACGACCCCTTCTTATGGACTCAAGAACAGCAAACGGCATTTGAAGATGTGAAGAAGGCTTTGATGAGTGCCCCAGCATTAGGTCTACCTGATCACACACGACCATTCTACTTATATGTACACGAGCAAAGAAGAATGGCTGTGGGAGTATTGACACAGTACTTGGGATCATGGCAAAGACCTGTTGCCTACATGTCTAAGCAATTGGATGCAGTGGCCAGCGGACTTCCACCTTGTCTAAGAGCCGTAGCTGCAGCCGCACTGCTAGTAGCTGAAGCCGATAAACTCACTCTGGGTCAAGAACTTTATGTACGAGTCCCACATGCAGTACAGACGTTGTTGGATTACAAAGGAAATCATTGGTTTAGTAACAGCCGTATGACCAAGTATCAAGCAATGTTGTGTGAAAACCCAAGAGTGCATTTAGAGACTGTAAATACCTTAAATCCAGCTACCCTTTTGCCGCAACCTACTGAAAGTCAACATGATTGTCTGGAAGTAATGGATGAAGTATTTTCAAGTAGACCAGATCTTCGTGATTTTCCCATCCAGAACCCCGATGTTCAATATTACACCGACGGCAGTAGTTATGTGAAAGAAGGGATCCGCTATGCAGGATATGCAGTAACAACAATAGACAAGGTGATAGAAGCTCGGCCACTGGCGAAAGGAACATCAGCACAAAAGGCAGAATTAATAGCACTAACACGAGCGTTACAATTGGCTGAAGGTTTAAGAGTAAATATCTATACGGACTCTAAGTATGCGTTTTTAACCACTCATGCCCACGGAGCTTTGTATAAAGAAAGAGGACTACTGAATTCAGAAAGCAAAGAAATCAAATACGCAGCCGAAATCCTACAACTATTGGAAGCAGTGTGGGAGCCGAAAGAAATCGGTATCATACATTGTCGAGCGCATCTGAGAGGAGATGGTGATGTAACCAAGGGAAATCGGATGGCAGATAGTGCAGCTAAGCGTGCTGCTGAATCAGGAAGACAGGAGTATGTGGGGCATATAGCTGGTCTAATACCAACCCCACTGTCTCAATGGACTCCAGTTTATACAACTCAAGAAGAGGAGTGGTTAAAGACTGAACCGGGAAAGTATTTGGAGAACAAGTGGTATCAGCTAGAAGATGGAAGAATAGTTATACCAGCATCACTAGCAGTAGAAATTGTCCAGAACTATCATAACGGGACACATTCTGGGAGAGACAGTACTGAAGAATCTCTCAGAAAACATTTCTACATACCAAGATTGTCCAACTTGACTCAGGCCATTGTACGAAGATGTGTAACGTGTGCTAAGAATAATGCAAGACAAGGACCAGTAAAGCCACCAGGAGTCCAGTTTATGGGGGGACTCCCCATGTCCGATCTACAAATAGACTTTACAGTGATGCCTAAATCGGGTGGACATCGTTACCTGCTGGTAATTGTGTGCACCTATTCAGGCTGGGTAGAAGCATGTCCTACTCGTACAGAGAAAGCAGGAGAAGTTGTGAGATTCCTGCTACGAGAAATAATACCCCGATATGGACTACCCTGTTCTATAGGATCGGACAATGGTCCAGCTTTTGTTCATCAGTGCCTACAACAACTGACTCATATGCTTGGTATAAAGTGGAGGCTTCATACTGCATATAGACCCCAGAGTTCTGGTAAGGTAGAGAGAATGAATAGAACTATTAAGAACCAGTTGGCTAAACTGTGTCAGGAAACCCAACTTAAGTGGAACGTTCTCTTACCTATAGCTCTATTGCGAATCCGCAGTACCCCTACCAGAAGGATGGGCCTCTCTCCTTTTGAAATTATGTATGGGCGACCACCTCCCGTACTTGGTAACTTAAGGGGGGATTTGAGTCAGTTGGGAGAAGGAATTACCCGGCAGCAGGTTGTAGAGTTGGGTAAGACTATGGAGGAGGTACAGAAATGGGTACAAGATAGATTACCTGTGAATATTTATCCCCCTGTTCATAGTTATCATCCAGGAGACCAAGTGTGGATTAAAGAGTGGAATAATGTACCGTTAGGGCCCAAGTGGAGAGGTCCTTATGTTGTTCTTTTGTCTACCCCTACAGCGATAAAAGTAGCCGAAGTGACTCCGTGGATACATCACTCCAGGGTTAAGCCAGCAGCAGTCGATTCTTGGCAAGTTACAGCAGATCCAGAGAATCCCTGCAAGATCCGGTTGAAACGCACTACTCAGTCGGAGTAACGAGGAATTATTGTGGATTACAAATTTTATTGTTACAGGTGTGAGTGAGAAGGCCATAATAAAGCCTGTCCGCTTACCAACACATAGTGTATAAGCCAGGAAAGTCTCGAAGGGACACCTGTGAAGACGAGCAGAACTCCATTCCCTGCAGCCCTCACATCCTGGAAGCTGAGGTTCCATCGCACGGACGAAGACTGAGGATGACGGCGAAAGATGTGCTTTTGATTGTGTTTATTTACATTTGTTTTTATATTCAGGAAGGTAGAGGTACCGACACTCCTAGCTGTGAGGTATGCATTAAGACTACGAGAACAGGTAACCATATTTCCCAAACCCTAATTTGGCATTCACAATACGAATGTAAAGGAGAGGTATCAAGATGTAGATACCTAAAAATAGACTATAGTGTGTGCCATTTAGGAGTAGGAGAACCTAAGTGCTTCAGTCCGGAGTATCAACCTCGTACAATTTGGTTGACTCTCAGGAATGGAGATCCTCAGGGGACCCTAATTAATAAGACGGTGTTAGAATCCGTACATTCTTCGGGTGTTCTGCTATTTGATGCGTGTAAAGCGATATCGAGTGGTAGAAAGCCGTGGAATGTATGCGGGGATCTTAGATGGGAGAGGACGTATGGGTCTAATGATAAATATATTTGTCCCAGTAGTAAAAATAAATATGTAAGTCCTAGATGCCCAAATAAAGACTATAACTTTTGCCCATATTGGTCTTGTGTGGGGTGGGCAACTTGGGGACAGACAGTAGACAAGGACATGATAGTGACTAAGTTGCCTACCAGCCCATATTGTAAGTCTATGGAATGCAATCCAGTCCATATACTTATAAATAACCCCGACAAGTTCTTAGACAAATATGGCAATTTATTTGGGTTTCAAATATACGGGACGGGTTTAGATCCTGGGACATTATTGTTTATAGGAATAGAGACTGATACGGTATCCTCCCAGACTCATCAAGTATACCATTCCTTTTATGAAGAGATGAGTATAGATAATAAGATCCCCCATAATGCTAAGAACCTGTTCATAGATTTAGCCGAAAGTATTGCCGGTAGTCTTAATGTTACCAACTGCTATGTGTGTGGAGGTACTAACATGGGAGACCAATGGCCTTGGGAAGCAAAGGAGGTAATGTCCGGTTCTGAGGCAGTTGACCAACTAATATCTACACAAGCCGATTATCATTTGAGTGTTAGAGGTAAATCTGAGTGGAGATTAAAGACCTCCATCATAGGTTATGTTTGCATAGCAAGGAAAGGAATAATGTATAATACTTCTGTAGGAGAATTAACTTGTCTAGGGCAAAAAGCTTATGATGATGATACTAAAAATACAACTTGGTGGTCGGCTTCAAATGTCTCAGAACCATCTAACCCGTTTGCTAGATACGCCAATTTAAAGGACGTGTGGTTTGATTTATCCATCACATCTACCTGGAGAGCCCCAGCAAATTTGTACTGGATCTGTGGTAAGAAAGCCTATTCGGAGTTGCCACAGGACTGGGAAGGGGCATGTGTGTTGGGTATGCTCAAACCATCCTTCTTCTTGTTACCGATTGAAACAGGTGAGACTTTAGGTGTTAAAGTGTATGATGTGAATCATAGGAAGAAAAGGGGACCCATAGAGATAGGCACCTGGGAAGATAATGAATGGCCTCCCCAGCGTATCATAGACTATTATGGGCCAGCCACGTGGGCAGAAGATGGTACCTTTGGTTATAGAACCCCTATTTATATGCTCAACCGCATTATAAGATTACAGGCGGTGGTTGAGATTATCACTAATGAAACATCACAAGCGCTCAATCTTCTAGCGAAGCATAACACCAGGATGAGGACAGCAGTATACCAGAATAGATTAGCCTTGGATTACCTTTTGGCAGTAGAGGGAGGTGTATGTGGGAAGTTTAACCTAAGCAATTGCTGTCTTCAAATAGACGACGAAGGGCAAGCAATAGCTGAGCTTACTAGCCATATGGTTAAACTAGCGCATGTGCCTACTCAGGTATGGAAAGGGTATAATCCAAGTAGTTGGTTTGGTAGCTGGTATGAGTGGTTTGGAGGGCTTAAGGCAGTGGTAGGTGGAGTCCTACTGATTTTACTGTTGTGTCTACTCCTACCGTGTCTTATACCCTTAGTAGTTAGGTCTGTGCAAAGCCTGATAGGAAGTATAGCAGAGAGGAAGGCTGCTGCACAGATAATGGCGATATATAAGTATAAGGCTCTAGATCAAAGAGAACCAATGCAGGAAGATGAGTGTTAAAAGATTCACATCATAAGATAAGTCTGGTCTGGTTCAAGGTAACTTGCGGTGTAAGCAAAACTAAGGTTATGTGATGCCTCAAGTAATTGTAAAATATCAAGAGGCATCAAAGGGGGGAATGTGGTGGAATCTCGGTAAAAATAAATTTAGTAGGCCGAGATTACCACGTGGCATGTGTACGTGCATATGCTGACGTATCGATCAGTTGGTTGCACGAGGCAAGATACGATCAGTAGTGTACGGAGCATGTGCAAGAATACAGGATATAGTATTCCCCTCCTCCATTGTGCTGGACAAGCCATGCGGTCAAACAGGAAGTTAATTCTTATTGTGTTGATTGGTCAAGAGAATGTGCGGGTGGAGCTTAATATGGGAGGAGTTATATGCCTATATAAGGAGCCTGCACTATTGTCCGGGGCTCAGAACTTGTGGTATTTTGGTGACGCTAGTCCCTCTGAGTCCCGATCGGTGATCCAATAAAGAATCTCTTCCTTCCTGAAGAAACCTGTGTCCATCTCTCTGTGCTTGGCTTCCGTCAGTTTCTCCGGTATCAAGAGTAGTGGTAAGTAACTGTAGAAGGCTGCTGAGTGTGACAAGGGGAGAATGACAGTATACAGGGAGGCTGTGTTATGGAGTCGGGGGTAGTAATGCCTTAAAAATAAATAAATACACACACACACATATCTCTCTCTCTATATATATATATATATATATATACACACACACTGCATATACCCCTCTCCTGCTTACCTCCTGTGCAGGAAAGGGGGCAATAATTTATCCCCTGGTGGTCCAGTGGAGTCCCTGGTGGTTCGGTGGGCTTCTTGGTGGTCCAGTGGCCTGATGGTGCCTTCGCAACCCTCTTGTTTTGGCGCTCTGTGATGATATCAGAGGGCAAGCTGAGAAATCCAGTACCTGAGCTCTGGCTGCCTGACAGAGCACCAGAACCACAAAGGAGTGTGGCTGTACCATCAGGCTGTCAATTTCTAAAGAGCTGGTGAAGAAATCTATTGATGTCTATGCTGGTTTGATGAAGGGTCCCTGATCAGAGCCGAAGATTAATGGGCAACCACCTCTGGCTGTGGTGCCCCCTCCATCTGGTGCTCAGGGAAACAGCCTCTCTTAATTTTGCCACAGCGTGTAGGCAGTCCTAGTGCTGCCAAAACAGCTCTGATGCATCCACAAGACCTCTGAATGTGCCCTGTGGTATCTGCTGAACAATACTTTAAGTCTTGCAAATTGCGAAGTCTGGCCTCAATGAATATGTTTTGTTGTTCCAGCAACAGATTGAGATCAGGGTAACTTAGAGGCCAAGGCAATATCTTGAACTCTTTGTCATGTTCTTAAAACCGTTCCTGAACATTTCTTGCAGTGTGGCAGGGTGCATTATCCTGCTGAAAGAGACCCCAACCATCAGGGAACATCATTACCATGAGGGGGTGTATATGGTCAACAACAATCTCTAGGTAGGTGGTACATATCAAAGTAACATCAACATGAATGCCAGGACACAAGGTTTCTCAGCAGAACATTGGCCAGAGCATAACACTGACTCCGCCGGCGTACCTTCTTCCCAAAGTGCATCCTGTTGCCATCTCTTCCCCAGGTATATGGCACACATGCACTTGGCCATCCACCTTATCTAATAGAAAAAGTGATTTATCAGACCAGGCTACCTTCTTCCATTGCTCCATGGTCCAGTTTGGATGCTCACGTCCTCATTGAAGGCGTTTTCAGTGGTGGACAGGGTTCTTCATGGACATTCTGAGCGATCGGCTGTGTGTCGGACCACCTGGCACCCCCCGACCAGGTACTTCCTTCAATCGCTGCTTCCTTGCGAGCACCATAAGCACTGCATTGGAACACCATAACCACCGTAAATCCCACAAACTACCCTAGCTTGGTTGAGGTCTTTCTGTCCTCCACCCACCCTGGACCCAAGACCAGGATCCAGGTTCCAGTGGGTAGACCTCTCATAGTCCAGAGAGCGAAGCAGGCTGCTCTAATAAGAGCAAGTGTTGTGATCCAAGTGAGTATAGTGATTATAGCAATCCCCAGAGTGTGAATGTAGCTCTCCAATCCCCCAAGCATGAGCCTAGATTAAAACTAATCTCATTTATCAGTAGGCACAACTGGCCTTTTATGACAGTCCTCATGCAAGGGGCACTCCCCCCTGGACCTGAGAGTAAACAACAGCCGCAATAAATACACAATCACATTGGCTCTCAGGTCCAGGACAGGTCCAGGTCCAGGATACAAAATAGGTCAATCCCTCCCCTATGCCTGGGAGATAATTGAGTCAAGCACTATACTAAACTCCACTATCTCCAAACAGAAAAAAACACATTTTCCAAACACAGCAAAAGTAACTTAAAACACACAAAATCCCCACAAAAGTTACATCCCCTTATAGCCCCGATCTGGGTGAACAACATATCCAGAAACCACCCAGATCGGTTCAGGAGTTCAGGAATTTCCAGGAAGTCATAGTTTTTGCTGACCACCACGCATGGTCCCATGCCCAAAACAGTTCCATATAATCACGGCTAACTGCCGCAGGGGACCGACTGGGAACCGCGATGTCTTCCTGCCGAAAACAGTTCCATAGAATTGCGGCTAAGTGCTGCTGGGGGACCGACCGGGAACTGCAAAGTTTTCATGCCGAAAATAGTTCCAGGGCATTCGCGGCTAAGTCACCCTGAAGTCTATTCGCGGTTTTGACTCATGTGAACGTCCGCCAGTGAGCTAGCATTCGGTTCTATGGAAAGTGGGGAACCATGGGGAATAAAATATAGGTCTTTACATTCACTGACCTGGCCCATAGTCTTTTGGCAGGAGGCTGGCAAGCAGGCCCCTCCAAGAGAGTTGGTAGGTTGTAAAAAGACCAGAGGCTTTAGCCAAAAAATATATTTAATAAGCCCTCCTATATTTTACATTAAGCTTGCCCAATGCCCCACCCAAGCTTCTCACAATATATATATATATATATAGAAACAAAGCAGAAAGTCCTTGCACTCACGCTTTATATTGTAAGTGCCGGGTGCTTGAAATCCAGGGAATAAATAAATTATGCACTTTACAAAAAAATTTATTTTTCACTTATCCTAATTGGCACTTTATCACTTTATATATACAGGATATTAAGCACTTTATACTATGAATGCACTTGACAGCAAACAGTGTCACTTTAAATAATTGCTCCTTTATAGCACTTTATCTAAGTCTATCTCTCTTAGCATTTTGTATTGCACTTTATAGCTAAATGCATACAGCACAGTAATACTTTGTATATGCTTAACACATCATTTGCACACCTATAACTGGAAATACAAACCTAGCTTTTCCTCATCAAGGTCCTAACCTATTTCAACATACGACATTTATGTTTTTAAATAGTGATGTCGCAAACACGAAATTTTCGGTTCGTGAACGGGAACTTCCGCAAACGTTCGCGAACCGGGCGAACCGCCATTGACTTCAATGGGCAGGTGAATTTTAAAACCCACAGGGACACTTTCTGGCCACAAAAGTGATTTCAAGGGGACTAAAACCTGGACTGTGGCATGCCGGAGGGGGATCCATGGCAAAACTCCCATGGAAAATTACATAGTTGATGCAGAGTCTGGTTTTAATCCATAAAGGGCATAAATCACCTAACATTCCTAAATAGTTTGGAATAACGTGCTTTAAAACATCAGGTATGATGTTGTATCGATCAAGTAGTGTAAGGGTTACGCCCGCTTCACAGTGACAGACCAACGCACCGCAAACAACCGCAAACAGTCCATTTGCACAACCGCAAACTCCCCATTTGCACATGTTTTAGTGCAAACTAGTCTAACTACTAATATAGTTGAAACATGCTACTTTTATTCATGCCAGACAACCATGCAGGCCAGACTAACAAACATGCCAGGGCCAATCATAGTTAACCACCTCAGATAGTAACATGGCTCCCTCTATATACAGAGTAAACATGGCTCCCTCTATATACAGAGTAACATGGCTCCCTCTATATACAGAGTAACATGGCTCCCTCTATATACAGTGTAAACATGACTTCTCTCTATATACAGAGTAACATGGCTTCCCTCTATATACCGTGTAAACATGGCTCCCTCTATATACAGAATAACATGGCTCCCTCTATATACAGAGTAACATGGCTCCCTCTATATACAGAGTAACATGGCTTCCCTCTATATACCGTGCAAACATGGCTCCCTCTATATACAGAGTAACATGGCTCCCTCTATATACAGAGTAACATGGCTCCCTCTATATACAGAGTAACATGGCTCCCCTCTATATACAGTGTAACATGGCTCCCCTCTATATACAGTGTAACATGGCTCCCCTCTACATACAGTGTAACATGGCTCCCTCTATATACAGAGTAACATGGCTTCCCTCTATATACCGTGCAAACATGGCTCCCTCTATATACAGAGTAACATGACTCCCTCTATATACAGAGTAACATGGCTCCCTCTATATACAGTGTAACATGGCTCCCCTCTATATACAGATTAACATGGCTCCCTCTATATACAGAGTAACATGGCTCCCTCTATATACAGAGTAACATGGCTCCCTCTATATACAGAGTAACATGGCTCCCTCTATATACAGAGTAACATGGCTTCCCTCTATATACCGTGCAAACATGGCTCCCTCTATATACAGAGTAACATGGCTCCCTCTATATACAGAGTAACATGGCTCCCTCTATATACAGTGTAACATGGCTCCCCTCTATATACAGAGTAACATGGCTCCCCTCTATATACAGTGTAAACATGGCTCCTCTCTATATACAGAATAACATGGCTCCCTCTATATACAGAGTAACATGGCTCCCTCTATATACAGAGTAACATGGCTCCCTCTATAAACAGAGTAACATGGCTTCCTTCTATATACCGTGTAAACATGGCTCCCTCTATATACAGAGTAACATGGCTTCCCTCTATATACCGTGTAAACATGGCTCCCTCTATATACAGAATAACATGGCTCCCTCTATATACAGAGTAACATGGCTTCCCTCTATATACCGTGTAAACATGGCTCCCTCTATATACAGAATAACATGGCTCCCTCTAAATACAGAGTAACATGGCTCCCCTCTATATACAGAGTAGCATGGCTTCCCTCTATATACCGTGTAAACATGGCTCCCTCTATATACAGAGTAACATGGCTCCCTCTATATACAGTGTAAACATGGCTCCTTTCTATATACAGAGTAACATGGCTCCTTTCTATATACAGAGTAACATGGCTCCCTCTATATACAGTGTAAACATGGCTCCTCTCTATATACAGAGTGACATGGCTCCCCTCTATACAGGGGCGTACCTGGAGCATTTGGCACCCGGGGCGGATCCTTTATTTGGCATCCCCCTCCCCAACTTTGAAATGTAAAAAACAACTGCAATTTTTTTAAAATGTATGTGTATGCAGTGTGTGTATAGTTTATGAAGTGTATGCAGTGTGTGTATAGTGTGTTAAGTGTGTGTATAGAGTGTGCAGTGTGTGCATAGTGTATGCAGTGTGTGTATAGTGTGTTTGTATAATGTGTGCATAGTGTATGCAGTGTGTGTATAGTGTGTGTGTGTAGTGTGTGCAGTGTGTGTATAGTGTGTGCAGTGTGTATGCAGTGTGTGTAGTGTGTGTATATTGTGTGCAGTGTGTATGCAGTGTGTGCAGTGTGTGTGTATAGTGTATGCAAGGTGTGCATAGTGTGTATATAGTGTGTACAGTGTGTGTGTATAGTGTGTGCAGTGTGTAAAGTGTGTGTATAGTGTGTATGCAGTGTGTGTATAGTGTATGCAGTGTGTGCATAGTGTGTACAGTGTGTGTGTATAGTGTGTGTGCAGTGTGTGTATAGTGTGTGCAGTGTGTGTATAGTTAGTGCAGTGTGTGTATAGTTAGTGCAGTGTGTGCAGTGTGTAGAGTGTGTATAGTGTATGCAGTGTGTGTAGAGTGTGTATAGTGTGTGCAGTGTGTGTGTATAATGTGTGCAGTGTGTGTATAGTGTGTATGCAGTGTGTGTATAGTGTGTAAGCAGTGTGTATAGTTTGTATGCAGTGTGTGTATCGTGTGTGCAGTGTGTGTATAGTTAGTGCAGTGTGTGTATAGTGTATGCAGTGTGTATGCAGTGTGTGTATAGTGTATGCAGTGTGTATGCAGTGTGTGTAGAGTGTGTATAGTGTATGCAGTGTGTGTATAGTGTATGCAGTGTGTGTAGAGTGTGTGCAGTGTGTGCAGTGTGTGTATAATGTGTATAGAGTGTGCTGTGTGTGCATAGTGTATGCAGTGTGTGTATAGTGTGTGTGTATAGTGTGTGCATAGTGTATGCAGTGTGTGCATAGTTTATATGCAGTGTGTGTAGTGCATGTAGTGTGTGTATAGTGTGTGCAGTGTGTATGCAGTGTGTGTAGTGTGTGTATATTGTGTGCAGTATGTGTAGTGTGTGTATAGTGTGTGCATAGTGTATGCAGTGTGTGCATAGTGTGTACAGTGTGTGTATAGTGTGTGCGCAGTGTTTGAGTGTGTGTAGAGTGTATGCAGTGTCTGTAGAGTGTGTATAGTGTGTGTAGTGTGTATGCAGTGTGTTTATGGTGTGTGTAGTGTGTATGCAGTGTGTGTGCAGTGTATGCATTGTGTGTAGTGTATGCAGTGTCTGTAGAGTGTGTATAGTGTGTCTAGAGTGTGTATGGTGTGTGTAGAGTGTATGCAGTGTGTGTAGAGTGTATGCAGTGTGTATGCAGTGTATGCGGTGTGCATCTGCATACACTCTACACACACGTATAGGACAAGTATCTCTTGTGTCCCTTTTTGCCACAATATAAGCATAGACCCTCTCTTCTCCTATACTGTTTTTCTGCCTCTGACAATCTCGTAACCCCTAGTTGCATAGGTTCGGATTCAGGTTGCACCGGGAGGTCAGGGACAACAGGTTTGGAGAATTGAGGTGCTAGTGACAAGGTCATACGTCTGGTTCTGCTTCTAGTAATTTCTCTGGTCCTAAGTCTATTATCAATCTGCATCACAAAGGTAATACATATGCCTAATTTTTTTGGCAGATCTTTGGCAGCAATTTCATCAAGTATATTCTCGGATAATCCTTTTTTAAAAGCAGCGATTAATCTGTTGTTCGTCCAGTCTACCTCAGAAGCAAATGTGTGAAATTCGATGGCATAATCTTATATAGACCGGTTCCCTTGCTTGATATGCATTTAGGCAGTGGAGGCATCATCCTCCATGTCTAATGGTTCAAACGTTAATTTGAATTCCGCAAGGAATTCCTGATAATTATAAAAAATACTCCTATTACTCTCGCCTTGCCGTTATGTTGGTTCATTAAATACCCAATCTTAGCTCTATCTGTGGGAAATGAACCAGGTGAGGCCTCAAAGTGGTATTCAATTTGATTGAGGAATCCCCTACATTCAAAAAATATTACCATCAAAATGCGGAGGAGGAGATAGGGAGATAGTAGGTGCCTTATTAACTATAGGCGGAGGTACAGTAGGCAGTGGAGGCCTAGTCGGAGAAGCCTCAGGCTGTAAATGAGCCGTCCGAGTAAGGAGCGTGCTAAAAGCCTGGGCAATTTGATCCATACGGTGATCATTCTCAGGATCTATGGCCATGTCGTAAGGTCAGGATTACTAATTGATGCAGCACGCAGAATTGTATCACACCTAGGACTAAGGATAACGTCTAACCGGACCTTAGAACGGGCGGACTTAACGTATCAAAGAATTGTCACGACTACTAGTGTGGTCCAGCACGCAGAAACTATGAACCATATACATATATAAGGAAAGGGAAATGAAAGGATAGAGCGTAAACCGGACCTTAGAATGGCCGGACTAATACGCTAGAGACAGATAATGGTCAAAGGGAAAGCCGAGGTCAAGGAAGCCAGAAAATACTCAATACCGTTTAAACAAGACGTCACGCACACGTTGGTATAATTCTCGGGGGCGGGTCTAGCCATAGACGCGACCACGTGGTCGGCGCCAGGTTGGATTTGGGCGTGATGCCTGGAAGACCTGGGGGAGCGGTTCCCGGCTCGCCGACGAGCAGGTAAGCTCGTGTTGTCGGCACGGTCGTGCCGGTCGGGCACGGCCGTGAGACTCGGCGGGCCGGCGACCGGAACAAGAATACTTGCCGAGATCAGGGACAGAGAATCAGACACAGCGATGAGATAAAGCCAAAAGACAAGGATACCAGAAATCAGGGAAGTCAGAATGAAGCCAAAGTCAAATACCAAAAAATCAAGATCAGGAACGCACTCTCGGATTACCATCAGGCAGAAACCACGACAAGGCAATGAGAGAATGTAAAAATAAGTTTAAATAACGCTCATGTTATTCAGATTGGCTGTAATCGGCCTTTGACCCCAAAACGTGTGTGCGTGTGATGTCATGCGCACGCCAACGTCATCCTTAACGTGGGGTGGTCATGGGGCTATAAGGAGGCATAGATCTGCAGCGGCCGGCATCCCTAGACATGCTGGGTTTATCAGGTATCAGGGCGCGCGGTTGTCAGGACGGTAAATACCATTAACCACATTACCATAAGCGGATGAATTCGTTACACCTGCCAAATTGCACTGCTCTAGCTCGAAGTTCTGACCTTCTCCGTCTCCCACCCGGTTCCAGTATCGCAAGACGCTGGCTTCCGACCACGAGACCCGGCACACTTACGTATGTACTCGTGGGAACATCCTTTTGCGGTTGTAACGGATCACCTTCCGTTAATGGACGCTTCCTAGCTTGCGCCGAGGATAACAAGCACCGCACTGGACACCACAACCACCGCAGACTCCACAACCGCCGTAGCTTAACTGGAGCCGCGCTGTCTTCCGTCCACCCTGGAATCCGCCTCTGTCCTCCAGGATCATGTGGGGAAGACCTCTCCTCCAGGAGAGCGTATCAGGAACAAGGGCTAAGTGGTTAAAGCTCAAGGGAGTATGCAGAGCATAGCAATCCTCAGTGTGATATAGCAGTTCCCTCCAATAACGAGACAAGGCTACGTATTGAGGGTCAAGAAGATCTCATGTTTAATGGCAGGTAGTCTGCTTTTATGCAGTGCTCCCCTGCAAGGGAGACACCCACAGGCAATTAGGCATTAACCAATAAGATAACGGTTACAACCCACATATTCCCTCCCCTCTGCTTGGGAGATAATTGAGAAATTGACTAAGTCCCATTCGAACGGGAGTTTGAATCTTCGAACGGGACTTCGTCTCCAGCCGCGGTGTCGAAGAAGGTACGGGTCAGCGGTGTTCGTGCAATTGGGTAGCCGCAAACAGTTCCATAGATTTGGCTGCACACACCGCTGACCGCGTTTGAATACGTTAAAATGGCCGCCGCCATGTGTTCGTTTGTCGAATGGCGGCCACTTCGACGACTTCGGCACTTCGACGACTTCGGCACTTAGACTGCATTCAAAGTGCCAGTTTAAAAGTTGTAACACTGCTCCAAAGTATTTAAGGGGCCAGGAACAGCATACAAAAATCCATAATGCCCAAATGTAATTCCTAAAGGGCAATACATTCCAGGGCCATAGTCGCAGGGCAGGAGGCTAGCGATCAGTCCTCTCCAATGCCCAGTGGCAAAGGGCATTTTGTCACAGTGGTGTTCCCACGTTCGGGTCTACCAAACGCGGGAATTGGCTCCAATTGTTCGCATACACTTGTACTGTTCATTTATTACCATTTGTTTACCTTCGTATAATTACTCCTTTGATTCTTACTCACATTTGCATATTTCGCTTGTTCCCACACAGCCCGTTCATTCACTTACTCTGTTCATTCGTTTGAATTAAGCCGTACGTTCGTGTACTTTCCCGTTCGTATTTTGGTTGAATCATATGCTCATTCGTTTAAATTCTTAGACTATTTAAAACTACTTTTTTCTTTTCTTTTTTTTGTTCTCAGTTCAGTTAACAAGCTTGTTACGACATTTAGTAAGAAAAGCAGAATACAATGAGGTTATTAGCAAGATTATCAACAAAGTTAGAAATACAGCACTTTTTTTGTTTATAGTATGAGAGACATTGGGTCAACTGTACATTGCAAAGGAGTGCTAGTGAGTGAAATCATAGTAAAGTATTTACATATCCTAGGCATTGGTCTTGTTGGTCAACTATGTTGACGAGCTTAGGTAGGGTGAGTGGCCTGAATATGATAGGCAAACTAGAATTCCTCACAGGATTTACATGTGTACACGTACACCCTAGTGTCAGCCGCAAGCTTATCTGTCACACGGGAAGGGACAATCGGCGGAGCTGCCCTATAATAGTTTTGTTAATGAGCCATGCCGAGGCATGGAGGTGGGTGATACTGAAGAACGGACTCTAGGGTCCCTGTTGTGGGAGTTATAGTCCTTAGCGATTATCAACCGGCTTTGTTGGGCTGTGTTGAGTTTGTGTTCAGCGGGATTGTAGGTGAGCCCAAGGGATATTTAAGTTAGCTCCATGACCCCGGAGCTTGGGGGAGGGGTCGTTGGGGGAACGACTGAATATTTTCGCATTACATAGGAATGTTAGCGACCTGTATAGGTCGGAGGGTCCCAGAGGACAGATCTATGAGAGAGCAAGCCATGTGTTAAAATACAAACAAAACAAATGCATAAGTATAAGGTTACATAAAGTAAGTATAACTGTGGGTTATAGGTTATCGTAGGTCCTTCAGTTAGGTGCTTCATCCTGGGGCCATTGAGTTGGCAGGTGTGAAGACCGCTACATTGTAGCTATCCCACTCATGTGCTGGTCTGTTCGGCCTGGCAGTAGTGGTAGCAGTCAGTCCCAAGGACTGCAGGAAGCTGTCGGCATTGGGCACTGAGGTGAGTCTGTGCCGTTTTCCATTCCTCTCCACTACAAGCGCCTGTGGGGTCCCCCAGCTGTACGTAATATCTGCTGTTCGCAGTTGATAGGTCACCTCCTTTAATGTGGCATGCCACTGCAGTGTGGACCTGCTGAGGTCTTGAAAAAAGCACAGTGGATGCTGTTAAAAAATGAATGGAGACTGGCCTTTGACTTGTGCCATAAATGTGTCCTTATCAGTTCGTGACTGAAAACAAATTATGACATCCCTTGAGCCTGTGTGTTTGTTTGTAGGGTTCCCTGGGAGGCGGTATATCCCATCTAGTTGCGTACCTTTAGCCTGTTTGGGTCTCAGAGTAGTGGAGAGTAGTCTCCTGATGAACTGTGGGAGCTCGCCAGCATCAATGGCATTTGGGATCCCACAGATTTTTAGATTGCGCTGTCTTGCCGCATCTTTCATCTGTCCCATTTTTGCTGTCAGCTCTGCACATGTATGGGTTACCTCCTGCAGCTCTGATGTTGTAGTGTTCTGTTTGACTCTGAGGCCGCGGACGTTTTCTTCTGTGGATTGTATCCTGCCTGCCAGAGTGCTGAGGTCTGTTTTCAGGACCGCCATTTCTGAGGCAATATAAGCCTTAATCTCCATCACCATCGCGGTTAAATCTGTTTTTGTGGCTAGTTGCAAAACGGACTTCCGCTGGGGAGCCACTCTACCACTTCGGGTATGTGGCTGAATCTCCTCCGGTTCTGGATCTTCCTCCTCTGAGGCCAATGTGGATCCGCGTGGTGTTTCTGCCGATCTGCCATTTTAGGCCTGGATGGCTGGGTGAGTAAGAGTATCTCGGGTGTGACTCTCGCCCAAGCCCCGGGATTTGCAGGAGTGCTTGCCCATGGTCTCCTGTTTCAGTTGAGACTTTTGAGGTGCTGCTCAGTTTCCCTGATTAGGTAATTTTGGGTTTCAAGATTTTTCTGTATCGGAGCTCAGGGTGCATGCGACCGCTCCGTTAGCTAGTTAGCTTCGCCCCCTTCTTAGACTATTTAGACGTTGACACTTTATCTTTCGTTTTCCGCTGTTCGGTTGGTCATTCTCATAAATTCACAATTCGCATGTTTGTTTAATTCATGAGGCGTGATACAGTTTAACTGTTCGGTTTTGCATTTACTAAATATCACTTAATTCCTGCAGGCACATCTGTTCGGTTTTCCCTGCACGTATTTAAGGGATTTTAGTTTCTTAGACCAAGCTGGTTCCAAGTGATTTTCCCCTCACTATCTCCATGTTTAAATAATTGTTCACATATTGGCACTAAGTAGTTGTCAGGACGAACCAGTGTCCCAACATGCAGAATTAAGTAAAAACATGTAACAAAGAAAATCAGTAACAACGTATTACCGTGCCTTAGAATGGCCGGAATTAACGTAATAGAATAAACAGTCACGAGCCGAGGTCAGGAATACAGAAAGGAACAATGCCATAGGGTCAGGGATACCAGAAATACGGAAAATCAACCAAACCAAGCTCAAAAACCAAAAAACAGAATCAGGAACGTGCTCTCTGATAACCAACAGGATGGAAACCACAACAGGGCTCTGAACAACTGCAGGTTTGGGTTTAAATAACCCAGTAAACCCAGTAACCCTGCTATTGGCTGATTTGGGTCCCATGACTCCAGAACGTGCGCGCTCGGCGAAAATGTGACGCCACATGCACGTTAATGTCACTAGTGCTGTCATTGTGGGCGGCGTTACTATATAGTGCCGCCTTGCAGCGGCTGTTGTCCTTCCTAATACTGGACCCGGCCACTGTATTAAGGACTGCATGGAGGGAGAGGCTCTGGAGGTGTGGTGAGTAACCTCTCCCTCCTTTAGTGTGACCACACCGATCAGATGTGGTCACATCGTGGTGCCGATGGGGCATTGCGATACTGCGACAGCTCCGATCTGGTGCGGTCAGACTGAGGTGCCGATCAGGATTTGTGACAGTACCCCCCACACAAAGACCGCTTACCGGGCGAGCAGGACCAGGCTTATCAATGTACCGGGCATGGAAGGAGGCATCCAGCATGAATGCCAACAGCAGGAACATAACCCTTCCAATCCACCAGATACTGCAAAGAACCACGTAAGAACCTGGAGTTCAAAACAGAACAGACTTCGTACTCCTCCTGTCCCGCAACCACCAAGGAAGGGGGAGGCATGGAAGGAGTAGTGTATCTTTTGCAGATAAGTGGTTCTATCATAAGAGGTGTGGAGATGTACAATGGTGGTATTGTGAGATGTCTTCCCGGAGCTACTGCTCACAGAGACAGGAGACGTATTTGTAATATTGTTAAGTGAGCAAAGCAGGAAGGGGAATTGGATGTACTTGTCCATCTAGGGACAAATGACTTGGCTTGCAATGAGGTTTCAGAGGTAAAGGAAGTTTTTAGTGTTTTTGACAATGATATACGGCAGGTTGCTTCCACACTGTCATTCTCTGATGTTCTGCCTGTGCATAACACTCAGAACGACAGGCGGATGTGTATTAGGGACTTTAACTTTTGGATTGGTGAATGGTGTCGGGAGCAAGGATTTGGCTTTATTTCTCATGGTGAAAAAAGTTTTGTTGGCCTATGAGATTATCAAATGTGGACGGACAGGGAGGGGGTAACCCTCAGGGTATAAAGTGAAAAGGGAAGAAGAGGCTGTCCTTCTGAAATACCTAATAAAAGGATGTTGGTTAAAGACAAGAAGGAAGATCTTGTCTTTAACCAACATCCTTTTATTAGGTATTTCAGAAGGACAGCCTCTTCTTCCCTTTTCACCTTATTTCTCATGGTAGTTCTGTTTGGAATGGAAATAAACTGTACAAAAAAGATGGTTTGCATCTCTTTCAAAAGGGAACACATGTTCTCAGTGAGATGTTCAGAGGTTTTGCTAGGATGTATTTAAACTAGGAGGGGCGACAAAATGGTGATAAAACATCAATCCAAAACAAGGACAGGAGGTGCCTGTAGCAAGTGTGTTAAAAGTGATAAGCTTAGATGCATGTTTACAAATGCTCTCAGTTTAGGGAATAAGATCCATGAACTTGTGGCAATAATAGCAACTGATAATGTAGATTTAGTCGCTGTTACTGAGACATGGTGTAATTAGAAAAATGACTGGGACATAGCAATACCAGGGTACTCTTTATATAGGAAAGACAGAGAAGGCAAGAAAGGGGGAGGGGTGGCCCTGTATGTGAAGTATAGCATAAAATCTAGCCTAATAAAAGTTAGTGATCTTCCTGATGTGAATTGGAAAACCAAAATAGCTGCTTGGGCCAGGAGCACACATATTCTGAACTCCCTACTGGGATTGTCTCTAAAAGAAGTCGTTGAGGAGCCAACACAAAAGGAGGCAATACTAGATTTAGTGTTAACAAATGGAGATTTGGCATTAGATATTACTGTAGGTGAAAGTTTAGGATCAAGTGATCATCAGTCAGTGTGGTTTAATATAAGAACAGTGACTGAGTCACACCACACAAAAACAAAAAAGTTTTAGACTTAAAAAAACAGACTTTTCTAAAACTAGAATATGTGTAAAGGAGTCATTATCAGACTGGAGCAATTTAAATGGAGTCCAAGATAAATGGGATTATTTAAAAGTTGCACTGCTGAAGGCAACAGAAAATTTGGATTCCAATATTGTTGAATGGGTAAGGCAGTAGCTGAGTGACAGGCAACAGAGGGTTGTAGTCAATGGAGTATATTCTAAGCATGGGCTTGTCACCAGTGGGGTACCTCAGGGATCTGTACTTGGACCCATTCTCTTTAATGTTTGTATTAGTGATTTTGCACAAGGTCTTGATGGTAAGGTATGTCTTTTTGCTGATGATACTAAGATATGTAACAGGGCTGATGTTCCAGGAGGGACAAGCCAAATGGCAAATGATTTAGGTAAACTAGAAAAATGGTCAGAGTTGTGGCAACTGACATTTAATGTGGTTAAGTGCAAGATAATGCATCTTGGACGTAAAGCCCCAAGGGCAGAGTACAGAATATTTGATAGAGTCCTAACCTCAACATCCGAGGAAAGGGATTTAGGGGTGATTATTTCTGATGACTTAAAGGTAGGCAGACAATGTAATAGAGCAGCAGGAAATGCCAGCAGGATGCTTGGTTGTATAGGGAGAGGTATTAGCAGTAGAAAGAGGGAAGTGCTCATGCCATTGTACAGAACACTGGTGAGACCTCACTTGGAGTATTGTACACAGTACTGGAGACCGTATCTCCAGAAGGATATTGATACTTTAGAAGAACACAATAACCAATGTGTGAGCGCTAAAATCTCATGCAGATAATATGGCAGCGTTCACAAATACAATGCACAAGAAATTGTGAAAAGCAAAACAATAATTACCAAAAAGAACGCGCTAAATTAATCTGTAAATATAAAGAAACAAATAATGGTGCAGACCATCTGGTACTAATAATATGGGGAAAAGGGGTTGTATGTAAAAAACTCACATGTCCCAGAGCCCTATCACCCCTGGCTCTGGGTTTGAAATGCTCCTTGGGAGAGGGGATATTCCCACACTACAGGGTAGTCAGGAGGATATGTCCACTGATGATTCTGTTGTGCTGTATATAAAAGGAAAGAAGGGCAGGACCTCCAATTGAATAGTATCACAATTCGTTTTATTGTAAAAAATAGGTTAAAAACCCTTACTTTGGATGTGGTGGGTATAAACTCGCAGAGTCACCCACATAAAAGCATAAAACACATGTACTCGAAAAGAACGCTTCCTGGTTGTAGTCCGGTCACGTGATCGCTTCCGGGTCCGCCCTCCAATGACGTCCGTGTGACGCGTTTCGCCCGCCTCCACAGGCTTCTTCCGACAACGTCATGGGGTTCCAGTCTTCCTTTTAAGTCCATAGTGCCGCCCTTCTCTCGCCTCATTGGCCGGGGGGCGTGGTTTCGCATGATCTTTTTTTCTCAATCATTCAATTACACACTAGTAAACTTCATAGACTTAACCCCTTCCAGCACCCACACTAAAACGGTTATATTCAGTACCACATATTAAAAACAGAATCATCCAAGTGATATTAATCACAATTATTTCTAATGCATATATAGACCATATCTAAGTTATTCCACATAATGATTTATCAAAGAGACATCTTCTTACTTCATTAAATTAAGTTTTTAGGTATACACAATGGACATTATACGAGGGTAATTAATAAAAATTACAAATTCTATAAAAATTATATAAAGAAGATCAATTCTAGACAGCAGGAAAAGCCTTAACTTTTTCCATATCCCTTAAAATAGACAGTGCAAATATATATATATATATTTTTTTTTTTTATACTCATTTCTAAAGTATGCAATTATTATACTAAATATAGTCCTAGGAACGAATACCCAATAAAGAAATATGAGGGGAATAGGAAACAATATAAACAAGGGTATAGACAACACAATGGAGACAGATACCAATACAGAAGGAGGAGGAGATCTTTTAGTGGGAGTAGACAGTATCAAAAGAATTATAACCAACAATGGAGGACAAATGGTCAAGAAGGGGATACCCCGGTTAGGAAGTATGAAAAACAACCTTTGAATAGACCCATCAGAGATCCCACTAATATAGAGGAAACAGAGAGAGATAGAAATCAAAAACCAGGGCCAGAGTCCAATGTTTGGAAATCAGCATCCCAAGGATTAAATCGAAAGCCAATAGACTCTATGGAGCCTAACGGATATAAAATCAGGGATACCACCCAGGGACGGGAGGGACATCTAAAAGATTTTTTAGATTGGGAACACAAAAGAAAAGAAAGAATCAAATTAAACCTCCCAAGTTCTCCATTAAAAAGAAGAATAGAAAGAGAGGAACAAGAGGGGGAAATAAGATACAGAGAAGGAAAAAGGGGAAGGACATAGACATCAAGGGAATATACAATCTTTCGAAACTTACATTAAACACTATGCAGAATAGAGTATTAGCTAGGGGGATAAAATTCTGCCCTACTGCAAATGTGGATCATTTCTCAGTCTATATAGATTTGAAGAAGTTTGTCAGAAAATTGTGTTTAAAACGCTTTTTTCTGGAGAAGGTGGACACTACTGAGGGATTAAATGGAGATGTGCAACTAAAAGAGCCCAATCTCACCTCACTTAAAAAGAAATCCACCTTTTTTCCGAAGGGTTGTAAAACTAAGTCAATGGATGCTTTTGAGGAACTAGTAATGCGAGAGGTGGAACGTATTAAAAGAATAAATAAGAATAGAATGAATTTGAATAAGGAAGAACAGCAAGCTTTGGCTGATTTAAGAGAGAACAAATACGTGGTTATCAAACCGGCCGACAAGGGGGGTGGCATCGTTCTTATGGATAGGGAATACTATGTAGAGGAATCATTGAGACAACTCAATGACGGCATTACGTATAAGAAATTGAAAGGTGACCCCACTTATGAGAAAAGAGACATGTTTATGGAATTTTTGAACAAGGGTTTATCAATAGAAGTGATTTCTAAAACAGAATATGATTATTTGGTTGTCACCTATCCCAAGATACCTGTATACTATTTTCTACCGAAAATCCATAAACATGAAACTAGACCACCAGGGAGGCCCATTATCTCTGGGATAGGTTCGGTGTCAGCCCCCTTGTCGGAGTATATTGACCTATGTCTGCAGCCCCTAGTGAAGGAAACGAAAGCCTATTTAAGGGACACCAGTCAAATTCTCCAGATATTGGAAGAAGTCGAGTGGAGGGATGGTGACATCCTCGTAACGGCGGATGTATCATCACTCTATTCGATTATTCCACATTCCAAGGGTTTGGAGGCCGTCCAATTTTTTCTGTCGGCTTCAAATTTATCTTCGGATCAACAGGCATTTATTTTGGAGGGCATCCACCTCATCTTGACTAATAATTATTTTTATTTCCTAGACTCTTTCTATCTACAGATCCTTGGGACGGCGATGGGGACTAGGTTCGCACCCAGCTATGCAAACCTCTTCATGTCATATTGGGAGGAATCCTTTATATATGGTGGTCATGGCTGGGTGCAGAACCTGGTCACCTATCGCCGTTACATCGACGATCTGTTCTGGATCTGGAGGGGCTCTGCAGAAGAGCTTACTGCCTTTTTGACACATTTAAATTCCAATTCATGGGGGATTCAGCTCACTATGGACCACAGTGATAATCAGGTTAATTTTTTGGATTTACGCATTTTTATTTCCAACAATCAAATATGTACTGAAACCTTCTTCAAGAAGGTGGACGTTAACAGTTTCATTTTTTATGACAGCCATTATGGCCCGTGGCTGGACAACATCCCCAAAGGGCAGATGTTAAGGTTAAAAAGAAACTGCACAAGTGGAGAAACTTGCGAGAGCCAGATTGACAAGTTAGTAGAACAATTCACAGCTAAAAACTACCCTAGGACTCTACTGGATAAGGCCCATAAGGAAGTGGGGAAAATGGACAGAAAAAAGCTACTAGACAAATCAAGTAAAAAGATTAAAAATAAAAATAAAAAGAATAGTAACAAGAATGAAGTTTCCCTAATTTTTGATTATTCAGGGAAGAATAAGGATTTAAAAAATATAATTAATAAATATTGGTTTGTCTTAAAGGAGGACCCCCTGCTGGATAAGATAATTTCGAAAAAACCAAGGATCATCTACAGGGGAGTACCGAGTATTAAGAACCATCTGGTAAAGAGTAGCTTTAGACAAGAAAATTCAAATAAGAACTTCCTCAATAAAGATGTGGGTTGTTTCCAATGCGGATACTGCTTGGCGTGCAGAACCACGGGAGCCACTAAGTGTGTCAAAAAAGAACTGATAGGGGGCAATACACAACAAGTATATAGTGTGAAACAATTGATAACCTGTCACACTACTAACTGCATTTATGTTCTCACATGCCCATGCAATATGCACTATGTCGGTAAAACTACCCGGCAAGTACATATTCGTATTGAGGAGCATGTGCGTAACATAAAAAGAGGTTTTAAGGAGCACCCCCTATCCTCCCATTTTATTCACAAACATCAGGGAGATGTTACCAAATTGCAATTTATTGGGATGGAAAGAGTTAGTAGAAATTGGAGGGGTGAAAATCTGGACAATAAGTTGTCAAAACAAGAAATGAGGTGGGTGTTTAAATTGAAATCGCTGTTCCCTAGGGGTTTAAATGGAGAATTTGAAATCTGTCATTTTTTGTGAATAAATTATAATGTCTGTTTTTTTCCAACCTCTCTTTTTCAATCAGCAGGCACTCTGTAATAATGCCAGTCTATATTTAGTATAATAATTGCATACTTTAGAAATGAGTATAAAAAAAAAAAAAAAAAAAATATATATATATTTGCACTGTCTATTTTAAGGGATATGGAAAAAGTTAAGGCTTTTCCTGCTGTCTAGAATTGATCTTCTTTATATAATTTTTATAGAATTTGTAATTTTTATTAATTACCCTCGTATAATGTCCATTGTGTATACCTAAAAACTTAATTTAATGAAGTAAGAAGATGTCTCTTTGATAAATCATTATGTGGAATAACTTAGATATGGTCTATATATGCCTTAGAAATAATTGTGATTAATATCACTTGGATGATTCTGTTTTTAATATGTGGCACTGAATATAACCGTTTTAGTGTGGGTGCTGGAAGGGGTTAAGTCTATGAAGTTTACTAGTGTGTAATTGAATGATTGAGGAAAAAAAGATCATGCGAAACCACGCCCCCCGGCCAATGAGGCGAGAGAAGGGCGGCACTATGGACTTAAAAGGAAGACTGGAACCCCATGACGTTGTCGGAAGAAGCCTGTGGAGGCGGGCGAAACGCGTCACACGGACGTCATTGGAGGGCGGACCCGGAAGCGATCACGTGACCGGACTACAACCAGGAAGCGTTCTTTTCGAGTACATGTGTTTTATGCTTTTATGTGGGTGACTCTGCGAGTTTATACCCACCACATCCAAAGTAAGGGTTTTTAACCTATTTTTTACAATAAAACGAATTGTGATACTATTCAATTGGAGGTCCTGCCCTTCTTTCCTTTTATATACAGCACAACAGAATCATCAGTGGACATATCCTCCTGACTACCCTGTAGTGTGGGAATATCCCCTCTCCCAAGGAGCATTTCAAACCCAGAGCCAGGGGTGATAGGGCTCTGGGACATGTGAGTTTTTTACATACAACCCCTTTTCCCCATATTATTAGTACCAGATGGTCTGCACCATTATTTGTTTCTTTATATTTACAGATTAATTTAGCGCGTTCTTTTTGGTAATTATACTTTAGAAGAAGTTCAGAGAAGGGCTACTAAACTGGTTCATGGATTGCAGGATAAATCTTACAAGGAAAGGTTAAAGGAACTCAACATGTATAGCTTGGGGGAAAGACGATACAGGGGGGATATGATAGAAACATGTAAATACATAAGGGGAATCAACACTGTAAAGGAGGAGACTATATTTACAAGAAGAAAAACTACTACAACAAGAGGACATAGGCTTAAAGAGGGAAAAGGTTTAAAAATAATATCCAGAAGTATTAATTTAATGAGAGGGTAGTGGATACATGGGATAGGCTTCCAGCTGAAGTGGTAGAGGTTAACACAGTAAAGGAGTTTAAGCATGCATGGGATAGGCATAAGGCTATCCTAACTATAAGATAAGGCCAGGGACTAATGGGAGTATTTAAAAAAAAAATGAGCAGACTAGATGGGCCAAATGGTTCTAATCTGCCGTCACATTCTATGTTTCAATGTTTCTAATAAAGAAACATGAAAAGTATGGGGTATCCGAAGGTTGGCAGGGAGGTCAAGAACATAAGACACCAGATTGATCCTACGTGAAACATGGAAAGGACCGATGTATCTAGGAGCGAACTTCATATAGGGTACCCTGAGTCTGATGTGTCTAGTGGACAGCCAAACCCTGTCCCCTACTTGATAAGAAGGTGCAGCACTACATCTTTTCAGCATGCTGCTTAAAACGTGAAGCAGCGCCAGCTATGGCAGAATGAACCAGATCCCATGTTTTCCTCATAGAGGTCAGATGCTCATCCAAAGTGGGAATATCTGTATCAGAAAACACAGAAGATAACACAGTAGGGTGGAGACCATATACAAGATAAAAAGGAAGAGTCATGCATAGCGTTGTTCCGGGCAAATTTTGCCCAGGGTAAGAAGTCAACCCGATTATTCTGGGAAGCGTTAATGAAATAACGTAGAAATACTTCCAGAGACTGATTTGCCCTTTTAGCAGCCCCATTAGTTTGGGGATGATAAGATGAAGAAAAAGACATGTTGATACTCAATTCTTTACAAAAAGATTTACAGAATCAAGAAATGAACTGAGAACCTCTGTTATGAGGCATCCCATGTAACCTCACTATTTCCTTGATGAAAATCTGAACAAGGTCTTGTGAGGAAGGTAATTTTTTAAGCGGGACCAAATGGGCCATTTTAGATCTATGACCATGAGTATAGTGTTATATCCCTTTGAGACATGCAACTCCACAATGAAGTCCATGGCTATATGAGACCACAGAATGAGAGGCACAGGCAGCAGTTGTAACAACCCACATTTCAATTTGTGCGGAACCTTAGAGACAGCACAAATCTGGCAAGTATTTACATAAGTGATAACATTAACCATAAGAGAGGGCCACCAGAACTTTCTGGTTACCGCTGAAATGGTTTTGCGTGTACCTGGATGCCCAGCTGTAACGTTATTATAAAACATAGCAAGAATCTTCCTTCTTTCAGTTTCAGGAATGAACAGGAGACCTGAAGGTTTATTACTAGGTGCCTGAGGTTGAGACGCGATTATGACACCAAGAAGAGGTGTGGACAAAGAAAGGACAGTGGAAGCCAAAATATATTCAGGAGGAATAATAGGAGTGTTCTCTTGCTCCACTTCTTCCTCCGTCTCAAACTGTCTAGATAATGCATCAGCCTTTATGTTCCTAGTACCAGGCTTATAAGTTATGATATAATTGAAATGAGAAAGAAACAGAGACCATCTAGCCTGTCTGGATGACATTCTTTAAGCCTCCCCAATATATTCCAGGTTTTTATGACTGGTTATAATGATCAGGGGGTCTTTGGATCCTTCCACTAGATGTATCCACTCTTTAAGTGCCAATATGATAGCCAATAACTCTCTGTTACCTATGTCATCATTTCTTTCCACTAGGGATAGCTTTTTAGAAAAGAAGCCACATGGGTGCATGGGTTTGTCATGACTTTCTCTCTGGGACAGTATAGCTGTCAGGATTACAGTATAATCCAGCACGTAGAATTGTGTAACAGAGAGGACTGATAGGTAACGTATACCGGACCAGTGGTGAATCCGGGGGGGGGGGGGCAACGGGGCAATCTCCCCCCCCCTGAGAAAACCGACGGTCTCCCTCTCCCGGAGATCAGAGATCTCCCTCCCCGGTCCGCAGGCACTGTGCTGGCAGCCGGCAGGATAGGGAGGAAGATAGGACCCGGGAGCTCTGCCTGCAGCTCCTCTGGGTCCTCCTCTCGCGAGCATGGAGCGTTGCCGCGGTTACCACGGCAACGCTCCAAATCTCGCGAGAGTGAACTCTATTTTTTATTTATTTATTAAAAATTCTTAAGAAACGCAGTCTTATTACCCATAGGGTCTCGATGCGCATACCAGCAATAAAAAACAGACAAAACAATATCCAGCAAACAACAGCATTATAATCACATGCATTTGGACCAAGTTAAAAATTTTCATGTCATCCCGTACGCCTGAGCAAATAAAGCTGTTTTTAAGCTCCGGCGGAACTTCAGTAGATCGTTCTCAAGCCTTACTGACAGTTGGTGGCCAGTGGTAGCTTGCTTGTCTAAAGCCTTACTGACAGTTGGTGGCCAGTGATAGCTTGCTTGTCTGAAGCCTTACTGACAGTTGGTGGCCAGTGATAGCTTGCTTGTCTGGAGCCTTACTGACAGTTGGTGGCCAGTGATAGCTTGCTTGTCTGGAGCCTTACTTACTGGAGCGCGGGCTAGAGTTCACTCTCCCTACTAGACCACCAATGATTCCCCACTGGGACCACCAGGCATCGAAATATGTCCCCCCTCCTTCTCAATAAAGGTAAGAAGGGAGGGGGGACATAGAATATTTATTTTAATTAAATTAAAATATGTATATATTATATTAAAAAAAAGCCCCCCTACCCTTATTACACATACTCTACACACATACACTGCCCCCCATACACACATACTGCCCCCATACACACATACTGCCCCCCATACACACATACTGCTCCCATACACATACACTGCCCCCCATACACACATACTGCCCCCCATACACACATACTGCCCCCCATACACACATACTGCCCCCCATACACACATACTGCCCCCATACACACATACTGCCCCCCATACACATACTGCCCCCCATACACATACTGCTCCCCATACACATACTGCTCCCCATACACATACTGCCCCCCATACACACACACTGCCCCCATACACACACACTGCCCCCATACACACATACTGCCCCCAATACACACATACTGCTCCCAATACACACACTGCTCCACACACACACACTGCCCCCCATAAACACATACTGCTCCCATACACACATACTGCCCCATACACACATACTGCCCCCATACACACATACTGCCCCCATACACACATACTGCTCCCATACACACATACTGCTCCCATACACACATACTGCCCCCATACACACATACTGCCCTCCATACACACATACTGCTCCCCCATACACACATACTGCTCCCCCATACACACATACTGCTCCCCCATACACACATACTGCTCCCCCATACACACATACTGCTCCCCCATACACACATACTGCTCCCCCATACACACATACTGCTCCCCCATACACACACTCTACACACATACACTACCCCATACACACACACTGCTCCCCATACACACACACTGCCCCCATACACACACACTGCCCCCATACACACACACTGCCCACACTCACACATACACTGCAATACTCACACACACTCTGTAACTGTTACACACACATACTGTCCCACACATACACTGCATCACTGACATACACTGCCGCCCTCACTCACACACTACAACCTTCACACACACACACACTGCTCACACACTGTCCCCCTCACACACACACACACACACACACACACACGCACCCCTTACACATTGCACCACTCTCACACTGCTCCTATGCCCTACTACAGCCCTATTTCCCAGCAGACCTCAGCAGGTAAGTTGTCAAACTGTTCTTAAACTGTTTGACTACTTACTCTGGGAGGGGGTCCAGGCACTATTGACACCATAACCACTACACTGAGCTGTAGTGGTTATTGTGTCTGGATTATTTCTTTAAATAATCTACAAGTGCCCCTCCAGAGATCAGGCTCTGGATCTGCCACTGAACCGAAAATTAGAATGGCCAGACTAACGTACCAAAGAATAGTCAGGAATAGCCGAGGTCAAGGGATACAGAAAGAGACACAACGATAAGGAAAAGCCAGGAGTTAGGGATACCAGAAAACAGGGAAGTCGAAAGCAATGCCAAAGTCAAATAACCAGAATTACCAGAATAAATAACGCGCTGTCAGACAACCACAATGGAAACCACGATAGGGCACTGAGCAGGATGAGAACTGGGCCTAAATACCCCTCCTCTAGATCTGATAGGCTGTAACCGGCCTTTGACTTCAAAGTCAGTTACCAGGTTCCCATTTGCATAATTGCTGCTCAGCATTAACCCTTCTGTGGATTAGGTTGCTGCTCGGCACAACTTTTCCTGTGTGGACAGTAAATGTCATTAACCACATTTTTATAAGCAGATGAATACGTGACATTACCCCCCACCTGAAGAACGCCCACCGGGCGGGCAGGACCAGGCTTGAGAGGAAATTTGGCATGAAAATAGTGAATCTTGCTGCCAGCATGTATATCAGATCCCGGAACCCAAGAACGATCGGCTGGTCCGTAACCTTTCCAATTCACCAAGTACTGTAAAGTGCCCCAAGAAAACCTGGAATCAATTATGGAGGAGACCTCATACTCTTCCTGTCCAGAAACAACTAAGGGAGGAGGAGGGACACTTGAGACAGTATATTTATTGCACACAAGAGGTTTGAGTAAGGACACATGAAAGGTATTAGGAATTTTCAAAGAGGCCAGAAGGGCCAGAGAGTACGCAACAGGATTGATCCTACGAAGGACACGAAAAGGTCCAAGGAACCGAGGAGCAAATATCATGTTAGGGACTTTGAGCCTGATGTTATGAGAGGATAACCAAACCCTCTTACCCACTTGGTAAACAGGGTTGGCACCTCGACGTGTATCAGCATGATGCTTGAAATGGTCAGCAGCAGTACCCAGAGCAGATTGAACTTTAACCCAGGTATCACGGATGGAAACCAGACGGTCATCCAAATCAGGAATAGCCATATCAGAAAAAACATCCATTAGGACAGTAGGGTGCCGGCCATTATTAACAAAAAAATGGACTATGCCCAGAGGAGTCATGGTCAGCATTGTTCCTAGCAAACTCGGCCCATGGTAGTAATTTGGACTAATTGTCTTGAGTGCTATTAACGAAACAACGCAAATATAATTCCAAGGACTGATTAGCCCTCTCAGCTGTACCATTGGTCTGGGGGTGGTAAGAGGACAAAAAAGACAATTCAATCCCTAATTGTTTATTGAAGGCCATCCAAAACCGAGACACAAACTGAGAACCTCTGTCAGATACTATATTGGGAGGAATGCTATGCAGACGGACAATTTCTCGTATAAAGATTAGTACCAGGTCTTGAGATGACGGCAGTTTCTTGAAAGGAATAAAATGAGCCATTTTAGAAAAACAGTCCACAACAATGAGAATGGTGGTATAACTGTTAGAACTAGGAAGTTCAACAATGAAGTCCATGGACAAGTGGGACCATGGGACCTCAGGAATAGGAAGAGGTTGTAACCACCCACAAGGGAGTTTATGAGGCACTTTGGAAACTGCACAAACAGAACAAGCCTGAACATATTCCTTAACATCCCTCCTGAGGGAATCCCACCAGAATGACTTCATGATAGCAGAAGTGGATTTATTAATACCTGGGTGACCAGCAGACACATTGTCGTGAAACACCTTCATGATATTAACCCTCTCCCCCAATGGAACGAACAGTTTGTCCTGAGGTTTACTGCAGGGCACCGGAGACTGAGCCTCCATGATGGAGCCAAGCAGTAGAGAGAACAATGAAAGGACAGTGGATGCAATGATACATTCCGGGGGAATAATATGGGACGTTTCTTTCTCTAGTATAGCCTCAGAATTAAACTGACATTTTTAGAACAAGGTCTGTAAGTGATAAGAAATTAAAGCGAGAAAGAAATAGAGACCACCTAGCTTGTCTAGAAGATAATCGCTTAGCATCTCCTATGTAAGCCAGGTTTTTGTGAACAGTAATGATCAAAAGGGGGAACCTTGGAACCCTCTAAAAGATGTCGCCACTCCTTGAGAGCTAGAATAATGGCCAACAATTCTCTATTGCCAATATCGTAATTGAGCTCAGCAGGAGACAACTTTCTAGAAAAGTAATGAAGCATCAACCTCCAGTATGAAAAGGCTTACTGGTGTCAGGATGTATCAATATGTCGGCTGAGGCAAACCGCTGTTTGAGAGTTTCAAAGGCTTCAATAGCCTCCTTAGACCATATCGTACCACTAGCCCCCTTGCGTGTCATATTGGTGATGGGGGCTATTACTGAAGAAAATCCCTTTATAAATCTTCTGTAATAATTGGCGAAACCAATGAACCTTTGAATGGCTTTCAAACCAGGTAAAGGCCACTGTAGAACAGACTCTAGTTTTTTAGGATCCATCTGAAACCTGGATGCAGAAATATTATATCCTAAAAACTGTACTTCAGACTGGTCAAAGATATATATTTTCAATTTACAATAAAGTAGTTTTTTTAACAAGGTTTGCAGAACTTGTTTAACGTGATCGTGGTGAGACTGGAGGTCAGGAGAATAAATAAGGATATCATCCAGAAAGACCAAGACAAACAAGTAAATATAATCCCTGAGTACATCGTTAATTAAATCTTGGAAAACCGCTGGAGCATTGCACAACCCGAATGGCATCACTAGATATTCATAGTGTCCACTTCTGGTATTAAATGCAGTCTTCCACTCGTGGTTTTCCTTGATTCTCACTAAATTGTAAGCACTTCTAAGATCAAGCTTAGTAAACACTGTAGCACCCTAGAGTCTGTCAAATAATTCAGCAATAAGAGGAACGGGGTAGGAGTTTTTTTTTTTTTTTTTAATTCTTTATTTATAACAAGGTTAAACACCAATGACATAAAATACCGTGGCATATGTATAACAACATGGACAGAATCATGAGCAAATACATGTGTAGCGAACCGTGCAGATGAGGAGATAAATCGCCATGGTCCCTTTGCTGATAGCGAAAGCGTGCTGTCCATGAAATGTCCATAATAATGCATGGTGTCCAACCGATTTTTAAAATAATAAAATCGAAGCCAAACAAAAAAGAACGGCCATAGCACTTGAAATACATTGTGTCCGTAACTAGGGCTACATATTCACATAGCTTACGTGTGTAATAAGAACCTAGTCATAGTCCAATGGTGGGGGCACCCAGTAGTGTGAGAGCATATGTTCGAGGCCTCCAGGCGTTAGCGCCCCTCACCAATCAGGGCGCGGGCATGGCCAATGTAAAAACGGACAAGAGTATGGAGCCATTCAGAGTAGTAGTGGCCAAGAAAGAAAAAGGGTAGATAAGAAATATAGACAAGAGAGAGGGGTTCAGAGGAAAGAGAGAGTACTGGAAAAAGGGTAGAGAAAAAGGAGTCATGGGGGGGGGGAGGGATGAGGGAGGGGGGGAATTTCACTTGTGTCGCCCCTCAGTGCCCTATAAGACAACATACTGACAGAAGGCTTCTCGAGATAGTATCTAGTGAAGATTAGCGCAGTCCCCAACCGGCTAGCCTCATCCTTGATGCCTCTCATTAAAAACCCCAGCAGACCTTTGCAAGGGGACAAGTCAAGGAGGGGCTCATCTTCAGAGAGTACCAGGTAGGGAGCGTGCGAACCCTGCGTCTTTAGTCTCCAACGCCACTATCTATCCACGGCGCCCATACCTTTTCAAATTTTGAGGTCGTGCCTCTGACCTTTGCTGTAAGTTTGTCCATAAGGAAAGTGTCTTTAATTTTTTGTATCACTATGCAAAGCGGGGGTGTGGAAGGTTGAAGCCATACCTGTGCCAGGGCCCTCCTTGCCGCGAGATTCACTTTGTGTACCAGCTTCTGTTCGGTTCTGGTCCAGTCCTCTAGAGCTCTGGCCAGAAGGAACACCCACGGGTCCAGCCCAATCTCCCTACCAAAGATATCCTTCAGTAAGTCCGACACTAGTTTCCAGTATTTTTGGGCCTCAGGACATTCCCACCACATATGCAAATAAGTCACTTTGTGTCCGCACCCTCTCCAGCACAAGTCAGTAGTCGTTCTATGCATCCTATAAAGTTTCACCGGGGTGGTGTACCACCTGAACATGGTCTTATAAGCTTGTTCCTGCATGGATACACATATGGAAGAGGTCGCAGCCGCCTCCCATATCTCCTGCCATTCGACCCCTTCCAGCTCCTCACCTAGATCGGCTTCCCATTGAGCTGTGTAGGTACGCTCTCCCCATTCGGAGGTGGAATTAGAGATGTGTGCATATAAAGCCGTTATGAGGCCCCTTGGGAATTGTTCATTAAGGCACATGGTTTCGAAAAAAGTGAGTGGCTGTGTCGCGCTAGTTCTAATCCCCGGGGCTTGTGCGTAATCTCTGAGCTGGAGATATCTAAAGAAATCCGAAGGGCGTAGAGCAGCCCTAGTTTTTAATTCTTCAAATTGAAGGATTGAGCCGCCTTCATACAAATGGCATAAGCGTTGGACACCCGTGCTTTCTATGCCCTTGAAATCCTTTACGTCTAATCCCGGTGTGAACGTTTTGTTCCTCAAATAAGGAGTTAACGGAGACAATTTGGAGGATAACCCATATTTGATTGACGCCACGTCCCATATTTTGATCGAGTTTGCTATGGCTGGACACTCGACACGTGTAGCCGGTCTGTGGTCCCGGGGGACCCACATGGCGAACTGGGGGATGTCAGGTCCCATAAGGGACGACTCTAAGTCCACTCATCTCCTTTCGTCCGGAGGAGAGTGCCAATGCGCTATTTGTGTTAGCTGGGCTGCCAAATAATAGAAGTAAAAATTGGGTTAACCCAGGCCCCCCCTCGATTTCGCTCTGTACAAGATATTGCGGGAGACCCTTTGTCTCTTATTCTGCCATATGAATTTCCCTACCGCCTGCTGGAGTGTTCCCAGATCCGACTTAGTCAGTCGAACCGGGAGGGCTTGAAATAGGAATAAAATTCTGGGAAGCACATTCATTTTGACCGAGTGGATCCTACCGATCCACGAGATCGGTTTATCATGCCATTTCTCCATATCCGTAATCAGAGTGCGAATCAAGGGGGAATAGTTTTGTTGGAAGAGCTGGGTGGGGTCCGCCGTCAGTTGGACCCCCAAATACTTTATTTGGTGTCTCGCAATGCGAATATTGTGCGCGGACCCAACGCAGATGATGTCAGAGTCTCGCATACAAACAGGAAGCACGCTCGATTTAGGAAGGTTCACCTTATAGCCAGCTAAGTCGCCATAAGATTCCAGTACCGTTGCCAGTGCCTCCATGGACCTTGGCGGGTCCGTCAGAGTCAGCAGTATATCATCCGCGAATGCTGACACAACATATCTCCAGTCCCCCACTGCTATCCCTTGAATCTCCTGGGTACAGCGTACTTTCTGTAACAGAGGTTCAAGCGACAAGGCGAAAAGCAGAGGTGACAAAGGGCAGCCCTGTCTCGTCCCGTTGCCCAAGGTAAAGGGTAAAGCCCGTGATCCCGCTATTCGAACCCGCGCCCGTACATCCGTATACATTGCCCTGATAGCGGTGGTGTAAGCGAGAGGTAGGCCAAAGTGCCGGAGAACTTCGAACAGATAGGGCCACTTAACCCTATCGAAAGCCTTTTCCGCGTCAAGCGACAGGACCATTGTTGGTATCCCCCTAGTCGCCTGCCTCCAGATCAGGTCAATGTTGCGCCGGGTATTCTCGTAGAGTTGTCTGCCGGGTATAAAACCCACCTGGTCAGGGTGTATCAGACTCGTTAAGAAGGGGTTCAGGCGGGTCGCCAAAATTTTAGCAAAAATCTTGGAATCGTGGTTTATTAGCGATATCGGGCGGAAATTTTCAGGGACCGTATCGTCCCTGCCCGGTTTTGGCAAGAGAACCACGTCGGCCAGCGACATGTCCCTGTCAGGTGTACCCCCCTCCATAAGATCGTTAAATAACGCTTCCATATGTGGAGCGAGTTCTTCGCAGAAGATCTTGTAATACCCACCCTCAAAACCATCCGGGCCCGGGGCCTTATTACCTTTCAATGTCAAGATCGCTGCGTCTATTTCGTCGGCCGTGATATGCGCTCCCAAGATGGCTGCGTCCCCTCCGCTCAACTTCGGCAGAGACAGTGGAGCCAGAAAATCCCTTGTTTTGTCTATCTCACACTGTAGGTGATCGCTGTCACCCCTCCCGGAATGATTGTATAATTTAGTGTAGTAATCAGTAAAAACTTTCGCTATTTCGGTGGGGTCCGTGCAATAGTTGCCCTCGGCATTCTTAATTCTCGTGATGTGAGAATGACCTTGTCTCGGGCGAAGAAATCTAGCCAACAGCGTATCCATTTTATTGTACTTTTCGTAGTATGTCCGTTTGGACCACACCATGGCCCTAGCTGTGTCATCCAGGAGCGCCTCGCGTACCGACGCGCGTTGTGTTTGTACGTTCACCAACGTGGTGGGGGACGGAGCAGCCTTGTGTTTCTCTTCCGCTTTCGCTAGGGCCTCCAGGAGGGACGACAGTAATTGTGTTTTGCGTTTCTTTTTTAGGGTGGCTTCACGGATAAATATGCCACGTATAACCGCCTTGTGAGCGGCCCATACTGTGGCCGGGCTAAGATCGGGCGCCGTGTTTCTAAGGAAATAGTCGGATAATTCCCGTCGGACTGACTCCACCACGACCGGATCTTGTAGCAGGGAGGTATTCAGTTTCCAGGACCACGGGGACGCTGTACACAAGTTGTCTAAAGTCAACGTGACTTCCGCGTGGGGGTAGGAGTTTTTAATGGTGATTTTGTTCAATGCCCTGTAATCGATACATGGGCGCAACTCACCATCCTTTTTAGATACAAAAAAGAATCCTGCACCAGCAGGCGAGGATGATTTTAGTATATGGCCTTTATTCATTGAATCCTTAATATATTCCTCCATTGCACTACTCTCCTGAGGAGATAGAGCATAGACTGCTCCCTTTGGTGGCATAGCGCCAGGTAGTAAGTTAATGGAACAGTCATATGGTCTATGAGGAGGTAGAGTATTAGACTGAGTCTTGCTGAAAACTTCTTTAATGTCACGGTATTGTATAGGAATCTCAGGATTTTGAGGTGTACTAGTGGGTAATTTGATAGTGCCCACTCTTTTGGTGACATGCAATATACACTTTTCATTACACTCCTTACCTCATTCTAATATTTCCCCATTAGCCCAGTCAATGTGAGGGTTATGCTTTCTAAGCCATGGAAATGCTAATATGATAGGACAAGAAGGAGATGCAATCACCTGAAATATAATCTCTTCCTTATGTAAGGCACCAATGGAAATATTTATGGGTAAGGTTTCATGCGTTATTAATGGTTGTGAGAGTGGTCTCCCATCAATAGCTTCAACGGCTAGGGGTGATAGTCTCTCCTTGATAGGTATAGTATTATCCTTGACAAATTGGACATCAATGAAATTTCCAGCAGTCCCTGAGTCCATCAGGGCTTTGCATGAAAAGTGTTTTTTGTCAAGAATAATCAAAATATCAATGAGAAGTCTATATTTATTCTTTTCAGAGGACGTCTCCATTAAACCTAAGACCTGTCTCTTTAAGGCACTTAGGTGCAGGAAGTTTCTTCGGACAAATGGGATAATTGTCTCTCATACAGTATGTCCATACTACCGCAGTATAAACATAAACCTTCATATCTCCTATATTGTTTCTCTGCCTCTGACAGTCTAGTGACCCCCAACTGCATGGGTTCAGGTTCGGACTGTATAGGAAGGTCAGGAACAACAGGTTCGAAGAGACGGGGTGTTAAAAGCATAGTCATACGTCTGGTCTTACTTCTAGTATTCTCTCTGGTTCTTAGTCTCTCTTATCAATTTACATAACAAGTGTGATAAACTCGTTAAGTTTATTGGGTACATCTTTAGCAGCAAACTCATCTAGCATAGTTTCAGATAGTCCCTTTTTAAATGCAAAAATTAGCCCACTGCTAGTCCAGTCTACCTCGGAGGCCAAGGTACGGAATTCTATGGCATAATCCGAGATAGACCGGTTCCCTTGTCTGATGTGCATCAGAGCAGTGGAGGGGTCTCCTCCCTGCCTAAAGGTTAAAACCGAAGTTTAAATTCCGTGAGAAACTCCTGGTAATTGCGTGCCACACTCCTATTACTCTCCCATAATGGATTGGCCCAAGCTAAAGCTTTACCTTTTAACTGATTCATCAGGTAACCAATTTTTGCTCTGTCTGTGGGAAAAGAGCCTCAAAATGATACTCCATTTGGTTAAGGAATCCCCTGCATTCTTGAATATTACCATCAAAATGCAGGGCAGGAGATAGGGAGATAGTAGGCGCCTTGTGTACTATAGGTGGAGGTACATAAGGTGGAGGTGAGGCCGCAGGTTGCAGATGCGCTGTTCGAGTGAGAAGCGTACTGAAGGTCTGGGCAAATTGATCCAAGCGGTGATCATTTTCCTCCAGTTTCCTTTCACAAGCAGCTATGTGATTACACAATTCTACAGGATCTATGGCCATGTCGTAATGTCAGGATTACAGTATAATCCAGCACTTAGAATTGTGTAACACAGAGGACTGATAGGCAACATATACCGGACCTTAGAATGGTCGGACTAACGTACCAAAGAATAGTCAGGATGTAATGCTTACATGTATTTAAATGGAAAACAACTGCAGATCTCTTAGGACTTGGATTGATGACTAGGATATTAGAGGATAACACAGGTACTGTATCTTTAATTACGTATAACACAGGTACTGTATCTTTAATTACTTAACTGTTTGTTTAAATGGAGTAGGCAGCTTCTGGGATGTATGCGGTATAGCACATAGGAGTTCGCAAGTTCAAGGAAACGGAGCAAGCAAGAAATGAAGTTGCAGCAGGAATGATTAGTTTTGGAGTTCGAGGTAAGCAGGCTTGAGAGCAGGCTGTAGCAGGAGTGATTAGCAGATTTAAGAGCAGGCTGCAGCAGGAACGATTAGCAGGCTTGAGAGCAGGTAATCTCCTATTACGGATTCAAAGTATGACTTAGCTTTCAATGGTGAAAGAGCAGGTTTCCCTAAGTTCTCCTCCGGGGAGGGAAGTTGTTTAAGCAGGATGAGGAAGGTCCAGTTACTAGCCGTGGTCGAGGAGAGGAGAAGGAGGGTCGATAGTTTTCCAGTCCGGGTTCGGTGCACAAAAAAGGTAAGAGGAATCTTGCTAGCCGGTTTGATTTTGCGGAAACGCTTTTCAATAATTCAGTGTCTTGAATCTGGCGCGGTCTCATTATGTAGCGTGGGGAGACCGCGTCAGAGAAGGAGGTGTGGCTAAGCTCCATCAACCCGGAAGAGACAATGTAATACCGGCAGTTAGGACATGACACAGGAATAGCCGAGGTCAAGGGATACAGAAAGAGACACAACAATAAGGAAAAGCCAGGAGTCAGGGATACCAGAAAACAGGGAAGTCAAAAACAATGCCAAAGTCAAATAACCAGAATTACTAGAATAAATAACGCGCTCTCGGACAATCAAAATACTGAGGTTTTAGTGCACTAATACCAGGATTATGACATTTCTAGTGAAAATCCAATTTATGTGATTAAAAAGACAAAATTAGGGGGGCGGAGCTTGACTGGCAAACGGAGCAGACGTGTGCCTCACAAGCTCCTGAGATAAGCGGGAGAAATAAGCAACCTAAATCAGTCAACCTGCAGGAACCACCGCAAAACACGACTAGCGTATTAAGGAGACCCCAGTGCATCGTTTGGTACCAAACATAGCACTCCCCAGGTCCAGATTACCGACTTGCCACTTCTAGCGGCCTGCAAGCTCGTCAGGCGTCGGAGAGACGGCCGCTCTCCAGACACTGCATTACCTTACACTGAGCAGACTACTGCTTCCCCCCCCCCCCCCCTTTGGACCGGTGGGGGTCATCCCGGTCCCAGGAGTTCTCCCACCGCAAACCTTGCATCCGCTGTTGCCGAATGGAGAGGCCCCGCGTGGCACCCAAGATGGCGGAGATCACCACCAGAGACTCAGCCGAGACCCTGGACGACTCCATTTTGGCCAAACTAGACCTAATCTTCAATAGGTTCTGGGCTGCGATGGAGGAGAAGAAGCAGCGTGTGCAGACAACTCGATCACTGGCCCCGGGAACACAAACACAAGCTACATACCTGCACAAGACCACACCGCATGAGAGGTGTGCAGACACCCGGTCAGGCCGGAGAGCACCTACCACTGCCCAGCTGAGCTTCGGCATGCAAGGGGGCCCCTGCGACACCTCCAAGCGATGGAAAGGCTGGAAGGGAAGACCCCGACCCGCTCGGCGCATCGGCACACAAAGGAGGGGAGGCCCACGAGGTTCACTATATCGGGGCGACTTACATGACAGCACACCAAAAATCAAGATGGCGTACCCACTCCTGCCGACTGAGCCGTGGGTGGACTCAACCCAACCAGCTCACTACAGCTCCCTTGACCATCCTAAACTTCGCAATCCTCTATGCTCAAAGCAGTGGGCACCCTGGTTTCCGACCACCCTGCATGGCGGCCATACCCGAATGAACGACAAGCATCGCCGATCCGCCATAGTACAGAGCAGCATCCAGCTGCACGCTGCCTGCCAGGTCTGGAGAAACGACCGACGACTCTTGCTTGCAGACTCAATAAACAGCCCCCAGCTGGGGTCTTCTTGGGCCCTCAGGGTGGGGGTCATACTCCGGGCCTCCAGACTGGGCATAGGCTGAGTGATGGGAACTGCTCCTGGAATTGCCCTGCCCTTCTACACCCTGAAGCGGAGTCTGAAGGCATAGCGAACAGTAAAATTTGTTTTTTCGGGTATCCTCCGCATTGTGTGCTCTAATACTTTATTGCTGGACGCATGTGCCCCCAAAGGGCTATTATTATTACTTTCACCGGCATTCTGACATTCTGATATTCACTGCCCCACATAGTATGAGCCTCTCTAGCAACCAATATACTTCTATAGAGGTCAGGTATTAGTATTACATGAGTATCTCCCTTAAAAAGCTTTCAGCCACTGTGTTACCCATGCACCCTCTCACTCGACCACACAAGCTTAATGCCTTTTCTTAACCTAAAATATTCTCCTGTTTTTTTACTAATCTTAATTTCCCTTAGACAGGTTGATTTTGGTTTACTGGAAGCATACTCAGGTTTATTCACTCTTACCGATAGTAAGACTAAACACAACTACTTACTTATGGGCACAGGGCCATTAACGTAAAGCAACATTTAAAACAAGTGCCTTCGCTTCACAAAGTTAAACCACTAATTTCAGCACTAGCACTGTCTTTATCTAGCTTGTATACTTGGATTATTGTATGAGTAGCCAGTAGACGTATATGCTTAGACTATGCATTTATATACAAAAATGTGCACCACTTAAATGCCATATTTGTGAATCGCTGTGTTATGTCCATGCTTACTAATGTTATTGTGGCAGAGTAAGCTGCTTTGTTCACTCTTGCACTCAAAAATAAAGAATAAAAAAAAAAAAAAAAAGACAAAATTAAAAGTAGATATCGCTACATGGGCCCAGCATTTCTATTAAAATGGCTAGACCAAACATCTCAAGGTCTGCATTTTGTTGTACTCTGGGTTGCCTACTTTTGAAAATGGTATGCCATAATGGAGGAAATGTTATTACCCAGGCTGCCATGCTCTCTGAATAGCCACATAGGCCCAGAATATCACTTTGCCAAATTTCCAACTTTGAAATCTAATATTTTGTCCCCGTGACTACCCCCCAAAAAACAGAAAATCTGGTACATGGGGGTACTGTTATATTCAGGACCCTGTAACTTTCCAAAACCCCATAAAACCTATACATGGGGGTACCGTGGCGCTTGTGAGACATTACTGAACAGAACTAGGAGTGTTTCAGGGCAGTAAACTATAAACTGTGTCTACTTTTTCAAATGGTATGCCATGATGGGGGTAAATTTCCTTTTGTGGCCACCATATGGTCTCAAAGGCGGCCTTGTCACAGCAGACTAATCTGACAAATTTGAATGTAAAAAAGCAAATATGGATAAGCCTCATATATGACCCTGTAACTTTCAAAAACCCCATAAAACCTATACATGGGCGGTACCATGGCGCTCATGAGACATCACTGAACAGAACTAGGAGTGTTTCAGGGCAGTAAACTATATACTAACAATAATATTATCAGTGAAAGTGCAGATTTTATGTGAAAAATGCAAAAAAAACAAATGCTAACTTTGGCTAGGGTTTGTGCCCAAGTGGCTACTACAAAAGACTGGGCATACCCCATTTTGAATACCCTGGGATGTCTACTTTTTCAAATGGTATGCCATGATGGTGGTAATTTTCATTTCTGGGCTGCCATACGGCCTCAAAGGCAGCCTGGACACTGCAAACTAATCTGACAAATTTCAAGGTGAAAAAGCATAAATGGATAAGCCGTATATATGACCCTGTAACTTTCCAAAATCCTATAAAACCTCTACATGGGGGGTACCATGGCGCTTGTGAGACATCACTAAACAGAACTAGGAGTGTTTCAGGGCAGTAAACTATATACTAGCAATAATATTATCAGTGAAAGTACAGTTTTTATATGAAAAATGCAAACAAACAAAAAATGAATGCTAAATTTGGCTAGGGTTTATGTCCAAGTGGCTACTACAAAAGACTGGGCATACCCCATTTTGAATACCCTGGGATATCTACATTCTCAAATGGTATGCCATGATGGGGGTAATTTTCATTTCTGGGCTGCCATACGGCCTCAAAGGCAGCCTGGACACTGCAAACTAATCTGACAAATTTCAAGGTGAAAAAGCATAAATGGATAAGCCGTATATATGACCCTGTAACTTTCCAAAACCCCATAAAACCTATACATGGGGGGTACCATGGCGCTCGTGAGACATCACTAAACAGAACTAGGAGTGTTTCAGGGCAGTAAACTATATACTAACAATAATATTATCAGTGAAAGTACAGTTTTTATATGAAAAATGCAAAAAAACTAAACAAACGCTAACTTTGGCTAGGGTTTGTGCCCAAGTGGCTACTACAAAAGACTGGGCATACCCCATTTTGAATACCCTGGGATGTCTACTTTTTCAAATGGTATGCCATGATGGGGGTAATTTTCATTTCTGGGCTGCCATACGGTCTCAAAGGCAACCTAGGCCACTCAAACCAATCTGTCAAATTTCTATGTAGAAAATAAAACAATGGACAAGCCGTATATTTGACCCTGTAACTTTCCAAAACCCCATAAAACCTATACATGGGGGGTACTGTTTTACTCGTGAGACATTTCTGAATACAAATATTATGTTTTATTGCAGGAAAACCGAACAGTATTCTGACATTAACAGTTAAATTGCCATGCTGAAATTGAAAAATAACAAGATTTCTTAATTTTTTCAAGTTTTTGAGATTTTATTCATATAAAATGGAGTTCCATATATGAATGTTTGATATGAAGTGAAAGCTCTGTTTCCCCTGAACAAAATGATATATAATAAGTGTGGGTGCACTTAGTATGAAAGAGGTAAATTATTGTTGAACAGACATATAGTAAAATTCTGTGGTTTGTTTAAATTTTTTTTGAATCACAACTTGTACATTTGGCTGCGGTCTTAAGGGGTTAAACTAAGTGAATCAAGTGTATAATATAGCATTAAGATATATAGTGGAAATGAAGGGGGGACTTAAAAAAATTGTTATCAAAATGCATATAATATATTTATAAGAGAGAATGAATGAACAAACAATGTTTAATATTTTAAAATATATATGTAATAAATAAATATAAAACATGTATTAAGTTAAATTCTATATTTAAACCACCTGGATGAAGAGTATCTAGCCATTGTATCCATTCCATTTCCAATTTACCTATAATTTTTATATTGTCACCTCCTCTCCAGTATGGTTTGTATTTGGTGATGCCTATAAATTTTAATTGGTTAGGGTCTTTTTGGTGTTTTATAAAATGTGCAATGCAGAGTGACTCACAAGTCCCTTCTCAATATTGCGGCAATGTTCACTTATTCAGATTTTTAATGGTCTAATTGTTCTTCCTATGTATTGCAATCTGCAGGGACATTCTAGCAGGTCAATCACAGTATTACTATTATGTGTGATTATGTCGTTTATATTGAAAGTTTTATCTGTATTTGATTTAAAGCAAGATGTGACTTTAGGTGGATTTCTCTGAGCAATTTCTTAGCAAAGTCTTAGTATTTGACTCTTAGGTACCCCGTTAAGCCATGCTGGGTTGTGGCAACTATCTTGGCTGCTAAACGTATTTGCGTGGATTTTTAAAACATTTTTTTTAGAAAGAGTGCAATTTTTGATATAGATATCCAGACCTAGGTAGGTGACTTCTTGTTGGCTAAAATTGGCAGTTAAAATAGTATTTAAGTGGTTAATAAAATCTTTTGCTGTGGTGGTAGAAAGGAAGTCACCTACCTAGATCTGGATATGTATATCAGAAATTGCACTCTTTCTACAAAAAAACATTTAAAATAGTCCACGCAAATACGTTTGTCAGCCAAGATAGTTGCCGCAACCCAGTATGGCTTAATGGGGTTCCTAAGAGTCAAATACTAAGACTTAGAAGAAATTGCTCAGAGAAATCCACCTTCCATTTGCAGGCGGATGAAATGAAACAAAAATGTATACAAAGGGATATAACCCCTAAAATCTAGATAACATGATAGAATGACCAAGTAATAAAGAAAGAGAATCACTACAAATGAAAAAAGCCCATTAAAGCCAACAAGAAAATAAGTTTACCCTCCCCTTATATTTGACTACAATAACAAAGATAAACACATAAAAAAAAATAAAAAACAAACATTGGAATTTACTAAAAGAAGACACCATATTAAAAAAACTGTTTACTCCAACTAATGGGGCAGCCCAAACAAGTTAAAATTTGTGGAAACACTGATAGTTTAAACACACATTTACTATCGAGCTATCTTTGACAAAAAATTAATGTCTTACAGCCTGCTATCTCCAGATTATATAAAAATGTGCTATCATTATTTTTGTTTACTGGACCTCAACACGGCTACCACAGGACTCTAGTAAATCCAACCCTGCAGATAAGGTCTTTTAAATTTCTGTACTATATTCCTGTGGATGGTTATTATTCATCTTCTTGCTGATGTCCCAGCTAACAAGTGTTACGTTAGATCCCTGGTTTTTCTTTTGTTCTTTCTCACCCCACGTTTTTAACACTTCCCGTTCAGGATCTATATCCAGTTCTAACAAATGGTGCAGCACCCCACAGAGGCACAATACAGCTGCCAGTCTCCTTTGATTTAAAGGAACACTATAGTCACCTAAATTACTTTAGCTAAATAAAGCAGTTTTAGTGTATAGATCATTCCCCTGCAATTTCACTGCTCAATTCACTGTCATTTAGGAGTTAAATCACTTTGTTTCTGTTTATGCAGCCCTAGCCACACCTCCTGGTTTCACTTTCAAACGGATGTAATTTACCTTAAATAATTGTATCTAAATCTCTAAATTTAACTTTAATCACATACAGGAGGCTCTTGCAGGGTCTAGCAAGCTATTAACATAGCAGGGGATAAGAAAATCTTAATTAAACAGAACTTGCAATAAAGAAAGCCTAAATATGGCTCTCTTTACAGGAAGTGTTTATGGAAGGCTGTGCAAGTCAAATGCAGGGAGGTGTGACTAGGGTTCATAAACAAAGGGATTTAACTGCTAAATGGCAGAGGATTGAGCAGTGAGGCTGCATGGGGCATGTTCTATACACCAAACCTGCTTCATTAAGCTAATGTGATGTAATTCCAGTAAAATACAAGTTTAGCAGGCTAAGATTGCCACAAGGCATATGTATGTATATGTGTTTGTAGTATCAGTTAGTTAATAACACGTAGCTAAGATACTGTCATCACTGTACTGACCAGGTGCAGGAATGTAAGAACTGGAATTACGCGTCCCTCTCCTTTGTATCAGATGAGCCACGTGGTTAGACCGGATGGATGAGTTTAGACTCTATTCATTAAATAGGTTAAGGGTATGTGTGGGTGTAGTTAATTGTGGGAGGAGCTACAGTGCTATATAAGGAATGTACTCTATGTATTCAGTACTCAGACTTTGCTGTATTTTGGTGACGCTAGTCCCTCTGAGTCCCGATCGGTGATCCAATAAAGAATCTCTTCCTTCCTGAAGAAACCTGTGTCCATCTCTCTGTGCTTGGCTTCCGTCAGTTTCTCCGGTATCATTTGGTGCATTGGCCGGGAAGCTCATCGTTCAACGGTAGCTGAGAGGCAGAGGCGTGAGACGGTCTATCTTTGCCCACGTTCTCTACGGCTGCACCCCTGAACTTCTGCGTGGACCTCCCTTCGTCTCGGCGCCACTGGTCTGTTGTCCAGGAGATCATCGGCCTCTACGTGAGAAGTGCTGGGGTGTCCCCGTCGATGAGTGTGAACTCAGGTTCAGGAACGAGGAGGTAAGATAACTGCTGTTTTAGACGGCAGGACCCGCTAGGGGTATACCGATTGTGCGGTAGGCCCAAAGGGGTTTTTGAATCTGTATCTGCCCCCTCTGTCGGAGGGAAGGAGCGAAGGCGCACCGCTCGATCGAACGCTCTTTAGTCAGACCGTTTGATTTGGTTAGTCAGGCGGGGTCCTGGTGTAAGATAGCCCTAGCCGGACACCGGTGTCTTGTCTAGACTAGCGTTCTAGGGTGTATATTACGTTCGCTAGGTCGGAGGGACCGGGAGACTAAGCGGCGCCTGTGTAAATTCGGTTCGCTAGTTCTCATCCTATCTGGGCTAAGTGGGAAGGCGTGTAAATTTGGAACCCACTAGACTTTTGATAGTACGACTAAGAGGCGCCTGTGTAAATTCGGATCTCTAGCTCGTTGTATAGTGCGACTAAGAGGCGCCTGTGTAAATTCGGTTCTCTAGCTCGCTATGTATATGTGGTGATTGGGCAGTGTGGCTAACCAAAACGGGTGTATATAGTTTTAGGTAGTCCATTCAAGGTACTGGCCAATAGTTTAGTTGGGAATTGTAAATGTGTTAACGATTGTTTTAGTAAAGTGTATATCTTGTTAGATAGCGCGAGCTCAGCCGTCTAGCGAGAGTGTTAATAGTGTGTTGCTGTATTATAGTGCACGGTACCATAACCCTGTATATTTACTGACATTATATAATAAGTACTAATCATTGTCGTCCATTGCATGTTTAACACCATAACCACTAATAATTGTATTGTGACCTTAACTTGTGCTTTGACCTATGCTAACCGTACTGTAACCGCTATTTGTAAAAGACGATGTTACTGGGGTGTGTTATAGACGGGTAATTCGTATATAGAGAATTATAGCGTGGGTGACTGTGTAGTTACGCCAAAGGGCATAATATTGATTATATAGTGACTGGTGTAGCAGCTGTGTGTGTACGGGAATTCCCTGAGTGTTTATTGTTATTGTGTACGTTTCACTTGGTAACCGTACCACGTGGTGCTGTTGCCAGAGGAAACGGGTGTGACTGTTGAATAGTACGCGTGTATAGTAATCGTTGTCGACGACGTTCCACTGTTAAATATGGGTGCGTCGCAGTCAACGATTCCGGATCCCTTAGGATGTATGGTTAAGAATTTTAAAAAGGGATTCAAAGTTTGTGATTTTGGGGTAAAGATGTCTCCTGTACGTTTGGTCACTTTGTGCACTAGGGAGTGGCCTACTTTGGTTGCGGCATGGCCGCCACGTGGCAGTTTGGATCCAACTCTGGTACAGCGCTTACACGTGGCTGTATCAGGTAGGCCTGAACTTTACGGCCAGTTTCCTTATATTGATTGTTGGAGACAGGCCGTAAATGACTCGCCAAAATGGCTCCGGACATGCCACGAGGAGCAGTGTCGCCTCATGGTAGCTAGGACTTGTTCGTCCACTAGGACTGGTGTTAGGCCCATTTTGGACACGCCCCCTGAGTCCGAGATCCCTTTGCCGCCCCCTTACTTTCCGGTAAGAGGAAGTGACGCAAATACAGGAAGTCCTGTAACCCTTCCCTCATTACCCTCATCCACTTCCGCTTCCTCCTCCAGTGCAGGATCCACCCCCCCTCGTACTAAATCCCCCCTTCCGGAACCAGATAGACCAACCTCCATTAGAAACGAATATCCTGATTTGGCGCCACTTCAGACTTCCGGTCAAGCTTCATCTAGCTCGGCCCGAAGTGTTCTATTTACCACCTTTTCCCAAAACCAACCTCCCACATCCCCATACCCTATCTCTCCCCGACCGGAACCCATGACTGACGCCCCTCCACGTAGCCCCATACAGACCCGACAGTTGACCGGTGCCCAACAATTGAGACACTATCAGATGCCTCTTCGTCTGAATCCCGGGTCAGCCTATATTAATGCCGCAGGTCAAATGGCACAAGCTGACCCTGTCTTCGTATATGTTCCCTTCACTACAACCGATCTTTTAAACTGGAAGACCCACAATTCCTCGTATACTGAGAAACCACAAGCCATGACTGATCTGTTCACCTCAATAGTACAGACGCATAATCCGACATGGGCTGATTGCCAGCAGTTACTAATGACTTTATTTAACAATGAGGAAAGGACAAGAATAAATCAAGCAGCCATTAAAGCATTAGAAGATAGAGCCCGTGCTTTGAATCAAGCTAATCCAGCAGCATGGGCCGCAACACATTATCCCAACACTGATCCCGATTGGAACGTAAATGGTGCTGATATGGTTCAACTCAGAGCCTATAGAGACGCTATAATTGCTGGCATGAAAGCCGGAGGAAAGAAAGCCATTAACATGTCGAAGACAGTTGAGGTGATCCAGAAAAGCGATGAAGCGCCCAGTGTCTTTTATGACCGATTATTGGAGGCGTACCGCTTGTACACCCCCTTTAATCCGGAAGACGCAGACAATTCCCGAATGGTTAACTCCGCCTTTGTCAGCCAAGCTTACGGAGATATTAAGCGCAAGCTACAAAAGTTAGAAGGGTTTGCAGGTATGTCAATCTCCCAACTAATGGAGGTAGCTAATAAGGTCTATATGAATAGGGAAACAGAAAGCAAGAAAGAGGAGGAGCGCAAGATGCGTAAAAAGGCTGATATGCTAGCGGTAGCGATCGCAGGCGTAGATAAACGGGGCCCAGATAGAGGCAATAATAGATGGAGTAGGGAGCCTTTGAGTAGGGATCAGTGTGCGTATTGCAAGGAAGAAGGGCATTGGAGGAACGAATGTCCGCAAAGAGAGCAGTACGAGAGAGACCAACCCAGGGCAGGCTACGGAAACTTTAGAGGCAGAGCGAGAGGTAGAGGAGGCCCCGGAGGGAGTAATGGGTATAGAGGGAGTAATGGGAACAGAGGAAGTGTTAGGGAAGATAGGTATATTCCAGCAGCGCAAAGGTCCCGCGATAGAGAAGGTAGGGACTTCGTAGGATTGGCTGACACGGTCATGGAGGACTATTGATACCGACCGGGCTCCATCCCCCTTGGTCGAGCGGAGCCTATGGTCGATGTATCAATAGGGGGAAAGAGGAGTGCGTTCATGATCGACACTGGTGCTGAACATTCAGTGGTGACTAATCTAGTTGCTCCTCCATCTGGAAGGACTATTACTGTGATAGGAGCAACTGGAAGAAGTGCTGAAAGACCGGTTCTTAAAAGTCGACTCTGTACATTGGGAGGCCACGTAGTAAAACACCAATTCCTTTATATGCCTGAATGTCCAGTCCAATTGCTGGGACGTGATATGCTATCCAAATTACAAGCGCAGATTACGTTCCTACCAGATGGAACAACATCTTTAAAGTTTAATGGACCTTCAGGTATTATGACTTTATCCGTACCAAAGGAAGAAGAGTGGCGACTTTATACAGTGTTGACTAGCCAAAACCCTAGGAGTGATGAGACATTGTTTAACATACCAGGAGTTTGGGCAGAGAACAACCCACCAGGACTGGCCCGCAATATTCCACCAATAAAAATTGAACTGAAACATGGGGTTTATCCAGTGAGCCTAAGACAATATCACATTCCGCAGAAGGCTAAGAAGAACATCCAATCCTATCTGGATAAGTTCATACGGTATGGTATCCTAAAATTCTGTACTTCCCCCTGGAACACCCCATTGCTGCCTGTTCAAAAGCCCGGCACAGATGAGTATCGACCTGTGCAGGACTTAAGAGCAGTCAATGATGCGGTTGTTAGTATACATCCAGTTGTACCCAATCCATATAACCTGCTTGCTTTAATTCCGGGCGGGGCTACTTACTTCACAGTCTTAGATCTCAAAGATGCCTTCTTTTGCCTCCGAATTGCCGCAGAAAGTCAATGTATTTTCGCTTTCCAGTGGGAGAACGCTGTAACGGGCTCAAAACGCCAAATGACTTGGACAAGACTGCCCCAAGGGTTTAAAAATTCACCTACCCTATTTGGTTTAGCCCTAAGTCAAGATCTATTGGATTTCGAGTCCATCCCAGGAGAGTGTGTATTGTTACAATATGTAGATGACTTGTTGATAGCAGCAGTTACAAAAGAAATCTGTCAGCAAGCAACGCACGATCTACTACACATTCTCTGGAAGGCAGGATACAAGGTGTCTAGAAAGAAGGCTCAGTTGTGTTTGCCAACTGTCAAGTATCTAGGATTCCATATCTCTGAAGGTCAAAGAATTATGGGGCCAGAGAGAAAAGAAGCTGTCTGCCAAATACCAATACCCAAGAATAGAAGACAAGTGCAAGAATTCTTGGGGGCAGCAGGCTTCTGTAGGATATGGATTCCCAGCTATGCGATACTAGCAAAACCTCTGTACGCAGCTATCAAAGGTACAGAGCACGACCCCTTCTTATGGACCCAAGAACAGCAAACGGCATTTGAAGATGTGAAGAAGGCTTTGATGAGTGCCCCAGCATTAGGTCTACCTGATCACACACGACCATTCTACTTATATGTACACGAGCAAAGAAGAATGGCTGTGGGAGTATTGACACAGTACTTGGGATCATGGCAAAGACCTGTTGCCTACATGTCTAAGCAACTGGATGCAGTGGCCAGCGGACTTCCACCTTGTCTAAGAGCCGTAGCTGCAGCCGCCCTGCTAGTAGCTGAAGCCGATAAACTCACTCTGGGTCAAGAACTTTATGTACGAGTCCCACATGCAGTACAGACGTTGTTGGATTACAAAGGAAATCATTGGTTTAGTAACAGCCGTATGACCAAGTATCAAGCAATGTTGTGTGAAAACCCAAGAGTGCATTTAGAGACTGTAAACACCTTAAATCCAGCTACCCTTTTGCCACAACCTACTGAAAGTCAACATGATTGTTTGGAAGTAATGGATGAAGTATTCTCAAGTAGACCAGATCTTCGTGATTTTCCCATCCAGAACCCCGATGTTCAATATTACACCGACGGCAGTAGTTATGTGAAAGAAGGGATCCGCTATGCAGGATATGCAGTGACAACAATAGACAAGGTGATAGAAGCTCGGCCACTGGCGAAAGGAACATCAGCACAAAAGGCAGAATTAATAGCACTAACACGAGCGTTACAATTGGCTGAAGGTTTAAGAGTAAATATCTATACGGACTCTAAGTATGCGTTTTTAACCACTCATGCCCACGGAGCTTTGTATAAAGAAAGAGGACTACTGAATTCAGAAGGCAAAGAAATCAAGTACGCAGCCGAAATCCTACAACTATTGGAAGCAGTGTGGGAGCCGAAAGAAGTCGGTATCATACATTGTCGAGCGCATCTGAGAGGAGATGGTGATGTAACCAAAGGAAATCGGATGGCAGATAGTGCAGCTAAGCGTGCTGCTGAATCAGGAAGACAGGAGTATGTAGGGCATATAGCTGCTCTTATACCAACTCCACTGTCCCAATGGACTCCAGTTTATACAGCTCAAGAAGAGGAGTGGTTAAAGACTGAACCGGGAAAGTATCTGGAGAACAAGTGGTATCAGCTAGAAGATGGAAGAATAGTTATACCAGCATCGCTAGCGGTAGAAATTGTCCAAAATTATCACAACGGGACACATTCTGGGAGAGACAGTACTGAAGAATCTCTTAGAAAACATTTCTACATACCAAGATTGTCCAACTTGACTCAGGCCATTGTACGCAGATGTGTAACGTGTGCTAAGAATAATGCAAGACAAGGACCAGTAAAGCCACCAGGAGTTCAGTTTATGGGGGGACTCCCCATGTCCGATCTACAAATAGACTTTACAGTGATGCCTAAGTCGGGTGGACATCGTTACCTGCTGGTAATTGTGTGCACCTATTCAGGCTGGGTAGAAGCATGTCCTACTCGTACAGAGAAAGCAGGAGAAGTTGTGAGATTCCTGCTACGAGAAATAATACCCCGATATGGACTACCCTGTTCTATAGGATCGGACAATGGTCCAGCTTTTGTTCATCAGTGCCTACAACAACTGACTCATATGCTTGGTATAAAGTGGAGGCTTCATACTGCATATAGACCCCAGAGTTCTGGTAAGGTAGAGAGAATGAATAGAACTATAAAGAACCAGTTGGCTAAAATGTGTCAGGAAACCCAACTTAAGTGGAACGTTCTCTTACCTATAGCCTTATTGCGAATCCGCAGTACCCCTACCAGAAGGATGGGCCTCTCTCCTTTTGAAATCATGTATGGGCGACCACCTCCCGTACTTGGTAACTTAAGGGGGGACTTGAGTCAGTTGGGAGAAGGAATTACTCGGCAGCAGGTTGTAGAGTTGGGTAAGACTATGGAGGAGGTACAGAAATGGGTACAAGATAGATTACCTGTGAATATTTATCCCCCTGTTCATAGTTATCATCCAGGAGATCAAGTGTGGATTAAAGAGTGGAATAATGTACCGTTAGGGCCCAAGTGGAGAGGTCCTTATGTTGTTCTTTTGTCTACCCCTACAGCGATAAAAGTAGCAGAAGTGACTCCGTGGATACATCACTCCAGGGTTAAACCAGCAGCAGTCGATTCTTGGCAAGTTACAGCAGATCCAGAGAATCCCTGCAAGATCCGGTTAAAACGCACTACTCAGTCGGAGTAACGAGGAATTATTGTGGATTACAAATTTTATTGTTACAGGTGTGAGTGAGAAGGCCATAATAAAGCCTGTCCGCTTACCATCACATAGTGTATAAGCCAGGAAAGTCTCGAAGGGACACCTGTGAAGATGAGCAGAACTCCATTCCCTGCAGCCCCTCACATCCTGGAAGCTGAGGCGCCATCGCACGGACGAAGACTGAGGATGACGGCGAAAGATGTGCTTTTGATAGTGTTTATTTATATGTGTTTTTATATTCAGGAAGGAAGAGGTACCGACACTCCTAGCTGTGAGGTATGCATTAAGACTACGAGAACAGGTAACCATATTTCCCAAACCCTAATTTGGCATTCACAATACGAATGTAAAGGAGATGTATCGAGATGTAGATACTTAAATATAGATTATAGTGTGTGCCATTTAAGAGTAGGAGAACCTAAGTGCTTCAGTCCGGAGTATCAGCCTCGTACAATCTGGTTGACTCTCAGGAATGGAGATCCTCAGGGGACCCTAATTAATAAAACGGTGTTAGAATCCGTACATTCTTCGGGTGTTCTGCTATTTGATGCGTGTAAAGCGATATCGAGTGGTAGAAAGCCGTGGAATGTATGTGGGGATCTTAGATGGGAGAGGACGTATGGGTCTAACGATAAATATATTTGTCCCAGTAGCAAAAATAAATATGTAAGTCCTAGATGCCCAAATAGAGATTATAACTTTTGCCCATATTGGTCTTGTGTGGGGTGGGCAACTTGGGGACAGACAGTAGACAAAGACATGATAGTGACTAAGTTGCCGACTAGCCCTTATTGTAAGTCTATGGAATGCAACCCAGTCCATATACTCATTAATAACCCCGACAAGTTCTTAGATAAGTATGGAAATTTATTTGGGTTTCAAATATACGGGACGGGTTTAGATCCTGGGACATTATTGTTTATAGGAATAGAGACTGATACGGTATCCTCCCAGACTCATCAAGTATACCATTCCTTTTACGAAGAGATGAGTATAGATAATAAGATCCCCCATAATGCTAAAAACCTGTTCATCGATTTAGCTGAAAGTATTGCCGGTAGTCTTAATGTTACCAACTGCTATGTGTGTGGAGGTACTAACATGGGAGACCAATGGCCTTGGGAAACAAAGGAGGTAATGTCCGGTTCTGAGGCAGTTGACCAATTAATATCTACACAAGCCGATTATCATATGAGTGTTAGAGGTAAATCTGAGTGGAGATTAAAGACCTCCATCATAGGTTATGTTTGCATAGCAAGGAAAGGAATAATGTATAATACTTCTGTAGGAGAATTAACTTGTCTAGGGCAAAAAGCTTATGATGATGATACAAAGAATACAACTTGGTGGTCGGCTTCAAATGTCTCAGAACCATCTAACCCGTTTGCTAGATATGCCAATTTAAAGGATGTGTGGTTTGATCTATCCATCACATCTACTTGGAGAGCCCCAGCAAATTTGTACTGGATCTGTGGTAAGAAAGCCTATTCGGAGCTGCCACAGGACTGGGAAGGGGCATGTGTGTTGGGTATGCTCAAACCATCCTTCTTCTTGTTACCGATTGAAACAGGTGAGACTTTAGGTGTTAAAGTGTATGATGTGAATCATAGGAAGAAAAGGGGACCCATAGAGATAGGCGCCTGGGAAGATGATGAATGGCCTCCCCAGCGTATTATAGATTACTATGGGCCAGCCACGTGGGCTGAGGATGGTACCTTTGGTTATAGAACCCCTATTTATATGCTCAACCGTATTATAAGATTACAGGCGGTGGTTGAGATTATCACAAATGAGACATCACAAGCGCTCAATCTTCTAGCGAAGCATAACACCAGGATGAGGACAGCAGTCTACCAAAATAGATTAGCCTTGGATTACCTTTTGGCAGTAGAGGGAGGTGTATGTGGGAAGTTTAACCTAAGTAATTGCTGTCTTCAAATAGATGACGAAGGGCAAGCAATAGCTGAGCTTACTAGCCATATGGTTAAACTAGCGCATGTGCCTACTCAGGTATGGAAAGGGTACAATCCAAGTAGTTGGTTTGGTAGCTGGTATGAGTGGTTTGGAGGGCTTAAGGCAGTGGTAGGTGGAGTCCTACTGATTTTACTGTTGTGTCTACTCCTACCGTGTCTTATACCCTTAGTAGTTAGGTCTGTGCAAAGCCTGATAGGAAGTATAGCAGAGAGGAAGGCTGCTGCACAGATAATGGCGATATATAAGTATAAGGCTCTAGATCAGGGAGAACCAATGCAAGAAGATGAATGTTGAAGATTCACATCATAAGATAAGTCTGGTCTGGTTCATGGTAACCTGAGGTATATGCAAACCAAGGTTAAGTGATGCCTCAAGTAATTGTGAAATATCAGAGGCATCAAAGGGGGGAATGTGATGTAATTCCAGTAAAATACAAGTTTAGCAGGCTAAGATTGCCACAAGGCATATGTATGTATATGTGTTTGTAGTATCAGTTAGTTAATAACACGTAGCTAAGATACTGTCATCACTGTACTGACCAGGTGCAGGAATGTAAGAACTGGAATTACGCGTCCCTCTCCTTTGTATCAGATGAGCCACGTGGTTAGACCGGATGGATGAGTTTAGACTCTATTCATTAAATAGGTTAAGGGTATGTGTGGGTGTAGTTAATTGTGGGAGGAGCTACAGTGCTATATAAGGAATGTACTCTATGTATTCAGTACTCAGACTTTGCTGTATTTTGGTGACGCTAGTCCCTCTGAGTCCCGATCGGTGATCCAATAAAGAATCTCTTCCTTCCTGAAGAAACCTGTGTCCATCTCTCTGTGCTTGGCTTCCGTCAGTTTCTCCGGTATCACTAAAGTTGTTCAAGTGACTATAGTGTCCCTTTAAATTGCATTGTCTCCCCTGAACAGTGTCTTCTGCATAAAATAAATTTATAAAAGATATTTTCATCGCATATGGTCGCCCATTGTCGGTTAACGCTTGGGCAGCTAAGCCTGACAGGCACCCTACTCTACATAAATCTCAATATGTATAGCATGTGTATAATGCTAACCAACTGGTATATTAACCTGCTTCTGGCACCATCGTCTCCCAACGTATAACTACTTATATTCTGAACTAGCATGTTATGATATAAAAAAAAAAAAAAATGTGCATTTTGTTTCCATGCCATGCCTTAGTTACCTGATGTTAACAGTTAAATCATAAGTACATGCTGTTGGGGCATGACAAACGTATATGTTTTTTATCTATGCAGTTAAAAATAAAGAATACAAAAAAAAACATTTTACCCAGTAAACCAACCATATTATTTAGGGGTGCCCCTAACCTAAAGACAAAACTCACCATAAACTTTACCAAAAACAAACACGTGTATGAAAATAAAAATAGTTTTCTAAATGTAAAAAAGAGGTTTCTTCAAATGCAATGTTTATGTGGCATGTAAGAAAAGACGAAAAAACGATAAATTCACATCTTGCTTTAAATCAAATAATACAGATAAAACTTTCAATATAAACAACATAATCACGTGTAATAGTAATAATGTGATTTACCTGCTAGAATGCCCCTGCAGATTGCAATACGTAAGTAGAACAATTAGACTATTAAAAATCAGAATAAGCGAACATTGCCACAATATTGAGAAGGGACTTATGAGTCACTCTGCATTGCACATTTGATAAAAAACACAATAAAAATCCTAACCAATAAAAATTAATAGGCATCGCCAAATACAATCCACACTGGAGAGGAGGTGAAAATATAAAAATTATAGGTAAATTGGAAACGGAATGTGTACAACGCGTGGATACTCTTCATCCAGGTGGTTTAAATATAGAATTTGACTTAATACATTTTTGATAATATCATATGATCTTTATTTATATTTATTATAGATTTAGAAAAAAATATTAGACATTGTTTGTTCATTCATTCTCTCTTATAAATATATTATATGCATTTTAATAACCATTTTTTAAAGTCCCCCCTCCATTTCCACTATATATCTTAATGCTATATTATACACTTGATTCACTTAGTTTACAGGAAAGCAATGATCTGGAACACACTTTATTAATTTTAAATTATAATGCTCCATAAAGGAGCACTATAGGGTCAGGAACACAAATATGTATTCCTAACCCTATAGGGTTAAAACCACCATCTAGCCACCCTGGTCCCCTCATGCCTCCCTAAATATAGTAAATCTTACTTGTATTTAAGTATGCAGCTGTATGTTTTGGGCCTGTTTCCTTTAGACCTGCCCACTGCCTGCTGACATCAGCAGAAGTGGAAGCCTGATCCAATCACAATGCTTCCCCATAGGATTGGCTAAGACTAACAAAGAGGCAGATCAGGGGCAGTGCCGGCACAATTCAAACATAGCCCTGGCCAATCAGCATCTCCTCATAGAGATGAATTGAATCAATGAATCTCTATGAGGAAAGTTCAGTGTCTGCATGCAGAGGGTGGAGACACTGAATGTTTGGATGCATTTTAGGCAGCCATGACCCAGGAAGGATCTCCAACAGCCATCTGAGGAGTGGCCAGTGAAGTTATCACTAGGCTGTAATGTAAACATAGCATGTTGTCTGAAAAAAAGCAAAAAGCCTGAAGGTAATGATTCTACTCACCAGAACAAATTCAATAAGCTATAGTTGTTCTGGTGACTATAGTGTCCCTTTAATTCTAAATCATAATGCCCCTTTTTATACACACACACTACATTAACAACAACCATATAATCAAAATAGCAAAGTTATTTAGAGTAATTCTTGATTCACATCTTTCGTTTAAATCCAGTTATGTCCCAGATGTTTGCCAACACTAAATATGGCGGCCGCCATGTAAATTATGTGATACATGACGACCCCCGTTGGAATATATAATATTCCCTGTACAGGTTACCGACATACTACTGTGTATTCATGCGATCATATTTAATTATAATATGCACATGTACTATATTTATTTACTAAGAAATTTTTTTCTCCCTGTATGTGCCCTTTCTATTTATAAATATATCAGACTTGCGCCATAATCCAAAATGGCGTTGAGAACATTTCCGCATACGTCACAACCAATGCGACATGCACACTACTATTCAAACATCAAGGATCTGGAAATGATGCTGATACAACCGAAAAGCCGGAAACATCCACTATACACACCAGAACCGAATAAGACCATCAGGAGACTACTTAAACCATGACGCACCCGACCAGCAAGCATCCATTTTCGAGAAAGCTGCAAGCGAAAAAAGTGTCAAAAGTGAAGATTGAGGACAAATACCATAGGACTGGTTTTTATATAGCTCACATTTTTAATACTAAATATAGTTTTACCATTTAAATTTTATACATAAATTTTTGTATTTACTTAATAGAGATCTTTTTTAATTTATCCTGTCATATATTGTACCTCATACTCATACCATCCTTCTGCTGTTCAGGGTCCACGTATATACCTAGCTGGGGATTGTTCCACCTAAATCTCCACACACTAGAGTAGGACATTGCTCTAGTTGATGTAAGTAGGTCTAATTTTTACCTATTCACTATTTACCTACATACTGTACGATTGGCGTTTATTATTATCTTTTACATATGATAAGCCTCATCCATTTGAGAACCACACTGTGTTGACAATCACAAAGAAATCCGCAGACAGGGATTATTCCGTCGAGGCTCCATAAATAGAGCTTATAAAGCTCTGAAAAGTGTGAGTGTTCCTTTGGCACTAATACTGTATTCAAACTATTGTCATTAGAAATTGCACTATTATTGTGTTTTATATACATCTCTGAAATCGGCTTCCATTGCTTGTATGTATGTACTTACAACTCTAGCGCTGCTCACCTAACTGCTTCTTGACCCATGATTGAAATAGCTGAGATTCACTTGGCTATTTCGGCAAAAGCACTTCTAGAGGCATTTTAACCTGCAATGTTAACATTGCTGTTCATGCCGAACGGTAGTATTTTAAGTTTCATGTTTAAAATGACAGGAGCATGGTACCCATTGAGATGAAGTGGTCTGGGTGCTTATAGTGTCCCTTTAAACTCGAACAAAATGATGCACACACTCTTACTGGCGTACACACACTGTTACACATATAGAAGTGATGATATAAACTCAAAGGCACGCACTCTTACAAGCATATACTCATATACACAATCATACACTCACAAATACACACAGTTACCCCTCTAACACTCAGAGATGCACAAACTGGTGTATATATTTACAAATACACACTGTCACACATATACACCCACTATTACATAAAGTATTACACAAACTTTTACACATGCACACGCTTGATACCGGAGAAACTGACGGAAGCCAAGCACAGAGAGATGGACACAGGTTTCTTCAGGAAGGAAGAGATTCTTTATTGGATCACCGATCGGGACTCAGAGGGACTAATGTCACCAAAATACAGCAAGTTCTGAGCCCTGGACAATAGTGCAGGTTCCTTATATAGGCACATAACTCCTCCCATATTAAGCTCCACCCGCACACTCTTGACCAATCAATACAAATAAGAATTAACTTCCTGCTTGACCGCATGGCCTGTCCAGCACAATGGAGGAGGGGAATACTACATCCTGTATTCTTGCACATGCTCCGTACACTACTGATCGTATCTTGCCTCGTGCAACCAACTGATCGATACGTCAGCATAGGCACGTACACATGCCACGTGGTAATCTCGGCCTACTAAATTTATTTTTACCGAGATTCCACCACACGCTTATACATATACAAACACAATCTGTTACACATACATACATTGTTAAATATGCACTCACACACTGCTCCACATGGAATTTATTAAATAAACCAATATTATTCCCACGCTCCAGCAATTGGGTGCATAGTTGTTATCCTTTTCCTCTAGTCCCCAATTTCATTTTCCAGATAATCATGTCTCTAGCCCCCTTTCCTGTTAGCTATGTCTTCAAACGTGGTCTCCCTAGTCACCCTCTGCTTTTACAATTTTCCTTGTCCTTCTTTCTATCCCTTTTGTTTCAGTCTTCTCTCTTGTTTTTTTTTTCTAGTATTTGTCCCTGGTTACCTTATTTCACTCTCCATTCTCTTCCCTTATCCACTAAGTCAATGAGGTTCTGTATCACAGATGGAGCACAGCCAGACTTCCAGCGAACTCTAAGCACATCTCCCACATGACTCGCACTGTAAATGTGAAATAACACTTGACTACAGTGCAAGAGTAAGTCACCAGGAGCTGTGCTGAGTATAAAGCTACCCACGGCTGTGCCATTTTGTTGTCATTTATTACTGTTAACCCTGAGTTCTCTGTTCAGACGGGGCACAAAACATGGGACTGAAGGCTAACGGTAATATATGTCTAAATTTACACATGGGGCTTGTAATAATAAACATATCATTAGAATGTATGTTTACATATATAGAAGGGTGGTCATTTTGGTGAATGAGCTAAAGTGGTCTTGGTGCCTACAGTGTCTCTTTAATGTGAATTTAAATTTTACCACATGACAGGAGGCTTCATATTTGCATATCTTTCTTTACTCAAAACTCCAGCAGCATAGAAACAGAAACAACAAATCATAAAAAAGATATGCTGCCCATAAAAGGGCCTGTCTATGACATCATTTCCTCTTTCTTTGCTGCTCCAGCCAACATCAGGTCAGAGTATTTTGCCTCTCTGGCAAATTTTACTGTATTTGGATTGAATTTTAATGTTTTCGGATTGTTCTTTTTCTATCTGACTCCCTATCACCCTGTCCCTTCTGTTTCCTCATGTTCCCCTGCTTAACTTAGTTTTGTTAACTTATTTTTTTCCCTGCAGCCGGTACCCGCGATCGCGGCGATTCCCAACATCGCACGCACCTCGCGGGCCGGCACCTCTATCTCTGTCTTCGGGGGGGCTAGTAGGGTACGGGTAGAGGGAGTCTGCGTTATCCTTTTTTCCTTTATTGTTTCATTTTCTTGCTTTCGCGCCGCACGCCGCGGTCCGCGGAACTTCTTTTTCCACACGCGGGCCATCTTGGATCTCGCGGCTCAAGAGATACCGGGCGGCCGCCTTCCCCGCTCGCTCGGCGGATCGGTTACTCACCCGACCGCCGGGCTCTCCAGGTTACATCCTCTCCCTGCCGGTTACATTGGGAGAGGATAAAAAATCCTACAGTTTGGTGTTTTTTCTTTCCCCTGCCTTAGGATCGATGTGTCACTGACTATAAGGCTCCGGCCTGCCTACACACGACATTGCTGTACCCCCTGCCTTAATGTTAACACATGCATGCATTTAAAGAGACAGTCACGGATTTTCAATTTTCCTGTCTCCAGACCCACAGGGTCATACAGGCTCCGTGCTTTATAGAGGCTTTATAGATTTACCCCACCTAGGATGATATATGGTACACTGCCATACCCTTCAAGACTATACTGTCAGACCTGCAGGTTCCAAGCATATCTGCCATATCCCTCACGGGATTTTTTTACCATTACTCTCCCTGCCCAGGGAAAAGTTACTTGTACACCCTACACAGGGTCTTACTGTATTACTGTACATTGCCGTACATTGTATGTGGGTGTCCTCTGGGTATTTTTCACGGCACACCACCTGGGGCGACCCCCCAGATATGCATGCTCGGTCAAGCACTGACCTATATGATTGATGTTGGTGTCCTCTGGTCCTCCACGGCACACCACCCGGGGTATACCCTGATTACAAGCACGGAGGCCCAGACCTCATTTCATAACGTTTGCCTGTTGGTGTGCACCGAACTCTGATACAACTGTGGTGAATCTGGATACACCCAGACACCTTTCTCATCCGCTACACTTCAGGCTCACATCTACCCTCTACTCTACTGACTGGCGGACGACCCCCAGTTGTACCAGAGGGCTGTGACTATACATAAGTATCGCACTATCCCCGCTGACTCTCCCTTTCGCCCTACAGGACGAGAGAAAAGGTTACGAGTCATGGAAGACACTCAGTCCAGCCAAGACTTTCAAGCGATGATTAACGCCGCTGTGGCGGCCTCGGTTGAAAAAGCCCTACTGAGGGCGCTACCCCAGAGCCAGGGCGGCGCAAGCCCCCCAGAACCGATGGAAGCCTCGGGATCCAATCCCTCCAAGCCGAAGAGGCAGAGGAAGGGTTCACCCCCATCCTCGAAAGCCAAAAGCAATCTACCCGCTAAGCGGAGTAAGAGCACGGAAAAAAGACCACCGGCACCCCGGACACTACACTCCTCAGACGAAGAGGATTCCTATGTACCACACACTCTAGACGTGGTGGACAAATGGCATGGGGACGGCTCGCCATCAGAGGAGGACGAGTGGCAGGATTTACCCCCCACATCCTCCAGATTCGTCAAGGAGACGTTTCTAGACAAAGATGGCCGGGACGAAGATGATTCTTACGGCAAGAGAAAAAACGGAGACAGAAGATTCAAGGACGACCAGGGTAACCCCCTGTTCGATCCACGTACCATTCGGCACCCACGCTCTTCCGAATGGACATTACCAGACCACCTGACGGACTTCATACATTTTTGGCTACGTAAGCCTCTAGAGAAGGACGTACGGGCTCGCCTCAGAGCAGAATGCCCTAGACCACTAATACCGGACAAAGTAGCCCTTACACCTGAGTTCGATAATACAGTAGTGGTTTTCATGTCTCGTTCCGGACATGACCCGCGTAAGGGTGTGGAGAAGGGCATGAAGGCGGCACAGGACAAGGTGCTAGACCTACTTGGCCCCATCGCAAAGATTTTATATTTTGCAGACCTGGCACTCAGCCAGGGGTCTCAACTAGACCCGAATATTATACGGGAATGGGCCCAACGATCAGTTTGCCTTCTAGGCAACGCCAATGCTGCTCTATGCACAGAAAGACGTCGGTCGGCACTGATCCGAATCGATAGTAAACTCCTGGATCTAGGGGCCAAAGAATTTGGACCGAAGGCACAAGGGCTCTTGTTTGGCGATGCCTTTATCTCGGAGTTAAAAAAGCATGTGAATCTCTTCACTACCCTAAACAAAGCACAGACTTCACTTAAACAGGTTTTCAGTACACCGGGAAGAGGTGTTTTTGGAAGGGCTGGTCGGCAGAGGAACCGAGCCACTAGCCGTTTCTGGGCGTCAGATTCCAGACCCTTTGCACAAGCCCCAAGCTTCTTCCCTTCCACGACGCAAAGAACATCCTCGTACCGAGGGGCTCTCCCGAGAGCGAGAGGCTTCAGGGGCCGAGGCCGCGGCCGTTTCCCTAATGGTGAGTACACCTACATACCAAAACGTTTCCAAATTTGTTGCAGGCAGCCTGTCTCTTTTCTTACAGAACTGGAAGCTTATTACCAGAGACGCCTGGGTTCTTCAGATGGTGAAAGGGTTCGTTATAGAGTTCTCAACAACACCCTTTCAGAGCACACCCCCCCTCCTATACACATGTCAGCGGAACAAAGGCGCCTGGTAGACGAAGAGATTCAATCGCTCTTCAAGAAGGGCGCGGTTCAGTACGCGACAGGAGGGGAGGGCTTCATAAGCAACATCTTCTTGGTCAAGAAGAAAACGGGCGAGTACAGACCAGTTATCTCCGACAGCTAAATTCCTACGTGACATACAGGCACTTCAAAATGGAAGGAATCCACCTCCTCCAAGATCTTCTCATCAAAAACGACTGGTGCACACGCCTGGACCTCAAAGACGCGTAACTGTCAGTACCCATGGACGTACACAGCAGTCGGTTCCTACGCTTCCTGTGGCGCGGAAATATCTGTCAGTTCACGTGCCTGCCATTTGGCCTCAGCTCGGCGCTGTGGTGCTTCACGAAGCTGCTGAAGCCGGTGATGGCCCACATTCGGTCCTCGGGTGTCCGATGCCTGATATATCTGGACGATTTGCTGATCTTCTGCGAATCGGCTGCCAGACTGAGATTGCAGACGAAATTTGTCGTTCGCTTGCTGGAATCTTTGGGTTTCACGGTGAACAGACAAAAATCGTCTCTCTCCCCCTCACAATCAGTCCAATTCCTTGGGTTCGATATCGACTCGAAAGAATGCGTGCTTCGGTTACCCCAGACGAAAGTGGCCTCGATACGGAAGGAAATCTGACGGACACTGAGAATGGACACCATATCACTCAGGATGCTCGCCCGGATCGTGGGGCTTCTCTCCTCCTCTATTCAGGCAATATTCCCGGGTCCTTTGCACTACAGAGCCATGCAACGGTTGAAAGCGGAATACTTACGCACCTGACATTCATACGACAGCTGGATCCCGCTGTCGATGGAGGTGAGAACGGAACTCCGATGGTGGTTACTGCACATTCAAGCATGGAATGGCAAGGCAATCTTTGGCCCCTCCCCAGACTTCATCGTGGAGTCGGACGCCAGCTTATGGGGATGGGGCGCACACTGCACAGACGCCTCCACGGGAGGCCCGTGGCGAGGGGACGAGACCGAACTCCACATAAACTGCCTGGAACTGATAGCGGGGTCCTTCGCCATCCGCAGTCTGGCCAAGGACAAATCGAACTGCTGCATCCTGCTCCGCATGGACAATGTGTCGGCAGTACAGTACATCAACCGCCTAGGCGGGGCCAGGTCTCGAGCTCTGACGGAAGCCACGAAAGACATTTACAAGTTCTGCATTTCACGGAACATCACGCTGCAAGCGGAGTATCTACCGGGAGTCTCCAACCTGACAGCAGACTGGTTCTCGCGCCACTGGCGAGACACCAGCGATTGGACACTCAACAGGGAGATATTCCAAGAACTGCGACAGTGGAAGCACCCACTCACAATAGACCTGTTCGCATCCAGGACCAACCACCAGTTACCGAGGTACTACAGCTGGCTCCCAGACCCGGAAAGCGAAGCCACGGACGCGTTTCTACAGAATTGGCCCACTCAAGGAGCGTATGCGTTCCCACCGTTCTCCATGATTCCACGGGTGCTACGATACACACGCACCCACAAGATATTACTACTGCTCATCGCACCCCTCTGGCAGAGCCAACCGTGGTTCCCAGACCTCCTGGAAATGTCGTGCGAGGACCCGCTTCTGCTCCCCAACTCTCCCCTAACCCTGACGGGACCTCGGGGAGAGCCTCACCTCCTCATCCTGGAAGGACTATTGGAACTAGTGGCCTGGACGGTTTCAGGGGTTCCTGGACAGTCCACGGCCTATCGCAACCAGCTAAGGATCTCCTCTGGGACTCATGGGCTCCCGGCACCAGGAAATGCTATATTTCCGCTTGGACAGCCTGGAACGATTGGTGCGTGGAAAGGGATTCAGATCCCTTTACAGCACCTGTCCCGCTGATCCTTAACTACCTATCACATCTGTTCACGCAGGGACGATCGTATAGATCCCTCAATGTGATCAGATCCGCCATTTCGGCAGCACACATCCCAGTACAAGGCAGACCTGTCGGACAGGACCCGCTGGTTTGCCGGTTGCTGCGGGGCGCCAAATTATCGAGACCCCCAGCACCCAAGTACTCACGCCTCTGGCAGGTGGAAGTGGTGTTAAAATTCCTTAGGGAATGGCCGGACAATCTCTACCTATCACTGAAGCAACTCTCAGCGAAGCTGGCCCTCCTATTATGCCTCGTTTCTTTCAGAAGAGTGGCAGATGTCAGGGCGTTCGATGTGGACGGTGTCTCCCTCACTCCGGAAGGGTTTACCTTCAACATCTTGAGACGCACCAAATCTGACTCAACATCAGTGTCATACCCATATTTTGGATCGGACCCCAAATTATGCGTAGTCAGAGCTCTAATTAGATATACTGAGATCACAAACCCTCTGCGTACTTGTCCTACGGGCCAACTCCTAATCTCCTACGTGAAACCGCACAGACCGGTGTCCACTACAACGCTGGCCAGATGGATTCGCTGGATACTATCTTTAGCAGGTGTCGAACCTTGTTTCGGAGCACACTCAGTCAGAGGGACGGCGGCGTCCCAAGCCTTAACGGCCGGCGCCTCCCTGGCCGACATTATGCGCTGCGCGGATTGGTCGCGAGAGAGTACCTTTAGGACTTTCTACTTTCGACAATCCGCCCATGCTTCCTTCACTCTAGTCAATTCGAAGCTTTAAAAATGCAAATATGAAGCCTCCTGTCATGTGGTAAAATTGAAGATTATATTAGCTTTAGTGTACTAATAATCTTAATTTTAGTAATGACAGGAGGCGAATATTTCCCACCCTATAGGATTCCCGCCCAGGTTTCCTCACGTTATCCAAGTTACATTCAGAGCTCAGGTAAGCATGCAGGTTTGTATTATATTTGCAACTAGATTCGGGTTGGGTCATGTATAGAGTGTATAACTGACCAGGTTTTTTTCCTCACTTCTGTTATGTTTATTTGTATTAACTGTTACTACCTTCAAAGACATATGTTATAGACAGGTTAAAGATATCATATAGTCATTGGTACTTCAGGTTCTGTTTGTTTATGATATGCGGACAGGTCACCACGCCAGAGTCCTTTCACCTTTTTCTTTTTCTTTCAGCATGAAAGTATTCCCTATGGGATGAAGTTTCGTCGTCCTTGCTGCTGCATCATGGACATACCAGAGTTTTTCCTTTGTTCTAATATGTTGTCATTTTGTTAATATGACTTGTTTGTAATTTGTTTGTTATTTATATTTACCGCCTCAAAGAAAGAGGAAATTATGTCATAGACAGGCCCTTTTATGGGCAGCATATCTTTTTTATGATTGGTTGTTTCTGTTTCTATGCTGCTGGCAGTGGCGTACACACAACCCATGGGGCCCCGGTGCGAAAACTGACCCGGGGCCCCCCCCTCCCACCGCGCGAGCGCTTACTCTGCGCAGGCTGGGGCCGCAACACATGGCGGCGGGCACCTGGTCGCAGGGTTGCGACCCGTGCCACCGCGGTATGTATGCCAGTGCATGCATAAACACATACACTTAAAGGACCACTACAGACACCCAGATCACATCAGCTCAATGAAGTGGTCTGGGTGCCAGGTCTCTCTAGTTTTAACCCTGCAGCTGAAAACATAGCAGTTTCAGAGAAACTGCTATGTTTCACTGAGGGTTAATCCAGCCTCTAGTGTCTCATTGACAGCCGCTAGAGGATTTTCTGCGATTCTCATTGTGAAAATCACAGTGAGAAGACGCTGAACGTCCATAGGAAAGCATTGAGTAATGCTTTCCTATGGGCGGTTTGAATGCGCGCGTGGCTCTTGCCACGAATGTGCATTCGGAGCTGAGAGGCGGATGGGGACGGAGAGATCCCCAGCGTTAAGGGAGTCCGGCGCTGGAGAAAGGTAAGTGCTTAAGACACACACACACACACACACACCCTCATGAACAGACGCACACATTTACTGACAGACACACACTCAGTGACAGACGCACACAAACATACTCAGTAACAGACACACACACTAACACACACACTAACACACACACACACACTAACACACACTCTAACACTAACACACACACACTCACTAACACTAACACTAACACACACACTCACTAACACACACACTCACTAACACTAACACACTCACTAACACACACACTCACACACACAGTCACACACTCACTAACACTAACACACTCAAACGTTTTTTTTTTTTTTTTATTTAATCCCCCCAGCCTCCTTACCTGTGGGGATTCCCTGGGGTCCAGTGGTGTTGCTGGCCAGACTGCCACCCGGCTGGCTGGCGGGCGCGCGAGGGAGCACTGTCCCCTGGGTGCTCCCTCTTCAGCTCCCTTGCGCGCCGCGTACTGATGCCGGAGCCGGAAGATGACGTCATCTTCCGGCTCCGGTTTCAGTGCGGTGCGCGAGGGAGCTGAAGAGGGAGCACCCAGGGGACAGTGCTCCCTCGCGCGCCCGCCAGCCAGCCGGGTGACAGCAGGGCCAGCCTCGGGGGGCCCGGAGGTGGCCGGCTCCTGGGCCCCCCAGCAGAAGAGGCTGGCCCTGTGGGTACATACCTGGCAGCCGCGACCCCTGCGACCCTGGTATGTACGCCACTGGCTGCTGGAGTTTTGAGTAAAGAAAGATATGCAAATATTCACCTCCTGTCATTACTAAAATGAAGATTATTAGTACACTAAAGCTAATATAATCTTCAATTATATGTGTTGTTTTGCTCAGAATGCTTTAGACTTAAAAACAGGGGGATTTCCCAAAAAGCTTGTGATTACAAAATTCCGTTAATCCAATAAAAAAGGTACTACAAGATTCTCATTTTTATCTGTTATTTTATATATAATTTTTATGTTTAGATATAAGAGGATGCTAAGTTCAAGTGCAAGGTGCACTTTTTATTGAATACTTTGTGTAAACACGTTTCTTCCTTAGGATATAGTTTTAATCTGAATATTGCTTTTATGTTTGCCCTCTGTGAGACTTTATTTTTCCTTTCTCCTTTTCTGGTGTTCAAAAGCACTTTCTACATTACAAATAGTTATTATCCCCCAAATTATTATTGGTCTCTGACTGGTGACATGATCATCTGGATGTAATGGATTATACTAACATAACTTCCAAGAATTAGAGCTGCAGATTAATCAAAACCATATCAGGAATTTCCTCTGATCCATTCAATTTATGTTTACCGTATTACTTTGAAAAAGCTTAGAGAAATACAGAATATAATTAGGATGGAAATGAATTAGTGACTAGAGGACAAATTTTGATGAATTATTTAACGTGCTGATTTCATGTCGATGCAGCCAAAAAGACATTTGTTATTATATGTCAAAACAATCTGTTTATTAAATCAGTGTGCTGTTTTAGGATTCACTTTAAAAATGTCAACTTTAAAAAAAAAAAAAAAAAAAAAAGCCATTAAATATGTTAGCGTTTAATTGGACAGTGTTGTAATGGTGCTGTGCTTTGACATGAAAACAGATGCTATTGAAAAGGACATCACTAAGTACATCAGTGTACCCAATGCCATAATAATTTTACAATACAGTGAGTGCAGAATTATTAGGCAAGTTGTATTTTTGAGGATTAATTTTATTATTGAACAACAACCATGTTCTCAATGAACCCAAAAAAACTCATTAATATCAAAGCTGAATATTTTTGGAAGTAGTTTTTAGTTTGTTTTTAGTTATAGCTATTTTAGGGGCATATCTGTGTGTGCAGGTGACTATTACTGTGCATAATTATTAGGCAACTTAACAAAAAACAAATATATACCCATTTCAATTATTTATTTTTACCAGTGAAACCAATATAACATCTCAACATTCACAAATATACATTTCTGACATTCAAAAACAAAACAAAAACAAATCAGTGACCAATATAGCCACCTTTCTTTGCAAGGACACTCAAAAGCCTGCCATCCATGGATTCTGTCAGTGTTTTGATCTGTTCACCATCAACATTTCGTGCAGCAGCAACCACAGCCTCCCAGACACTGTTCAGAGAGGTGTACTGTTTTCCCTCCTTGTAAATCTCACATTTGATGATGGACCACAGGTTCTCAATGGGGTTCAGATCAGGTGAACAAGGAGGCCATGTCATTAGATTTTCTTCTTTTATACCCTTTCTTGCCAGCCACGCTGTGGAGTACTTGGACGTGTGTGATGGAGCATTGTCGAAAAGGCCCCACAAGCTCATCTTTGATGATACCAGCCCAAACCAGTACTCCACCTCCACCTTGCTGGCGTCTGAGTCGGACTGGAGCTCTCTGCCCTTTACCAATCCAGCCACGGGCCCATCCATCTGGCCCATCAAGACTCACGCTCATTTCATCAGTCCATAAAACCTTAGAAAAATCAGTCTTGAGATATTTCTTGGCCCAGTCTTGACGTTTCAGCTTGTGTGTCTTGTTCAGTGGTGGTCATCTTTCAGCCTTTCTTACCTTGGCCATGTCTCTGAGTATTGCACACCTTGTGCTTTTGGGCACTCCAGTGATGTTGCAGCTCTGAAATATGGCCAAACTGGTGGCAAGTGGCATCTTGGCAGCTGCACGCTTGACTTTTCTCAGTTCATGGGCAGTTATTTTGCGCCTTGGTTTCTCCACACGCTTCTTGCGACCCTGTTGACTATTTTGAATGAAACGCTTGATTGTTCGATGATCACGCTTCAGAAGCTTTGCAATTTTAAGAGTGCTGCATCCCTCTGCAAGATATCTCACTATTTTTGACTTTTCTGAGCCTGTCAAGTCCTTCTTTTGACCCATTTTGCCAAAGGAAAGGAAGTTGCCTAATAATTATGCACACCTGATATAGGGTGTTGATGTCATTAGACCACTCCCCTTCTCATTACAGAGATGCACATCACCTAATATGCTTAATTGGTAGTAGGCTTTCGAGCCTATACAGCTTGCAGTAAGACAACATGCATAAAGAGGATGATGTGGTCAAAATACTCATTTGCCTAATAATTCTGCACTCCCTGTAGTGTTAGAGTGTTGGATTAGAGTTCACGATTGTTTAGGGCAGGGCCAGACTTGGAAAAAAATTAGGCCTGGGCATTTTTCAATCACAGCGGCCCCCTCAGAAGGGGGCGGGGCCACAAAGGGTGTATTTTGTCATCACTAATGACAAGCACGCCCCCGCTCAAAGTGAGCATGTTGGTTCGATGCGCAGAGCCCCGCTGAAGAGCTCCAGCATGAGAAAAAGGACATGTATTTGTTCTGTCCAGCTCAAACAAATGTAATAACATGCTTGCGCTGTGTTTGCTTTAAACTGGTCTCTGGTGTCTCCATAAGTGGGATACCAGAGGATAAAAGGACGTATTGTATGTGTGAGGGGCACAGTGTGTTGGGTGTGCTGTGTGTATGTGTGAAGGGTGCAGCGTGTGTGAGGGGTGCAGCGTGTGTGTCTGAGGGTGCTGTGTGTGCCTGAGGGTGCTCTGTGAGTGAGGGTGCTGTCTGTGTCTGAGCATGACGTCTGGGTCTGAGGGTGCTGTGTGTGTGTCTCAGGGTGCTGTGTGTGTCTGAGGGTGCAGTGTGTGTGTGTCTGAGGGTGCTGTGTGTGTGTGTGTGTGTCTGAGGGTGCTGTGTGTGTTTGTCTGAGGGGGCTGTGTGTGTGTGTGTCTGAGGGTGCTGTGTGTGTCTGAGGGTGCTGTGTGTGTGTGTGTCTGAGGGTGCTATGTGTGTGAATATATTTTTATCTAAATTTAAATATATTTACTAATTTAAAAAAAGTTATATCTCCCCCTTCCTTCTTATCTTTAGCCTCGGAGTGGGGGGGAGGGAGGGGGTAGCCGTGCTGCCATGGAGAGGGGAGCCGTGCTGCCATCCATCCCTGGTGGTCACAGTGGTGAGAGTGAACTCTAGCCCTGCAGTGGTAACCGCGGCAATGCACATAATCCCGCAAGAGGAACCCGGCGGAGCTGCTGGCTAGAGCTCCCCAGGTCCTCTCCTGTCTCCCTCCAGCCGCATGTCAGTGTCTGTGGGGCGGTGCCAAAGGCACACAGCAGAGCCGGCGCTCGCATAGCGCAGGCCCTGCGTGGGCCAGCCAGGGAGATCCTGTGATCTCTAGGTATGTATATATATATATGCTAAAATACCTGAGTATTGCAGTATGCAATTATAGTGTGTGTGTATATATACCAAAAAACTAAAAATTTAAATCTAAAAATTAAAAGTTTTTTTTGTGGTTCCACGATGTTGGTACACAGTGTCAAAGGGTTCGACGGGAAAAATGTATTGAGAACACCATAGTTTAGATAGACCTGTATGCCCTTCTTATAATTAATGCTTACCACAAACATCAAAATTGGCTAACTTAAAACAGGACATAATAGAATATGATTTGGGATTTGGATTAGGTAATGTGGTTTCCAGGCATTTAAATATACAAATACTAATAGAATAATGAGAGTGATTTGACAAAGCAGTTTTCTTATTATTATAAATTATTCAGATCTTTTGCAGCATAGGAAATGGAATTTGCAATAAGACTATTTTTTATAATCCTAGGCACAAATACCGTATATACTCGAGTATAAGTCGAGTTTTTCAGCACATTTTTTTTGCTGAAAAACCCCAACTCGACCTTTACTCGAGTCAATGTCTGTATTATGGCAATTTACATTGCCATAATACAGACAATGGGGCTGTGTAGGAGGGGGGCTGGCAGGAAGCTGTTACTTACCTCTCCTGCAGCTCCTATCAGCTCCCTTCTCCTACGTGACAGTCCGGTCAGCTCCCCTGTCAGCTCCCAGTGTAAGTCTTGCGAGAGCCGCGGGGTCATAGCGCAGCCGCGAGACTTACACTGTGAGCTGACAGGGGAGCTGACCGGCCCGGCGCAGAGGAGAAGGGAGCTGGCAGGAATGGTAAGTGCTTCCTGACAGCCCCCCTCCACTGAACTGCCAATGCCACTGGACCACCAGGGAGTGAGAGCCCCCTTCCTGGCCAGCTAACAAGCAGGGAGGGGGGACGAATAAAAATAAATAAAAATGTAATAATAAAATATTAATAATAAAAAAATTACTAATTATAAAAAAAATAATAATATTAAAATAATAATAAAAATGCCCACCCCCCACCAAGGCTCTGCATAACACTCTGCATCACACACACACACTACTCTCATACACACACTGCAGTCATACACACACTGCATTCATACACACACTGCACTCATACACACACTGCACTCATACACACACTGCACTCCTCCTACACACACACTGCATTCACACACACACACACTGCATTCATACACACACTGCACTCATACACACACTGCATTCATTATATACACACACTGTAAATAAATATTCAATTAATATAATTTTTTTAGGATCTAATTTTATTTAGAAATTTACCAGTAGCTGCTGCATTTCCCACCCTAGTCTTATACTCGAGTCAATACGTTTTCCCAGGTTTTTGGGATAAAATTAGGGGACTCGGCTTATATTCGGGTCTGCTTATACTCGAGTATATACGGTACACAAATAATGTTATTTACTAGACTGGGAATTTGCACAACTGAGGAGGGATTTTCAAATTTGATGAATAAGTAAATGTGTACAACAATTCTAAGTCAACTATTCTTTCAGTTTGGCTATTTTTGGCCTAAAATATAAAATGAAATATAAAATCAATTTTCAACAATTCCTGGCTTAGTGAAGATCGTGATTGTGTAGGTGTGGATCACCATTTCAAGACTCCAGGGTTGGATCTGATAACTAGTACAATGCCGCTAGGTAAATACTTGGCTAGTTATGAGAGCAAAGCCCTTTGACCTCTAGATATTTACCTGAAGGTAAGATGACAATCAGAAGATCAAACAATTAAAATACCAAAGTGTCAATTGCAGAGGAAGGGGCAAAGCAACTGAGCAGCCTTTGAACAAGAGTAATTCACATTTAAAAGATATGCAATAGGCAGAAAATGTCCCATTGTTTTACTGCATTAAAATATATACTAACAAATAAAGTAAAAAAACATATATATATATTTTTTTACCTATTTCCAAGTTGGCATTCCACCCAATAAGTTTCTCATTCCAGTCCACGGGGTCTGATTTTAGCCCAGCAAAGGATTATTGGATATATGTTTTTTTCCAACAACCAAATTTCAACTCATCATTTAGAATGAGTGAAAAACCGCTTTAAATAAACTGCTAACCATAGCTACTCCTGTTAAAATTGGTTTAACACTGAATGGAGGAATGGTGACAAGGGACACCAGACACTATAACCAATCCAATGAGATAAAATTGTTATAGTGCCTAGAGCAGGGCTTCCCAAACTTTTATGGGCCGAGACCCACTTTTCAAAATGGTAATTTTTCGAGACCCACTTGCTTTTAATGTGTATTTTAAAAAGTGAACACCATGGCAAACCGCTTTAGACGCATACAATTGGCACACCATGGCAAACCGCTTTAGAGGCATAGAATTGGCAAACTATAGCAATCCGCTTTAGATGCATACAATTGGCACACCATGGCAAACCGCTTTAGAGGCATACAATTGGCAAACTATAGCAATCCGCTTTAGATGCATACAATTGGCACACCGTGGAAATCCGCTTTAGATGCATAAAATTGGCATATCATGGCAATCACTTTTAGATGCATAAACTTGGTACATCATGGCAATCAGCTTCAGAAGCATACAATTGGCACACCATGGCAATCAGTTTTAGATGCATAAAATTGGTACATCATTGCAATCAGTTTTAGAGGCATACAATTGGAACATCATGACAGCTTTAAATACATAAACTTGGCACACCATGGCAATCAGCTTCAGAAGCATTCAATTGGCACACCATGGCAATCAGCTTTAGATGCATAAAATTGGCATATCATGGCAATCACTTTTAGATGCATAAACTTGGCACATCATGGCAATCAGCTTCAGAAGCATTCAATTGGCACACCATGGAAAACAGTCAGATGCATACCATTGGCACACCATGGCAATCAGCTTTAGATGCATACACTTGGCATATCATGGCAATCACTTTTAGATGCATAAACTTGGCATATCATGGCAATCACTTTTAGATGCATAAACTTGGCACATCATGGCAATCAGCTTCAGAAGCATACAATTGGCATACCATTGCAATCACTTTTAGATGCATAAAAGTGGTACATCATGGCAATCAGTTATAGAGGCATACAATTGGAACATCATGACAGCTTCAAATACATAAACTTGGCACACCATGGCAATCAGCTTTAGATGCATAAACTTGGCATATCATGGCAATCACTTTTAGATGCATAAACTTGGCACATCATGGCAATCAGCTCCAGAAGCATACAATTGGCACACCGTGGAAATCCGCTTTAGATGCATACAATTGGCACACCATGGCAATCCGCTTTAGATGCATACAATTGGCATACCATTGCAATCAGTTTTAGATGCCTAAAATTGGTACATCATGGCAATCAGTTTTAGAGGCATACAATTGGAACATCATGACAGCTTTAAATACATAAACTTGGCACACCATGGCAATCAGCTTTAGATGCATAAAATTGGCATAACATGGCAGTTTTAGAGGCATAATTTTGATATATCATGGCAGTTTTAGAGGCAGAAACTTTACACATCATGGCAATCAGTTTTAGAGACATACAACTGCTTACTCACAAACTCAGAATCAGAAATGTTGTTGTCCTGCTCTTTCATCCAGGCACCTCACGTTGATTATCCTAGTGGTGGAACTAATGTAGAGAGGACCGTGGTGCAAGTATGTTTTGAAGTGAGAGGTGTGTGGTCTATATACATAATCCTTGCTGCCATGTATCCAGAACCATGCAAAAACTAAATGGAAGGAGAGAGAAGAAAAATGAAACACAAAACAAAAAAATCCAAGGAGAACCAACGACAGCAATGTGTTGTTGGAGAGTTCTGGAAAATGCTTAATTCACTTTGTGATAGCTGCTCTAAGGTCCTCGGTGGCCTAATGGGAAACTTGGTCATATGTGCAAGCCATGGTAGTGAACATAGACCTAAAGCTCTGGCTTTATCAGCACCTCTGCATATCTGGCCCTGATTTTGAATCATTGCCATACTGAGGATTGACAAAGTCTTGGGGTTATTTACAATGTGCAATGTGAGCTGCAAAATGTGAGGAAATCTCAACATTTTAGGGCATTTGACCTGACATTTTACAGAATATTGAATATGTATAATACAACTCAGGGCAATTTGGTGTCAACCAAAACAGCCACAAAACTATTGGACATTTGATGACACTGAATTTGGATATGCAAACTTCATCCATCAGCGGCAAAACTAGATATCCAAGGAGTGCAGGTAAATTAATTTATTTAACTAATTGCTACGTGCTCCTTTTTCCAAGCCATGGGCTATGTAACTATGTAACATATTATTAGGCTCCAAGGACCTCCTTTTTGATAAGATGGTATCCATTCTTTGGCCACATGACTCTCTCCAAGCAATCCTTTCCTACTATAACTTTTTTTAAACATTGTTTTAAGAAAATACCCATGTGGTCTCAGTGGTCATAAATAAGAATAGATACATTTTTTACAACAATGATAATCAGAAGCATACATCAGAATGTTGGACTTTGGAACAGGTAGGCTACACCAGTGAATATCACCTCTGCTAGTTAATTAAAAGATGAAGAGGCTGGGGGGCGGGGCCTGACCGCCATGCTGACCGGTCGCAGGCCAAAGAGGCTCCTGATAGACCTGGTCCACTATGGTGAAAAATATAAGCAACAACGCAAAATGAGTGACCGGGAGCTATACCAAGCATTCGGGCAGAAGCTGGAGCCACCGCGGACCCTGAGATCGGGAGTGCCGGAGCCCCCCGCGGGCGACATGGGACTTCGGGGTCTGCGGCCTATGAGGGTGGAGAGCGGGACGGACGGCCGCCGTCCTGTTTGCGAACCTGGCCGCCACTCGATAGCCTTGTGATGCACCTCACAGGCCTCGCTTCCCCCCCCATGGACCGGGGGGGTTATCCCGGTCCCCACCGAGGGGAATCCTCACCCTACATAGCCCAGCATCGGACCTACCTGAAGGCGCGCACCACGAGCCAGGCCTCCAAAATGGCGGCACTGCGATCTGCACTATACCACGCAACCTTGCATGCCTTCAGGCGAAAACAACCCACTGAGCATCACCCTCACTGAAGATGCCCGCATAGGATCATACCTTCCGACTACATGGAGAACGGGCTGGGGCAGGAGATGGAGAATAGCGTCGGCGAACGGAGCCCACAGAAGCACCACTCACCTGGTATCCCTGAGGCTGGGCCTGGGAAAAAAGGGCGACTGAAACGACTCACTAGCGGCACCAACGGAAAATCTAAGCCGACACCAAAGCAACAGAGCCCATCGGCTGCCCTCCCCACTCGCATATGCCACTAACCGACGAGCGGCTCACCCACACCATGAGATTCTCATGCACAGACCTCCATACCTCATCAACCAACGTAGATGGCGGCCCCAGCATCGGACTTGCCTACCACCCAGAGCCCCCTATGTTACACCACAGCACTCTGGCGACAGGGACATACATATGGACAGGTCTACCAGCGGTGGTTTTACTTTTAATTTAATTTTTACTTTTTAATTTTGAAAATATTCATGCTCGCTATTGCACGCTACACTGGTATGCTATGCTAATTCACCTATCCTCTAGCTGATGAACCATGCTTAACCGCACTAGCCTGTATAACCTACTCACATAACTGTATAGCACTGCTCCTTATCTAGCAAGCTTTTTCAGTGATAGTGCCTACAACATTGAGTTGGCATAACATGTTCCTTTTGCAGGCAGTGTCCCAGCCTTTTAGTTTATAATATCTGCTAATTCTATACTTTATTTCCATGACCAACTTAGAAGTCAGCCTGTGTAGCGTGGTCTTGCACTCTCCAGAGTTTCTATCAACTGACCACTCAGTATAAGCATAATCACACTTTAGACTATCTTGTAATATCTTGTTTAGCCATGAACACCAGACCTGACTATGAAGCCTATCTTTATTACTTTTGTTTATTATCTTTAAAAAAAAAAATGTGCAATTGATCTACATATGCCATGTACCTATGTTTTTTAAAGTGCTTATAATTGCTATTGTGGCATTGCAAGCATAACTGTCATCTCCTGCACATCAAAAATAAAGAATTTAAAAAAAAAAAAAAGATGAAGAGGCTTTAGAGGGCAGGGGACAATTGAAAACTAGAAAAATGTCACCTGGTCTGAAGAATAACAATTTTTACTACAGCATGCCTAGGTCACAATATCTGTGTGACACAGGTATTTGGTGGTGGTGTAACAGTGTTGGTAAAGTTCTCATGTGACATATTAAGCTTCTTGGTACAACTCAAGAAGAATTTTTACTGCACAATACTGTGGGCATGACACCATGCCACAAAGGCTTCTGCTCCGTGAATCATGTTTCTCCTGCAATTGATTCCAAAAATGTATTTCTATAGTCTAAAAATGTATTCACATACCTAGCGCATTTGGCACCCAGGGCGGATCCTATATTTGCCTCCACCCTCCAACTTTAAAATGGAAAACATACCCGCAAATTTTTGTTTAATGTATTACGCACTGAGCAGTGTTTGTGTTTTTTTGTGTATTTTTAAAATGTATTTAGAACTGAGCAGTGTTTCTGTGTTCTAATGTAAGCATCTTTTCTATGGAGTGTGTGTTTGTATGTAGTGTTGGCATTTGAATGCAGGCGTGCATTTGTGTGTAGTATGGTTTTTTAACCCCTTAAGACCGCAGCCAAATGTACAAGTTGTGAACCAAAAAAAATGTAAACAAACCACAGATTTTGACTATATGTCTGTTCAACAATAATTTACCTCTTTCATATTAAATGCACCCACACTTATTATATATCAATTTGTTCAGGGGAAACAGGGCTTTCATTTAACATCAAATATTTAGGTATGGAACATAACGTAATATGAATAAAATATAAAAAAATTAGAGAAAATATGATTTTTTTTTAATTTTCTTAGTTCTATGTGACATTCTAACTGTGAATGTCATAATACTGTTTGCTTTTACTGCAATAAAATACACATATTTGTATTCAGCGATGTCTCACGTGTAAAACAGTACCCCCTATGTACAGGTTTTATGGTGTTTTGGGAAGTTACAGGGTCAAATATAGCATGTTACACTTTTCAGTTTTTTCACATTGAAATTTGCCAGTTTGGTTATGTTGCCTTTGAGACTGTATGGTAGCCCAGGAATGAAAATTACCCCCATGATGGCATACCATTTGCAAAAGTAGACAACCCAAGGTATTGCAAATGGGGTATGTCCAGTCTTTTTTAGTAGCCACTTGGTCACAAACACTAGCCAAAGTTAACTTTAATATTTGTTTGTGTGTGAAAAATGCAAAAAACTAATTTGAAAGCCAATTTTGGCCAGTGTTTGTGACTAAGTGGCTACTAAAAAAGACTGAACATACCCCATTTGCAATACCTTGGGTTGTCTACTTTTGCAAATGGTATGCCATTATGGAGGTAATTCTTATTTCTGGGCTACTATACGGTCTCAAAGCCAACGTAACCAATCTGGCGAATTTCATTGTGAAAAAACTGAAACGCAAGCCTTATATTTGACTCTGTAACTTTTGAAAACACCATAAAACCTGTACATGAGGGGTACTGTTATACTCAGGAGACTTTGCTGAACACAAATATTTGTGTTTCAAAACAGTAAAAAGTATGACAGCAAAAATATCGTCAGTGTAAGTGCCGTTTGTGTGCGAAAAAGGCAATAAATTTCACTTTCCCTGACGATATCATTGTTGTAATACATTTTACGGTTTTGAAACACAAATATTTGTATTCAGCGATGTCTCCCGAGTAAAACAGTACCCCCCATGTACAGGTTTTATAGTGTCTTGGAAAGTTATAGGGTTAAATATAGTGCTAGCAAATTAAATTCCCTATACTTTCGGCCTGGGTTGTTAGGCAGGTCCCGCTAATTGTAATTAATTAGGATACCTAATTATGTAAAATTATTACATAAATATATATGTAAAATTATTATATATACACGTGTGTGTATATATATATATGTATATATATGTATATAATTTTTTTACTATTATTTTTATTTATATATAGGTATACATATAGTGATGTATACGTATATACTTGGGTATATACATATATATATTATTTCGTTCTACGTGTATTTTGATATCTATATCTATATATATATATATATATATATATATATCTATATATATATATATAGATATAAATATATATTATCAAAATACAGTTAGAATGAAATTACACACATATATATTTTTAATTATTTATTTTTTTATTTTAATTTTTTTTACGTATTTACATATTTTTTATTATAATATATATATATATATATATATAATTATAATTATGTATATATTTAATCAATATCCTTCTACGTGTATTTTGATATTAATATATATATATATATAATTATATATATAAATATTAAAATACACTTAGTGTATGTGTAAATGTGTGCGTATATATATATATTATATATAGATCATATATATAATATATATATAAATGATGTAAGTGTATTTTATTTTTTTTTTTTATTTTTTTATTTTTTTTATTCTTTATTTTTGCGTGCAGTGTAGAGTTACAGGCTTTTGTATTGACTTCATGACTTAAGACAAAAGTTGAATGACAACGTTAAACAAAGGAGGTCAAGATGAGCTGCACAATTTTTGTATGAAAACAAGCTTGGTCATAGTAAGGCATTGCAGTAATATAAGAATCATAAAAACGTACATATTGCCGGTAGCTTAATCTAGAGGCAGGGATAGTTATCAATCATGCTTAATGAGCGAGGTTATTATAGCATTTCTTACTGAGTGTGATGGTTGTAATATGTGCTAGGCAATCTAAAAGTTAGTGTCTATAGTATGTCGTCAGGTGAGTGAGATGAGCATGATGCTATGGAGAGAGTGCTAAGTCTGTCATGGAAACTTAGTGTATGCCCCTGGTTGTACTGAGTGTTACTTAATCTTAACGGCTAGTGAGTTAACATTAGTGCTACACACACCCGAAGCAATGATGGTGCTCTAGTCCAAGTGTACACGACCAGTATTGCCTGTATATGTCCGCCGGGCACCCAATGCTGGGGTTACAGCGCGTGTCGTCGTCAAGCTGTATGGTGCCATTTTTCCAGGTGTAGTAAAGTTGTACCGGACATCTACTGGATCAGTCCTTAGGTTGGGATCTTGCAAGGTCCTAATGGCAGATTGGACTGTGCTTTGATGGACCTACTTGGATTTTAGTTCATACTCAGTGCTGGCAGGCTGTTTGTTCTTAAGGGTGCGTTGCAGTCTGGAGAAGACTTGTTGCGTTGCGCCTCACAGGAAGAACATGACTGCAGGCACAGCCCTTAAAGCCACCCTTCAGGCAGATACCATAGGCCCCAGGTGAGTAGTGGCGTCCTCCACTGGCGCGGAGGTCTTTGTTGGATTTTATTTCCCTTTGGTCTGCACCATGTAAGTACCAGTGCAGGTTGCTGTGTTGATCCGATGTGCTGAATAGTTGCTCCTGCGGTAGGGCGCACATGTGGCTGGCGTGTGGCGGCCATTTTGAGGAATTCCGCTGGAGAGTTTTCTGTAGCAGGGTAGCAGTTTCCTGCCCCGCGTGTCGTGACTTGACAGGAGTCTCTGCATGTGTGTGTGCAGACCGGGATGACCCCCCCGGTCCAGAGGGGGGGGGGACGCCGGACCCCGGCCGGAGACCCGGGAGAGCGGCCGTCTCGTCCCGGCTCAAGCTCCTCACGCCTCGGGCCTTAGTCGGGTTACTGAAGGCAGCTTGAAGGGTATGCCCTCGTACCTCGGGATCTGGGGATCAAGGTGGGTGTTGTTGCGGGTGGTTAGGGAGGTTTTGCCTCCAGTTTGCGACGTTTTCTCGGCTCCAAAGCGGGAGCTCAGACAGAAGCGTCTGATCCCGTCGGCGGTCCGGCCCCGCCCCCCGTGTATTTTATTTTTAACTTTAATTTATTTTTATTTTTTTTACATTAAGGGGTTAATAGGGGAGGAGAGGGGCAGAGACAGTGTCAGCCAGTGATTTTACATCACTGGCTGACACACAGGATCAGTGATCACAGTGACAGGCTGTCACTGTGATCACCTCCTGCAGATCGCGGTAATTGGCCACAGGGGGAGTGCCTGGGTGGCCAGGCATGCCCCCCACCGCGATCTGCAGGGGGATCCTGCCTGAAGTTACTATGGGTCAGCCAATAGGCTGACACATAGTAACTCTGATCGCAGTGACAGGCTGTCACTGCGATCAGATCGCAGGGAGAGGCTGTCTCTGCATTCAGATCGCAGAGACAGCCTCTCCCTGCGATCATACTCTGCAGATCGCGGTCACTGACCGCAGGGGGACTGCCTGGGGGGCCAGGCATGTCCCCCGACCGCGATCTGCTGCAGAGAATTCCGCCGGCTCCATGTGTCAGCCGATTTTTAAATCGGCTGACACATGGTAAATACCGATCGCAGTGACAGCCTGTCACTGCGATCGGAAGCTGCAGACCGCGGTCCCCAGGCACAGGGGGGCTGCCTGGGGGGCCAGGCATGCCCCCCGACCGCGATCTGCAGCGGCCATGTTCCGCCGGCCACGTGGGGGGTAAGACCGCCCAGGACGTACCATGCCGTCCTGCGGCGTTTAGAGCCGCCCAAATAAGGACGGCATGGTACGTCCTGCGGTCTTAAGGGGTTAATACAGTGAATTTTTATATATAGTGTTGACATTTGAATGCAGGGGTGTATTTATGTTTATGCACATATACACATACACTCACGTAAAAACACACATGCAGATACATAAACAAACAGATGTACACTGACAGACACGCTGACACACATGCAGATATACAGGCACACAGCTACACACTGATAAACATACAAATACACACACAAATAGTTACAGTTATGCAGATACATAGACACAAAGTCATAAACCAATACAGACACACACTAACACACAGACAAAAACACACATACAGATACAGACACAGACACAAACACCGACACACATACAGATATGTATCTACAGATACACAGGCATGCATACAGATACAGAGACACACCTCTGTTCTCGTGTTCTGTGAGAGCGTTGCTGCGGGTTGCCATGGGAACGCCTGGCGCGCACTGTGTGCCGAGTTGAAAGTTGCCCTAGCAACCCGCGGCAACGCTCTTGTGAGGTCCTGCTAAAGGTGTAACAGATGTGGAGACTCCAGGGCCCCCAACTGCATATGTATACAGTGAGTGAAAAAGTATTTGATCCCCTGCTGATTTTGAATGTTTGCCCACCGACAAAGAAAAGATCTGTCTATAATTTTAATGGCAGGTGTATTTTAACAGTGAGAGACAGAATAACAAAAAGCAAAACAGAAAAATGCATGTCAAAAAAGTTACAAATTGATTTGCATGTCAATGAGTGAAATAAGTATTTGATCCCCTATCAGTCAGCAAGATTTCTGTCTCCTAGGTGTCTTTTACACAGGTGACAAGCTGAGATTAGGAGCACTCTCTTACAGGGAGTGTTCCTAATCTCAGCTTATTACCTGTATAAAAGACACATGTACTCAGAAGCAATCAATCAGATTCCAAACTCTCCACCAAGGCCAAGACCAAAGAGCTGTCCAAGGATGTCAGGGACAAGATTGTAGACTTACACAAGGCTGAAATGGGCTACAAGACCATCGCCAAGCAGCTTGGTGAGAAAGTGACAGCAGTTGGTATAATTATTTGCAAATGGAAGAAACACAAAATAACTGTCAGTCTCCATCGGTCTGGTGCTCCATGCAAGATCTCACCTTGTGGAGTTTCAATGATCATGAGAACATTGAGGAATTAGCCCACGGGTGATTAAAAGGTGCATTGACAGCTGGGGCTCTACCATTTACCCATGTTTACAGGTCTGTATTTAACACTAAGCATTTTTTGTGTGTTGAATGTAAACAGGTTTTTGTATGGAATATGATTGTATGTGGTGTTGGCGTGATTGCAAGCATGTATTTGTGTAGTGTTGGTTTTTTAATGCAAGGGTGTATTTACATATAATTTTGGTGTGTAACACAGACATGTGTTTGTACATAGTGTTGAAGTTTGAATGCAGGGGTGTATTTGTGTGTAGTGTTAGTGTGTGAATGCTGAGATGTATGCACATATATACACACACACACACACACACACACACAGATATATACACACTGAAACACACACACACAGACATACTGACACACACAGACATACTGACACAGATATACGGACACACACACAGACATACTAACACACATACTGACACACACACACACACAGATATACTGACACAGTGGAGAGGGGTATTTGCCGTTGGGGACGTCCTTTCTCCAGGCCAGGTGCTTGGCTGAAGTGAGGAGGCGAAGTTCCATCAGCTGGATCCCTGGAGCAGTAGAGAGGCAGAGCTCTGAAAAGAGCTAGTGATTATGCTGAATTCCCTTTCAATAACGAGACACAGCTACGTTTTGAAGGGTGAAGAAGAACTGACTCCAATGAGCCTTTATTGCTGCTTTTATGCAGGATCTTACAGGTTTGGCAACACCCACTGGACCCCATGGGGCACCGACAAGGCAGTTACAGCAACCAATCACGTACAAGGTTACACCCAGCAGTTACAGTAAATTCCTCCCCTCTGCTTAGGAGATAATTTAGTTAATTAACCGTATCTACTCAATTATCTCCAGGCTGAAAAGTTAAATTTTTTATACATTTTTATAACTTTGAGAGTTTATGAGATACATGAATAAAACTTGGGGAAAAACATATCCAAAATTCGTGCAAATCCGTTCGGTAGTTCCTGAGATACAAAAAAGTCTCTTTGGACCGCATGCCTGTTTGTATGCCCAAAACGGTTCCACAGATTCAGGCTGTGCGGTCGGTCTATTTTCATTCGACGTAAAGTCCTTTTTTTCCCCGAACGGATTGCTTTGTGCTTGGTCTCATTGAAAACGGCTTGTTCGGGAGTTTACATAGAAACATAGAAACATAGAAACATAGACTGTGACGGCAGATAAGAACCATTCGGCCCATCTAGTCTGCCCAGTTTTCTAAATATTTTCATTTGTCCCTGGCATTATCTTATAGTTAGGATAGCCTTATGCCTATCCCACGCATGCTTAAACTTTACTGTGTTAACCTCTACCACTTCAGCTGGAAGGCTATTCCATGCATCCACTACCCTCTCAGTAGTTTAAACCAGGAAAAGAGCGCTGTGTTCGTATGAATTTAGCAGAACGCACGGACGATGGAGGTTTTAGCTGAGTGCATTCGACTAAATAAAATGGCCGCCGCCACGTGTTCGGCAAACGAACACCGACCACCAGGTAGAACAAAGAGAGCAATGGAGTATTCATGGTTTTGGAGGGTGCCCTGTGAAGCTGGGAGGTAAATGAGAGGCATCCTCCTAACCTGGGTGGTCGGCCGTTCGGAACAAAATTTGTGCTTTTGTACAGTTCTCCATTATGTCCATTGAAGTGTGTGTGTGTGTGTGTGTGTGAAAGGTGCATGGTGTGTGTTAAGGATGCACGGTGTGTGTGTGAGGCGTGCAGCGTGTGTGTGTGTGAGGTGTGCAGGATGTGTGTGTGTGTGAGGCGTGCAGGGTGTGTGTGTGTGAGGCGTGCAGGGTGTGTGTGTGAGGGTGCACAATGTGTGTGTGTGAGGGTGCACAATGTGAGGGTGCACAGTGTGTGTGAGGGGTGCAGGGTGTAGTGTGATGTTTAGGGTGCACTGTGTGTGTGTGTGAGGGGTGCAGTGTGTGTTTTTGGTGCACTGTGGTGTTTGGGGTGCCGTGTGTGTGGCGCAGTGTGTGTGTGTGCACTGTGTGTGAGGGTGCACTGTGTGCTTGGGCTGCTCTGTGGTGTTTGGGGTGCAGTGTGTGTGTGTGTGTAAGAGGTTCTGTGTGGTGTTTGGGGTGTAGTGTGTGTGTGTTTGGGGTGCTCTGTGGTGTATGGGTTGTAGTGTGATGTTTGGGGTGTAGTGTAGTGTGGTGTTTGGGGTGTACTGTGATGTTTGGGGTGTAGTGTGTGCATGTAAGGGGTGCATTGGGGTGTAGTGTGATGTTTGGGGTGTAGTGTGTGCATGTTAAGGGGTACAGTGTGGTGTTTGGGGTGTAGTGCATGGATGTGAGGGGTGCATTGGAGTGTTTGGGGTGTAGTGTGATGTTTGGGGTGTAGTGTGTGCATGTGAGGGGTGTAGTGTGGTGCTTGATGTGTAGTGTGTGTGTGTGAGGGGTGCAGTGTGGTGTAGTGTGTTGTTTGGGATGCTGTAGGGTAAAAATAAAAAAAATATGTAATTTTTTTAATTTTTGGAATATTTATGTCCCCCCTCCCTTCTTACCTTTGCCTGGGAGGGGGGACCGTGGAGCCCTGGTGGTCCGGTGGGAAATCCCTGGTGGTCCAGTGGGAAATCCCTGGTGGTCTGGTGAAGAGTTAACCTTACCCCGCAGTTCCTGGGGTAGAGTTCACTCTCGCGAGATCGGAGCGTTGCCATACTAATGCTCCGACTTGGCGAGAGGAATCCGGTGGAGCTGGTCCTCTCTCCCTCCCTCCCCATCCGCATCTCAGTGCTCTGCATGGGCTGGCAGGGAAGATACACTGATCTCCCCTGTCGGCCTCGGCCCATGGCCATCGCGGCTCACCGGGCATTTGCCCGGTATGCCCGATGGCCAGTCCGTGCCTGCCTGTGCACAACACTCAGACTGCATCCAGGGCCAGATTAAGAGCCCAGTGGGCCTGGTGCTGACAATTATGATGGGGCCTAATTACAGAATCTTATCAACCAAAAACACTAAAACAGTCATACCTCCCAAGCGTCATGTATCTGATGGAGATGGTGTTGGAGGGAAACTCAAAGGATGCAGCTTTAAGAATACACATACTCTATGCTAATCTCTCTCTAATTTATGCTTTCATCTTTCAAGTACATCCATACCCCCTAACAGCAGTGTCCAGTGAAGCAGGAAGTCAATGGGCGGGGTAAAAGGGTGGGCCACTGACGCGAATCACATGACCAGAACTGCCGAAAGGGGCGAACCTGACCAAAAAGGGGGCATGTCTCTTCAAAGAATTGGACGCCCAGTCACCTAGTCTTCCAATGTTTCAGTGTCCTCATTTCTCCCCGTGTTTCCCTAGTCACTAGGATACTAGGGGACACTGAGAGACATGTGGACACAGTGAGACATGGGAACACTGAGACACTTGGGGACACTGAGACACTTGGGGACACTGAGACACAGACATGGAGACACTGGGAGACATGGGGACACAGACACAGGAACATGGGGACACAGAAACATGGGGACACAGACACTGGGAGACATAAGGACACTGAGACACTAGGGACACTGGCTGGGAGGCATGGGGACACTGAGACACTGAGACATGGGGGCACTTGTGGACCCAGACTAGGGGACACTGGGAGACATGGGGACACTGAAAGATTTTGGGGCACTGGGAGACATGGGAACACTGAGACACTGGCTGGGAGACATATGGACACTGGGAGAAAGATATTTGAGGACAGTGGGAGACATGGGGACACTCAGACACTATGGACACAGAGACATGGGGACACACACACTGGGAGACTAGGGGACACTGGGTGCCGTGGAGACACGGAGACACTAGGGACATTAGCTGGGAGACATGGGGACACTGAAACATTTTGGGACACTGGGAGACAAGGGGGCACTGAGACACTAGGGACACTGGGTGGGAGATATAGGGACACTGGGAGACATGGGGACACTGAGACACTGGCTGTGAGACATGTGGACACTGGGAGACAGATATTTGGGGACACTGGGACACATGGGGACAATTAGACTCTAGGGACACTGAGAGACATGGGGACACAGACACTGGGAGACTAGGGGACACTGAGACACTAGGGACATTGGCTGGTAGACATGGGGACACTGGGAGACATGGAAACACTGTGTCCCTAGTGTCTCCCAATGTCCCTATGTCTCACTGTGTCCCCTAGTGTCTCAGTGTCCCCATGTTTCCCTGCTTCCTTTCCCCCCCATCCTTCTCTTCCCTGAGTTGTTGTCTGTCTGCAGACTGGGAGCTGCTGTCTGAACTCTCTGTGCTGTGTAGCTGCTCCCCTGCAGATCAGTGAGTAGAGAGAGGCAGGGAGGGATATGATGTAACTTCCTATCCCTGCCTCTCTCCACACACAGTGACCCCTACTGGCTGGTGCTAGTATTGCAGAGTAATCTCCATTTATATACTGAGAAAAATTCTGCATTTGTATTGCCGGTATTACTGAAATACCGGCACGGCCAGGCAGCCCCAAATACCGGCTGTGCTGGTAAAATACCAGTCAGGTGGCAAACCCAAGAGTAGTGTGTAATAAAAAAAAAAAAAAAAAAGTAATCAGCCCCTATGTTAATCTGGCCCTGACTGCATCAGAGGAGCAGAGCGAGGGAGCAGAGTTTGTGTACCAGTCCCTGCCCTGTCAGTGAGGAGGGGGAGGGGAGGGACTAGAGAACCGCACAGGAAGTGGGGCAGCAGTGAGCACAGAGGACATGGCAAGCTGGGCATCCAGCCATCCAGAGCAGTTGGATATCACCCAGAACATGCTGTCACTAACCTGATCACAGCACTCGGGACAGGACATAGAGATCACCAGGGTGTAAGTATGACTGCTGCATATGGCTAGAGAGAGGAGCTAATGACTCACTTGCTGGCTGCCTTTACACCAAATATATTTAGACTTTTACAAATGTGTTTTGTGGCAAAGATAGTGTGTGAAAGCAGAATTCAGTTAGGTGGAAATATAAAATAATTAAGATATACAGAGATATTATATACATTTTATTGCTGCTTTTGGCAATATTTGGCTGAGTGTATAAAGTTATATGTTAGTGTTTTGCTGTGGGAAATTACCATGCACCCCCCTTCCCTGATTATTTGGTTTAAGTCAGGGATAGCTAAACTGTTGCAGCACTACAATTCTCAAGATGCTGTGTTATCCAAGGCTGGTAAAGCATCATGGGAGTTGTAGTTCAGCAACTGAAGAATCAATCTATTTTTCTTGGCATTTTCTGCTTTTGTATTTTTTCGGTTCAAGACACACAGATTGCTATATAGATATGTTATGTTTTGGTTTGCATACTCAGTAGTAGAGCAAAAGCATGGCAACAATGTAATTTCTATCATTTTATTTTTTAGACTAAACATACCAATCTGGCACCCCACCCCACTGTGTGTTAGCCATGCAAAATAGTATAACTTAATAGAAAATGCAATCTTGATCACAATATGTATTGCAATTTTTTACCTTTAAAAATTATTATTACTGAAATAAAAAAATAATATATATGTGTGTGTGAACAAACAATTACTGGCACCCATCTTGAATTTTTCAATTCCTGCTTGGTGACCAACACAATCTACAAAGGTGTCCACCAAAATGGTGCACTCTCATGCCTTGTTAAAGCAGTACTGTCATGGCCGAATCCAGTTTTTTTTTATCCCCCCTCCCGACTCCACTTCATCTAATTGTCCCCCTACTCACCTCTAAATGCTACTAAGCCCCTCCATATTATCTATTTTTATTTTCTGCCCGGACCTAGGTTTTGGGCTCTGCCATCTTTGTGTGGGTAGATGAAGTCCCTACGGGACACGTCATCTGCCCACACTAGATCTAGATAGTGCTGTGAAATTCCCGCGCATGCCCAGTTAAACACTTGGGCATGTGAACGGGAATTTAATCTATTCATTAATTCGTCAGAAAGATGAATAAATGAATAAAAATTTCAAACGAATGAACGAAGACCTCTTTGCGCAGCTCCCTCGTTGTAATATATACAAATAGAAGCGTCAGGGAGCAGTGCTCCCTGCCCCTTGCTAAGCCCCCAATAAAAAAACTCACCATTTGATGTCTTCTTTTTCCTAAAACCTTCTTTTTTTCAGATTCAAAAAAGGGCAAATAAAAAAACATAATACTCGTCGAACTTGTAAAATAAAATGTTAAAAAAAACTTTTTGTCTAATTTTTTTTTGTGCTCAGGTTTTTAATTTTATTTTAAAAGTTCAACGGGTATTATGCTTTTTTATTTGCCCTTTTTTTGGGCTGAAAAAAGAAGGTTTTAGAAAAAAGAAGACATCAAATGGTAAGTATTTCATTTATTTACAGGGATTCAGATTTATGGTCTCCCCCTCACTATATATAGGGTGAGGGGGTGGGTAGCACTTCAATTTTTTTTTTGAGGTGGGGGGTGAATTGAGGCTTGGGGACCCATGACCCATGGGGTATTTTCAGATTTAGCCACCACCTGTTGCCCATGGGTGGAGTCCGGGGGGGTGGGGGCAATGGGTCCCCCCCATTTTCAATTTGGGCCCCCACCTGCTGCTCGGGGGCGGGAACAATAGCCCCCCCCCAATTTCATTTGGTGTCCCCACCTGCTTATTGGTGTGGGCCGGGGGAGAGGACAATAGCCCCCCCATTTCATTTAGGGCCCCCATCCGCCGCTCATGGGTGGAGGCCTGGGGAAAGGACAGTAAGCCTCCCATTTTCAATTAGGGCCCTCACCCGCCGTGGGACACTGGTGGGGGCTCGGGGAGGACACTATGTCCCCCCCTCTAGTTAATAGATGCCCCACCACGGGGCCATTTTTTAGAAGGGTGGGGGGTTTAAACAGTGAGCCACAGGCTGCTCACTGTTTACTAGACATTCCCCTACTTGCGATATAGCGAGTAAGGGCAGATTAACTACTAATACTAAGTTATTTTTACTTGGTATTAGTAAAGTTGGCTGAAAGACCAATATTGGTCTTTCAGCCTTTTGGTAGATGACTCCCCAATACCATGGAAATTAGGGAGATATTTACTAAGCGGCTGCAAGATGCAGTCGCGATCGGATAGGAATTTCATTAATTTCTCTGACCACAAGAAACGGAGCACACTTTGCTCCTCCCCTGGGTCAAAGCTGGTCAAGTGTAGGAAAAATACATAACACAAAATAGTTCCTACTTTGTCTTATGTTTTAAAGAAAACTAGAGCAGAGAGGAAGAAATTAAGAACAGATCCTGAGAGAGGAAGAGAAGAGGAAGCGATTGAGGAAAGGTACAGCATGACAGTGCCGCTTTAAACTTGAAATACTTGCATAACAGTCAATGTTTTTGTCCCTCCTCTACCATTCTCAAGATTAACATGGTGATTCACTAAACTGCTGGGGTAGGCAACCTTCGGCACTCCAGATGTCGTGGACTACATATCCCATAATGTTGTTACAGCCATAATGCTGGCAAAGCATTGTGGCAAGTGTAGTCCAAAACATCTAAAGTGCCAAAGGTGGCATACCCCTGCACTAAAGTGGGAATTGAAAGTGAAGTGCATCATTTAAAATAATTCTATAGTGTTTGAGGGGGTGGGGGATTGTGTGCCAATACATTTCGCTAAAGAAGGTAAATAGCATAGGTACGCCTCTGCAGCCTACTATGGTAGATTGGCAACATAGTTGAGTTTAACCACAGTTTTATGAATTAACATTCTTGAACTGTGCTTGTTATGATACGAAGTTGTCCTACTGGCAAGCTGAGCATTATTAGAACTGTAGGACCTGGGTAAGAAGTAAAATTGTTCAAGAATAGTTTGTCTCCTTTCCTCACAACTGTGGACACCAGTGACTTGTACTGGCTATGTTGCTTGGAGTGTTATGTTAAACTTGCAATGGCCCTGTAGGTGTTTGCAAATTCCAAATCCTATAATGCCATCCTAAATGCTGACTTAACTATATTTCTAACAAGTTGGCGTAATTGCAACGTATAACTCTTTTGATTAATGTAAGTGTTGCAAAAGGGGTGGGACATTGTGATGTCACAACATATGGGAGTGTGCAGGGCATGGTTGTCACGAACGCACCCTACTTCCAGAGTGTGCGTGACGTAGTTGTGGAGGTGAAAGGGTTAGAGTTCACTATTTATCTGCACTAGACTAAATATAATGAGAAAATCCCCCTTGACACTACCCACACGTAAGCATAATAATATAACTATTACTATTTTTTTTTTTTTTATTCTTTATTTTTGTGTGCAAGACATTAAGATATTACATGCTGTTGCCACAATAGCAGTCACGGGCCTATTATCATCATACCTGGTCATACATGGCATACAGAAGATCTGCACATTTTTATATTATTATTATAACGTGTAGATATGCAGTGCTCCAACATTATTCACCAAGTGTATTGGCAGATCTAGCAATAGGAGCATATTATAACAAGCTTAGTTTGAATTAAACGCAGTTTCACTAGTGTTTGTACCTCATAGTGGTAAATGGTTACAGGCTATGGTCGCGTGAATGTTTGGTCTCTATTGTGTCGTTTGGGCTGTACGGTTGTTCTTTATCTTAGTCTGCCACGGGTGGTGTGTGTGTGTTAGTGTGTCTGGTCTGCCAGTACCTGTGGTCCATGTCAGTAGTCGTGGGTGTTGTCATGGCCTGTTTGTAGTATGATGGTCTGTGGTGTCGTGAGTCCGTCAAGCGCTGTGTTGTGGTATGTGCGTTAGATGCTCTCTGGGTACTAATGGTGTTGCTCGGTTGTCAGGTAAGTCGATGGGTATGTGGGGCTGTGAATGCATTCTGTGGTTTCCGGAACTGCAAAGATGAATCAGCTTTGGTATCGGGGAGTGTTCATTCGCACCCGATACATCTTCTCAACATCTATGCGCCGAATATCCCCTCCACCGATTTTTGGGATGATATGGCACAGTTAGTGAATTCTCTACCACACGGCATGGTGATAGTGGGAGGTGATTTCAACGCGGCTCCATGTCCGGCGGTAGATAGGGGCCCCTGTGGTGGACTCCCATGGTCCCATGGGAGAGGGGGACAGGATAAGTTATTACACAACTTTATTTGGCGTACGGGCCTTCTAGATATATGGAGAGCACATCATCCTGACGATCGGGATTACACTTTTTATTCAGCACCCCACGATACCTACTCAAGGATAGACCTTTTTCTGGTGAACCCCCAGGTTGTGCCCAAGGTATCCGGTTCCACGGTGGGATCGATCACTTGGTCGGACCACGCAGAGATCACTATGACCTTAGATAAACTGTGCACGGCATCTCCATGGTCGTGGAAGTTTAATACTTCCCTACTTCAGGACCCGGTCGTGGTAGAGAAGGTTCGGGGAGAACTGACTGAGTATTTCGCTAGAAATACCGAGGTTGGCATCCGGCCATCCACGGTGTGGGCAGCACACAAGGCGGTTATCCGGGGCATATTGATCCGGGAGGCCACCTTAAAAAAGAAAAGAAAAACACAACGGTTAGCGTCACTCCTGGAGGCCCTGGGGAAAGCGGAAACGAAACATAAATTAAATACATCGCCTAGCACTTTGGCTGTTGTTAAGACCTTACGGGCATCGATACGCGAAACACTCCTCGACGAGACAGCTAGAGCTATTGTATGGTCCAAGAGGACTTACTACGAAAAAGCAAACAAAATGGATACGCTCTTAGCAAGATCTCTCCGACCGAGACAGAGAAATGCGCACATCACGAGCATTAACGATACTTCGGGTACATACCACACTGACCCCACCAAAATAGCCCAAGTCTTTACGGACTATTACTCCAAGCTATATAATCACTCTGGTGGGGCCGATGACGATCCCTCTAGTGATACAGATAACACTCGCTCTTTCCTGTCCCGATTGTCCCTCCCAGCCTTACGGGGCGCGGACTCGGAGGCTCTAGGAATGCGGATCTCGGCTGAGGAGATCGATGCTGCTATATCATCGTTAAAAGGCAATAAAGCTCCGGGCCCCGATGGCTTTGAGGGCAGTTACTATAAGATCTTTTGTAAAGAACTTACTCCCCATTTGGAAACGTGGTTCAATGATCTTTTGGAGGGGGGTGCACCGGATAGGGACATGTCATTAGCTGATATCGTACTAATGCCAAAACCAGGTAAAGACGATACGATCCCGGAAAACTTTCGCCCTATATCCTTGACTCCAAAATTCTGGCAAAGGTCCTGGCTCATAGACTGGACCCCCTGTTGCCACGCCTAATACCTCCAGACCAAGTGGGCTTCGTTCCCGGTAGGCAATTGTTTGAGAACACTAGGCGCAATGTTGACCTTATATGGCGGCAAACCGCTAGGAGCACTCCAACCCTGATACTATCACTCGACGCCAAGAAGGCCTTTGATAGGGTGAAGTGGCCATATCTCTTCGAAGTACTTCGACATTTTGGTTTCCCGACTCCGTTTGTATCAGTGATTAGAGTCATGTATACAGATGTTAGGGCTCGGGTCAGGATAGCGGGGGCCAAATTGGTGCCTTTCAGCTTGGGGAACGGAACCAGGCAGGGTTGCCCTTTGTCGCCCCTGCTGTTCGACCTCTCCTTGGAACCCCTTCTGCAAGCTATAAGGGATAACCCGGATATTAAGGGAATTACAGTCGGAGGGCAGGAGTATGTATTGTCGGGTTTCGCTGATGACATCTTGCTGACTCTGACCGATCCAACGGAGTCGATGGAGGCATTGACGAATATGCTGGAAACATACAGCGGAATAGCTGGATATAAGGTAAACATGGCTAAATCTAGCGCGCTTCCTATAAGAGTAGGAGACACGGAAACAGCCCTTATAGGACGAACTTATAAAATACGTATAGCGAGAGACTATATCACATACTTGGGAGTCCGACTAACGGCGGACCCTGCTCAGCTGTTCCAACAAAATTACGTCCCCATGCTACGAACACTGATTGACGATATGGAGAGATGGGTGGATAAGCCGATCTCTTGGATCGGCAGGATACATTCAGTGAAAATGAATATTCTCCCTCGAATTTTGTTCCTGTTTCAGGTGCTCCCGGTCCGGCTGACTAAAGCGGACTTGGGAGCGCTTCAACAAGCTATGGCCAGGTCTATGGATAACTAGACTAGAACTGAACAGAAATTAATACTTAAGGTAAACTTAGCTGCTAGGAGGGCTTTGGCACAGGTCTGGCTGCAGAGAGGGATCCCCTCGCTAGACCTGGTGATACAAAAATTAGAGATACTTTCTTAATGGACAAATTAACAGCACAGGTCCGGGGTACTTTGTCTAAATTCGAAAAGGTCTGGGGCCCATGGGTAGATAGCGGAGTTGGCGACTAGGAGATGGGGGGGGCTTATCCCCCCGGCCCCCATATCTTTTAGTGGCCGATCTACACTAACTTTTGACTCACCCAATCTGCACTCCCGCAGGGGGGCGATCGGAACCTGCGGACTACCCTCGCGAGTTAGTTCTATACATTACCGTCGCGCTGTTGCTAATCATTATGGAATCCCTTTGTGATTGGGTCGTGTAGTCCTACAATAGTCATGGCGATTGACTCCCTGTTCCACTCCCTCCTGTTCCTCTCTTTCCCCTCCCCTTCTATCCCTTCTCCCTTCCTCTCTCTCTTCCCTCTTTCCTTCTTGGAAGTTTTGTCTACTTCTATCATTGCTAACATCACTTTTTTCTCTGATCTGACCGGCACTTGCATCTCAAACGCACCGAGTATGTGGGCATCATTTTTCATATGTCGAGCCACAGGTGGTAATAACAGGAAACTGGAGGCACTGTGATGGAGACTCTGTGAGCGGTGCTAGCTCTCTCAAGCACTATGAACCCACCTGTACTCTATATAGGTCACCAAACATGGGCGCTGAATGATAAGGTCCTGCACACACTGGTTGGTCAGATTCTTACTGTTTTATTTTTTTACCTTTTATCTAAAAAACCTGGCGGGGCACCAATGGAGAACAGGCTATGGCAGTTTGTACACAACAGTCTCATACACTTGAAGTTTGACTTTGTATACCATGCTCGTTTATTTCACTTGTGCACTCTTGGATATATATTCAGTTCTTTGTGTCTAACTGTATTACTATGTTTGTATTCATGTGGTGTTTTGCCTTGGAATAAATAAAGAATAATAAAAAAAAAAAGATGAATCAGCTCACAAGTGCTGGGTATAGTATCCAGGGTTAGCCGATGCCTAGGCTTGGTGGTGGCAGGCGTAGGGGGCTGTAGGCGTTGTGGTAGCAAAGTTCTGGTAAGCCCTCCTCAGGGTCCTGGACTGTCCTGGGGACTCGCAGCCGCGAACTGCCGGTGAGGGCCGCTTTCTGCCTTGTGTAGGGATTATCGATAATCCTGGCATGGGGTCTCCTTCTGTAGCGTTGGCTCTTCCGCACCTGTAGCTGACGTGTCAGGGGTAATCCCACGGTTGACTTCCATCTGAGTGGGCTGAATTTGTAACTGTGTGTGCACTGTGCAATTGAAGTGCCCGGGGGGGACCTCCACGTTTCCCGCCCTTTGTCTCTCCGCCTGTGTGTCATTGGCGATGCTTGTAGCCACTTGGGGAGGGTAGCTGGTGTGCCTCAGGGGCTTGCAAAGTTTGTATGTCTGTTCTGCCGTTTGGGTGTATGGACGTTCATTGGTGGTTCACGCTCTGCCTGCCCTTGTGGCTGTGTGGTGTCCGCCATTTTGGTGTGCGCCATTCGGGCCTTAGTCTGTGGTTTAGTTTGTGCTGGGGCCAGGCATTTGTCAGCATTGGTCGCCTGTGGGGACCGGGATATCCCCCGCCGGTCCAAAGGGGGGGGGGGCGGGCAGCAGGATGCCGTTTGGAGAACCGGGGGAGCGGCCGTCTCACCCCGGTTCAAGCTCGGGTAGGCCCCAGGCCTTGTTCGGGTTACTCCAGTGCCGTACCGGGTCAGAAGCGGTATCACCGTGTGCGCCCTCATCTTGTGAGTATATTGAGCTTCGATTTGGAATGGTGGCTGCTGATGGCACGGAGTTGGCTCCGAATTACTGGCCCAGATGCCAGAGCTCAGACGGGACACGTCTGATCTGTCCAGCGGTCAGGCTCCACCCCCCAACTATTACTATTTTAACGCTACCAACAAGACAATTTATAAATGGGGTGCCTTGGTCTCCCAGGTAACTTACTAATAAAAACCCACCAAGTGTGACTTAGCACAATACATATGTAATTGCAAAATACTAAATAGTTGTCTCTTCAGGTAACATGATTCTTTATAGTGAATGCAGTGTGTTTGTGTAGTGTGTGTGTATATAATGAATGCAGAGTGTGTGTGTTTGTGTAGTGTGTGTATATAATGAATACAGAGTGTGTGTTTGTGTAGTGTGTGTATAGTGAATGCAGTGTGTGTGCTTGTGTAGTGTGTGTATATAATGAATGCAGTGTGTTTGTGTAGTGTGTGTGTGTGTTTCTGTAGGTATGTAATTTGTGTAAAATGGGTTGGGGAGGGAGGGGCATTTTTTATTTAAATTTGTTTTTAAATATTTAAACACTTTTTTTTTTTTAGTCCTCCTCCCTGCTTCTTACTTCGCCAGGGAGGGGTGATAAGGCATTCCGTGGTGGTCTGGTGGCATGGACTGTGCAGGGGGCCCGCAGCAAGCTCTTACTTACCATTCCCAGCAGTTCCCTTCAGCGGGACTCGCAAGATTTATACATGGTAGCTGAAGGGAGCTGCTGGGAAGTTAAGTAGGAGCTTGCTGGGCCCTCCAGGACCGCCGGGCTTGTAATGGGCCTTGCGGTACTGGTCTGTATTAATGACAATATCGGTATCTCTATAGGCCGATACCGATATTGCCAAAAATAACGAATATCTGCCGATAATATTGTCCAGAGCCCAGACCGATAATCGGTCGATCCCTAATATTTCCTTATGAATTTTTTTGATGGTATTTTTATATTACCCTTCACTAATATCTGTGTGGATATTTTATTCTATGCATGAAACTTTTGCATGAGAGATTGGCTTATATTTAAGGATAGATTTTGTTTGATGTGTATTTCTATTATCTCTGAATAGTTTTATATTTAACATCTGTTTTTTTTTTTTTTTTATTCTTTATTTTGATTGTGCAAAGGATTGACAGACATGCAAAATGCCACAATAACATGTATACACATATCAACAAGAGTAATAGCATGGCATTTGGTAAAGCTGCACATTTTTCATTATGTTATAATATTGGAACTGAAGCTAAATGGATGTGTCCACAAAGTAAATCATTGTATTAAAAATTCAAAATCTCTGACAGTCCAACAAATTTTTCCCACCTGGTCTCTATTTAAAAAACAAATTGGGCCAAAAAAGAAGATAATCCCCTGCATAAACTTAAGTATACTGGCAGATATAATCACACAGGTTGACAAAACAATGCTGAGCTACACCTATGCCTTCTGACACAACTCTTCCCACATCCCATATCTGGGTATAAACCTTCCAGTACCACTACACCGCAAGTACTCACTCAACTACACCCCAATGATACAAAAAGTCACAGATGATCAGGAACTGTCCCTGTCATGGCTGGGGCGCATAGCATCGGTAAAGATGAACCTCTTGCCTTCGCTTCCTCTACCTTTTCAAGGCCCTTCCTATCCCAATTCCCACGACAGATTTTAAATACCTTCAAAAATTAGTCGACAAATACATCTGGGCCAATAAATGACCTAGAGTCAAACGTACAACAATGTACAGCCCCAACAGAACGGGAGGACTGGGAATGCCCCACTTACAATATTACTATTACGCCACTCAACTCACCCAAATTCAAAACTGGCACATCCCCCAGTGAATCAAAAGATGGGTGGATTTAGAACACAACCTATTCGGCTTTGACTTCCCATCCCTCTACATATGGGTACCAAAGAAATCTCGTCCTCTGCCACTCACCACTTCTATTGACACATGGGACAAAATTTCCAAGAAATTTCCCATTATCAGCAACCCAAGCATGATGACACCCATACTGCGCAACAGGGCATTCCCCCCAGGCATGTCACACTACGAACAGATCAACCTCTACAGACTACACCACTTCTACACAGGCGGCCAAATAATCCCATACAACGACCTTCCTAGACAACAGGCAGCATACACCACCCATGACCTTTTTAGGTACCTACAACTACGCAGCTTCTTAGAACAGGCAGAAAACAGGAACCACCAAACTCTCACAGTTCAAGTGAGCCTGCACACAGGGCCCACTCTGCAAGGGCCAGATCTTTGATAACTATATACTCCTAATCACAAATCAGCCTTCATGGGCACTGGCCTACATGTCGGCTTGGAATAGGGACCTGGGACCCCTAGACGAACCTACTGACAGGCAAGAAATATGGGAGGAAACAGCCTCCATATCCATTTGTGTCAACCACAAGGAGCAAGCCTATAAGACGATGCTCAGATGGTACCTAACACCAGTACGCATATGCCGAATGGGAAGGTCAGACTCGGACCTCTGCTGGAATCCGTGTGGACACAGGGGCAGATACATACACCTCTGGTGGCAATGCCCCAAACTGACCCCACTGTGGACGGAAGTAGCCTCACTAGTCTCAGATCTCCTGCAAACCACCATCCCACTAGACCCGTGGACATGGCTCCTCTCTAGTCCCCGATACACACAAACCAGAGCCTAAAACAAACTGACACACAGAATAGCCCTGGCGACGAGACGTGCAATAGCAGAACTCTGGGGAACACCTAACGTTCCTATACCACAGACAATAATACGCAAAACTAGAGACCACTAGACATGGAGAGGATCTTCATGGAGAGGAAACTACATGAAACCTCCAAAGAATTCCATAAAATTTGGGACCCATGGCTAAACGAGCCCCACCTACAGTGAAGCAGTCCATACCTGACATTCACACTACTGACACAACAATGACCAGCGCCATACTGGGTGGCGGGGGGGGGAGGGAGATGGGACTAACCGCCCTCCACTCCTTAACCCCCCCATCTTCCACCCACCTGCCCTAATAACCACAGTTAAGCCTAACTGATATGAGAGGAAACTAACGACGAAAAACCACACAAATGCACCACCCTCCAGGCAGACCTCACACCCTCTGGTGAAAATGACAACACAGGGGACACCCACCCAACAACAAAACTCACAAGCCTCAGTCCGGGTCATGGCCATGACCCACAAAGGACCCCAGACTAGGGGCCACTAAACAGGTCTGTTGGCACCCAACCTGCCAACAGACCTGCATAGCAGAACCAGGCCTGCCTCCACAAAAAAACCTTTAGCCCCGTACCAGAAACCAACAACAACCAACCGACTCCAACCCTGGCCAACAGGTACACCCTAGACATCCAACAACCAATTCCCCCACCATAGTATATCACCCCCTGTAAATAAGTTCTCATCTCCCCCAGTTTACTTCTCACCCCTTTCCAAGCTCACAGTCATGTCACCCTTCCATTAAACATTATGAGGCGCAAAACAAATCAAACCAAATCAAAACCCGAAGGAAACATCTACAGAGAAGGGCCCTACATGACCCCAGGAACACCTAGACAAAAGGACCATGATGATCAAAACAATGCGAAAATATAAATGTGCTATTGCGACCCAGTTAAAGCGGCACTGTCATGCCGAAGTCCGTTTTTTTTTTTTAACAGCCCTCCCGCCTCAACTACATCCAATCGACCCCCTAGTTACCCCCAAATGCCCCTAAGCCCCCCACATTACCTATTTTTTATTCTTTATTTTCTGCCTGATCTATATTCAGGGCGCCATCTTTGTGTGGGTAGGTGAAGTCCCTGTGGGACACGTCATCTACCCACACTACACAGACTGTAAGATTCCCGCACATGCCCAGTGAAACACCTGGACATGCGAACGGGAATTTCACCTATTCATTCATTCATCAGACAGATGAATGAATGAATAGAAAAAAATCAGATGAACAAACTAACACTGAGTATCAGTGTTAGTTTGTTTGTTCGGTTTATTACAAGGAGGGAGCTACCGGCGTGCAGCTCCCTCCTTGTAATATGTAACTATAGAAGCGGCAGGGAGCAGTGCTCCCCACCACTTCATAAGCCCCCCAGGTCCCCCCCTCACTCTATGGGGGTCAATATGACCCCCATAATAGCACAAGGGAGATTAAAATCTCCCCAATGCCCCTACTCGCTATATCGCGAGTAGGGGCATGTCCACTAAACAGTGAGCAGCCTGTGGCTGCTCACTGTAAAAAAAAAACAGGGTAATAAGGGGGGGACGGGGGACCTACTGTCCTCCCCCGCCGGCCCCCACCCCTGGACGGCGGGTGGGGGCCATAATGGGAATGAGGGGGGACCTACTGTCCTCCCCTCAGGCCCCCACCCCTGAGCGGCGGGTGGGCGCCATAATAGTAATAGGGGGGGGAGGGACCTACTGTCCTCCCCCCCGGCCCCCACCCCTGGGCGGCGGCCATAATAATAATAAGGGGGGGGACCTTCTGTCCTCCAGCCCCCGGCCCCCACCCCCGGCCCCCACCCCTGGCCGGCGGCCATAATAATAATAAGGGGGGGGACCTTCTGTCCTCCAGCCCCCGGCCCCCACCCCCGGCCCCCACCCCTGGCCGGCGGGTGGGGGCCATAATGGTAAAAGGGGGGGACCTACTGTCCTCCGGCCCCCACCCCTGGCCGGCGGGTGGGGGCCATAATGGTAAAAGGGGGGGTGCCTACTGTCCCCCCCCCCGGCCCCCACCCCTGGGCGGCGGGTGGGGGCCATAACGATAATGGGGGGGGACCTATTGTCCTCCCCCCCGGCCCCCACCCCTGGGCGGCGGGTGGGGGCCATAATAGTAATAAGGGGGGTCTACTGTCCTCTCCCCCCCCCGGCCCCCACCCCTAGGCGGCGGGTGGGGGCCATAACGATAATGGGGGGGGGACCTACTGTCCTCCCCCCGCCCCCACCCCTGGGCGGCAGGTGGGGGCACTAAGTAAATTCCCCCCCCCCCCCATCAAGGTGACTAGGGGTGCCCAAGCCCCTAGTCACTCACCCCCCACCCAAATAAAAATGCCCCTACCTACCCCCCTCACCCTAAAAAATAGTGAGGGGGGGAATAAAATTGCTAACCTGTAAAGTAAAATTAAACTTACCATTCGACGTCTTCTTTTTTCTAAAATCTTAATTTTTCAGCCCCCAAAAAGGCCAAATAAAAAACCATGATAGCCGTCGAACTAAAAATAAAATAAAAAACCCGAGCGCAAAAAAAAACCAGACGAAAAAGAAAAAACCCGAGCGCACAAAAAAATAATCCATCTTCACCCATGGAGGGCTCCGCGCAGACTGAGCTCCGCAGGGCGGGGCAAGGCTTATAAAGCCTTGCCCCGCCCTGCAATTAGCCTAAGAACACTCTGATTGGTGGGTTTAAGCCAATCAGAGTGCTCTGTGTCATTTTACAAGCGTGGGAAAGTTCTTTGGAATTTTCCCACGCTTGTAAAATGACACAGAGCACTGTGATTGGATGGATTTCAAGCCGTCCAATCACAGTGCTCTGTGTCATTTTACAAGCGTGGGAAAATTCCAAAGAACTTTCCCACGCTTGTAAAATGACACAGAGCACTGTGATTGGATGGATTTCAAGCCATCCAATCACAGTGCTCTGTGTCATTTTACAAGCGTGGGAAAATTCCAAAGAACTTTCCCACGCTTGTAAAATGACACAGAGCACTGTGATTGGATGGATTTCAAGCCATCCAATCACAGTGCTCTGTGTCATTTTACAAGCGTGGGAAAATTCCAAAGAACTTTCCCACGCTTGTAAAATGACACAGAGCACTGTGATTGGATGGATTTCAAGCCATCCAATCACAGTGCTCTGTGTCATTTTACAAGCGTGGGAAAATTCCAAAGAACTTTCCCATGCTTGTAAAATGACAAAGAGCACTCTGATTGGCTTAAACCCACCAATCAGAGTGTTCTTAGGCTAATTGCAGGGCGGGGCAAGGCTTTATAAGCCATGCCCCGCCCTGCGGAGCTCAGTCTGCGCGGAGCCCTCCATGGGTGAAGATGGATTATTTTTTTGTGCGCTCGGGTTTTTTCTTTTTCGTCGGGTTTTTTTTTTTTGCGCTCGGGTTTTTTATTTTATTTTTAGTTCGACGGCTATCATGGTTTTTTATTTGGCCTTTTTGGGGGCTGAAAAATGAAGATTTTAGAAAAAAGAAGACGTCGAATGGTAAGTTTAATTTTACTTTACAGGTTAGCAATTTTATTCCCCCCTCACTATTTTTTAGGGTGAGGGGGGTAGGTAGGGGCATTTTTTATTTGGGTGGGGGGTGGGTGACTAGGGGCTTGGGGACCCCTAGTCACCTTGATGGGGGGGGAATTTACTTAGTGCCCCCACCCGCCGCCCAGGGGTGGGGGCCGGGGGAGGGGAGGACAGTAGGTCCCCCCCTTAATACTATTATGGCCCCCACCCGCCGCCCAGGGGTGGGGGCCGGGGGGGGGCAGTAGGTCCCCCCCCCTTATTACTATGATGGCCCCCACCCGCCGCCCAGGGGTGGGGGCCGGGGGGGGAGGACAGTAGGTCCCCCCCCTTATTACTATTATGGCCCCCACCCGCCGCCCAGGGGTGGGGGCCGGGGGTGAGGACGGTAGGTCCCCCCCATATTACTATGATGGCCCCCACCCACCGCCCAGGGGTGGGGGCCGGGGGGGGCAGTAGGTCCCCCCCCCTTATTACTATGATGGCCCCCACCCGCCGCCCAGGGGTGGGGGCCGGGGGGGAGGACAGTAGGTGACCCCCTTAATTACTATGATGGCCCCCACCCGCCGCCCAGGGGTGGGGGCCGGGGGGGGGAGGACAGTAGGTCCCCCCCTTATTACTATGATGGCCCCCACCCGCCGCCCACGGGGTGGGGGCCGTGGTGGAGGACGGTAGGTCCCCCCCCTTATTACTATGATGGCCCCCACCCGCCGCCCAGGGGTGGGGGCCGGGGGGGGGGAGGACAGTAGGTCCCCCCCCTTATTACTATGATGGCCGCCGCCCAGGGGTGGGGGCCGGGGTGGAGGACGGTAGGTCCCCCCCCTTATTACTATGATGGCCACCGAGAAACACACTATAGCTTAAACAATGTATTTGAACTGCAAACTTACTATTACTATGCGCAAGCCCCTTGTAAATAATTACCATATGCATAAAATATGTTGAAGTGAAAAATAAAGAATTAAAAAAAAAAAAAGTAGATAATGATATGGAGGAACTGTGTAAATCCGTTGTCCTGCCTTCACCCAATACCCATTCTCATTGGTAGTGGCACATAGCGAGGTTTAGTCCCGGTCATCCAGCACCGTTCACTCTACTAGCCCTATGTTTTCACAAGATCCCCTGAGCTTTTCCCACTGCTACAGTCTCCTTTGTTTCCACGGGAGGCATCCCAGGATATGGCAGACACATCTGCATAGCGGTGTTGCACCCATTGAGGGTTATTCCTCTCCGGGCTCTCAGCCCAGGAGTGTGATGGCAGGTGTGTAACAGCCCATGATGCAAACGGGTGACAGCTGAATGGGATTTCTTCCCTGCTTTCCTCCGACCTGTGATAGCTGGTCTGTGTCTTTGAGTAGTATCTGAGGGATGCAGGGTGTCACACTGTCTCACCAAGGTGTCATGTTTTTGTCTGTGCTTCAGCTTTAGCATAACTCTCTGAAGTAGGTATCCAGCCGCGTCAGGATTGTGTCCGATGGACCCAGTGAGGTAGCAGTCGGCTCTCCATCTGCCATCTTGGCCAGTTCAATGAGATCACAGGCAGTAGCGGCCTGCTTAGAAGTCTGGCTTTGCCAGCAATATGAAGTGTAGCTGGGTATTGAGAGTGTGAGCCGGGATGATCCCCACCAGCAGGGGGGAGATCGGAGTGCCTGACGGGGTTCACCTGATTCAGCAGGATGGTCGGCAGGGAGATCGGCCATTTTTCCCACGCCTGCACCCACTAGTAGGTCGCAAGTAGGCATCAGGTTCGTGCTGCCTGACGTGCAACCATAAGCTGGAAAGTAGGTGTTAAGACCTGCAGTGGTTATGTACTGCGGTCTTCTATTCCTTTCCCAACAGCTGAGCCTAAGTGATTATAGCTACAGCAGGGAGTAGAGGAATAGTAGAGATTAATGCAGTTTTCAAGATGATTCTCCCCAGCAAATAGAATATCCCCCAAACATGAGCCTAGAGTTCATGAAGGGTGTAACAGGAATGATCTTTATTGAAAACAGGCTGGCTTTTATGAGAAATCCTCCATCAAGAGGACCTCCCACAGCAAACAAATACATCAATCATTATGCAGTTTTACACTAATACACGCCTTCCCTCTGCCTGGGAGATATTGAGATAAGTTAAGGAATAAATCAATTATCTCCAGGCAAAGGGCACAAATTTTTCCCAAAAGTTAGAACACCCCTTTCCCCACAAGGTATCCCCACAAAATACATATCCCCTGATAGCCCCGATCTGGGGGAAAAACATATCCAAATTTCACCCAGATCGGTTCAGGGGTTCTTAAAAAGTGTGGAAGTCATGTTTTACCGACCACACATGAGGCTCCTGCCCAAAACAGTTCCACAAATTCAGCGTGTGCGGTCGGTCAATTAGGAAAAAGGCGAAAAACTAGCAAAATACCGAATAGATCTTCCTGGCTCATAGTAGCGATTGTTCCCCTTGTCTGCACGAACATAACTACCGAATGCCGCTCTTCTGGCTGTTCGGTAAGTGGGAGAAGCCGGCGTTCTGTAGGTTCATCGGTGGTTCGTGAGGTCGAGTGTCCAATTTTAGTTCCAGACACTCGACGACCAAGTCCCGCTGACTCCCCTCGTGCGAACAAGATGGCCGCCGTTTTCTTTTCCACATGGCGTTCGGCTATACGAACAGCGGCCACCCAGGGAACACTTAATCGACGGTTCTTTTGAACTTAACGAGCCAGGAGGGTGGTCGGTGTACGGTAGTTTCATACTGCTGAACTAATATCCAGTATTCATACAGTAAATGGAGGAAACACACGAATACAGAAGAGAAATGTTAAAATAAAGTCCATTTTCTTCACAGTAGGTCTTGTGTGTACTGCTTCCGAAGCCAAGATTATATTAGTAGTATTGCATTTTAGCAGTCTTATAGCTAGTTTTCAGGGTTCTTGATGGAGCAGGGAGACTGTTTTTTATCTCAAATTTTTCCTCTCCAGAGTTCATTATATTAAACATTTTTTTATGGGGATTATAGGTAATAAAGGTATTAGGATTTGTTAATGTTTGTATTTATTAATTAATCAAGAAATGTAATGTAATGTATGAAAACTGGTTATAACTGTTTGTTACTTGCTTATAAGTTGCACCCCCCTCTATTTTGTCTGAATTTAGTGTCTTATTAGTGGTTAAGGACACTGGTCGGTTTTGTTGCATTTTATAAAGGATTAGCGCCAATCCACCCATTCTCCATTTCTATTTGTTTTTTTTTCTAATTACTGCAGATGTGCGTGGGCCAACAGTATTTGGCTTGCTTTGGTAAATATGAGCATTGTATATGTGGTCAGAATTCAGTAATTTTCTTTAAGGCATGAAATTTGTACATATGTTAATACATATATATATCATGTAAAAAATACAAAACACCTAAAATGATGTCTTGTGTGTTGTTACAACCGTTAATCATGCCATAGACACAAAGAACCCAATTACAAAAAAAGTCTATGGATTTCATTGTTAAATAGTTTACATTTATGGGCCACACTAACATGCTGGTGATAGTAGGTCCAGACTGGGAGCTAGAAGCAGCCCTGTAAAAAAAAATGTACACCAGCCCAGTAATGAGTTGCGCCAGTATAGATGTGGAAACGATAACTTTAAATTAAACACTGTGACGAAGTGCTCTTCGCCACTTGTGCCTGGAGAGGACTAATTGCCAGCCTCTTGCCCTGCGACTATGGCCCCTGGAATATTTTGCCCTTTAAATACGTTATATGGGCATAGTGGATTTTAGTAGACTGGTTCTGGCCCTTTACAGGCTCTGACAAAGGATCTCCAGTTTTGCTATGCACGTCGGATGCAGAGTGTAAAGAAAACCCCTGTTTTATGGACTTAGTTTGACTGTTTTATTCCCCCCTCCCTTCTTAGAACACCAGTTTAAACCCTTAATAACTGTCATATTTTCAAACTCTGTGTGACCCTTATAACTGTCATTTTGTTTTCCTCTGAGCAGGAGTTGTTTTGCTGCATGAGTGCTGTTGCTTTTGTGTGCTTGTGGTGGAATCTCGGTAAAAATAAATTTAGTAGGCCGAGATTACCACGTGGCATGTGTACGTGCATATGCTGACGTATCGATCAGTTGGTTGCACGAGGCAAGATACGATCAGTAGTGTACGGAGCATGTGCAAGAATACAGGATGTAGTATTCCCCTCCTCCATTGTGCTGGACAGGCCATGCGGTCAAGCAGGAAGTTAATTCTTATTTGTATTGATTGGTCAAGAGAATGTGCGGGTGGAGCTTAATATGGGAGGAGTTATGTGCCTATATAAGGAGCCTGCACTATTGTCCGGGGCTCAGAACTTGTTGTATTTTGGTGACGTTAGTCCCTCTGAGTCTCGATCGGTGATCCAATAAAGAATCTCTTCCTTCCTGAAGAAACCTGTGTCCATCTCTCTGTGCTTCGCTTCCGTCAGTTTCTCCGGTATCATTTGGTGCATTGGCCGGGAAGCTCATCGTTCAACGGTAGCTGAGAGGCAGAGGCGTGAGACGGTCTATCTTTGCCCACGTTCTCTACGGCTGCACCCCTGAACTTCTGCGTGGACCTCCCTTCGTCTCGGCGCCACTGGTCTGTTGTCCAGGAGATCATCGGCCTCTACGTAAGAAGTGCTGGGGTGTCCCCGTCGATGAGTGTGAACTCAGGTTCAGGAACGAGGAGGTAAGACAACTGCTGTTTTAGACGGCAGACCCACTAGGGGTATACCGATTGTGCGGTAGGCCCATAAGGGGTTTGAATTGTGTATGGAATCTGCCCCCTCTGTCGGAGGGAAGGAGCGAAGGCGCACCGCTCGATCGAACGCTCTTTAGTCAGACTGTTTGATTTTGTTAGTCAGGCGGGGTTCTGGTGTAAATAGCCCTAGCCGGACACCGGTGTCTTGTCTAGACTAGCGTTCTAGGGTGTATATTTTGTTCGCTAGGTCAGAGGGACCGGGAGACTAAGCGGCGTCTGTGTAAATTCGGTTCGCTAGCTCTCAACCTATCTTGGCTAAGTGGGAAGGCGTGTAAATTTGGAACCCACTAGATTTTTGATAGTAATCGACTAAGAGGCGTCTGTGTAAATTCGGTCCTCTAGCTCGCTATATGTGGTGCTTGGGCAGTGTGGCTAACCAAAACGGATGTAGATAGTTTTAGGTAGTCCATTCAAGGTACTGGCCAATAGTTTAGTTGGGAATTGTAAATGTGTTAAAGATTGTTAGTAAAGTGTATATCTTGTTAGATAGCGCAAGCTCAGCCGTCTAGCGAGAGTGTTAATAGTGTGTTGCTGTATTATAGTGCACGGTACCATAACCCTGTATATTTACTGACACTGTATATAAGTACTAATCATTGTCGTCTATTGCATGTTTAACACCATAACCACTAATAATTGTATTGTGACCTTAAATTGTGCTTTGACCTATGCTAACCGTACTGTAACCGCTATTTGTAAAAGACGATGTTACTGGGGTGTGTTATAGACGGGTAATTCATATATAGAGAATTATAGCGTGGGTGACTGTATAGTTTTGCCAAAGGGCATAATATTGATTATTTAGTGACTGGTGTAACAGCTGTGCGTGTACGGGAATTCCCTGAGTGTTTATTGTGTTACTGTGTACGTTTCACTTGGTAACTGTACCACGTGGTGCTGTTGCCAGAGGAAACGGGTGTGATTGTTGAATAGTACGCGTGCATAGTATTCGTTGTCAACGACGTTCCATTGATAAGTATGGGCGCGTCGCAGTCAACGATTCCGGATCCCTTAGGTTGTATGGTGAAGAATTTTAAAAAGGGATTCAAAACATGTGATTTTGGTGTTAAAATGTCTCCTGTACGTTTGGTCACTTTGTGTACTAGGGAGTGGCCTACTTTGGTTGCGGCATGGCCGCCACGTGGCAGTTTGGATCCAACTCTGGTACAGCGCTTACACGTGGCTGTATCGGGTAGGCCTGAACTTTACGGGCAGTTTCCTTATATTGATTGTTGGAGACAGGCCGTAAATGACTCGCCAAAATGGATTCAGACATGCCACAAGGAGCAATGTCGCCTAATGGTGGCTAGGACTTGTTTGTCCACTAGGACTGGTGTTAGGCCCATTTTGGACACGCCCCCTGAGTCCGAGATCCCTTTGCCGCCCCCTTACTTTCCGTTAAGAGGAAGTGACGCAAATGCAGGAAGTCCTGCACCCCTTCCCTCATTGCCCTCATCCACTTCCGCTTCCTCCTCCAGTACAGAATCCACCCCCTCTCGTACTAAATCTCCCCTTCCGGAACCAGAGCCAACCCCCATTAGATCCGAATATCCTGATTTGGCGCCACTTCAGACTTCCGGTCAAGCTTCTTCTAGCTCGGCTCGAAGTGTTTTATTTACTACCTTTTCCCAAAACCAAGCTCCCACACCCTCATGTTTTATTACCCCCCGACCGGAACCTCTAACTGACGCCCCTCCACGTAGCCCCATACTAACCCGACAACTGACCGGTACCCAACAATAAGAACATTATCAGATGCCTCTTCGTCTGAATCCCGGGTCAGTCTATATTGATGCCGCAGGTCAAATGGCACATGCTGACCCAGTCTTCGTATATGTCCCGTTCACGACTACCGATCTCTTGAATTGGAAGACCCAAAATTCCTCGTATACTGAGAAACCACAAGCTATGACTGATCTGTTCACCTCAATAGTTCAGACACATAACCCGACATGGGCTGATTGCCAGCAGTTATTAATGACTTTGTTCAATAATGAGGAAAGGACAAGAATTAATCAAGCGGCCATTAAAGCGCTAGAGGATAAAGCCTGTGCTTTGAATCAAGCCAATCCATCAGCATGGGCCGCAACACATTATCCTAACACCGATCCCGACTGGAATGTTAATGGCGCAGATATGGTCCAACTTAAAGCCTATAGAGACGCTATAATTGCTGGCATGAAAGCCGGAGGAAAGAAAGCCATTAATATGTCGAAGACAGTTGAGGTGATTCAGAAAAGTGATGAAGCGCCCAGTGTCTTTTATGACCGATTATTGGAGGCATACCGCTTGTATACCCCCTTTAATGCGGAAGACGCAGATAATTCCCGAATGGTGAACTCCGCCTTTTTCAGCCAAGCTTACGGAGATATTAAGCGCAAGCTACAGAAGTTAGAAGGGTTTGCAGGTATGTCCATCACCCAACTAATGGAGGTAGCGAATAAAGTATACATGAACAGGGAAACAGAAAGTAAGAAAGAGGAAGAGCGCAAGATGCGTAGAAAGGCAGATATGCTAGCGGTAGCGATCGCAGGCGTAGATAGACGGGGTCCAGATAGAGGCGATAGTAAGTGGAATGAGGAACCTCTAAGTAGAAATCAGTGCGCATTCTGTAGAGAAGAAGGGCATTGGAGAAATGAGTGTCCGCGAAGAGAACAGTATGAGAGAGACAGACCTAGGACAGGTTATGGAAACTTTAGAGGCAGAGCGAGAGGTAGAGGAGGCCCCGGAGGGAGTAATGGTAATAGAGGGAGCAATGGGAACAGAGGAAGTGTTAGGGAAGATAGGTATTTTCCAGCAGCGCAAAGGTCCCGCGATAGAGAAGGTAGGGACTTTGTAGGATTGGCTGACACGGTCATGGAGGACTATTGATACCGACCGGGCTCCATCCCCCTTGGTCGAGCGGAGCCTATGGTCGATGTATCAATAGGGGGAAAAAGGAGTGCGTTCATGATCGACACTGGTGCTGAACATTCGGTGGTGACTGACCTAGTTGCTCCTCCATCTGGAAGGACTATTACTGTAATAGGAGCAACTGGAAGAAGTGCTGAAAAACCGGTTCTTAAAAGTCGACTCTGTACATTGGGAGGCCACGTAGTAAAACATCAATTCCTTTATATGCCTGAATGTCCAGTCCAATTGCTGGGACGTGATATGCTATCTAAATTACAAGCGCAGATTACGTTCCTACCAAATGGAACAACATCCTTAAAGTTTAATGGACCTTCAGGTATTATGACATTATCCGTACCAAAGGAAGAAGAGTGGCGACTTTATACAGCGTTGACTAGCCAAAACCCTAGGAGTGATGAGTCCTTATTCAACATACCAGGAGTTTGGGCAGAGAACAACCCACCAGGACTGGCCCGCAATATTCCACCTATTAAAATCGAACTAAAACTTGGGGTTTATCCAGTGAGCCTAAGACAATATCACATCCCGCAGAAGGCTAAGAAGAATATCCAATCTTATCTGGATAAGTTCATACGGTATGGTATCCTAAAATTCTGTACTTCCCCCTGGAACACCCCATTGCTGCCTGTTCAAAAGCCCGGTACAGATGAGTATCGACCTGTACAGGACTTGAGAGCAGTCAATGATGCGGTTGTTAGTATACATCCAGTTGTGCCCAATCCATATAACCTGCTTGCTTTAATTCCGGGCGGGGCTACTTACTTTACAGTCTTAGACCTCAAAGATGCCTTCTTTTGCCTCCGAATTGCCGCAGAAAGTCAATGTATTTTCGCTTTCCAATGGGAGAACGCTGTAACGGGCTCAAAACGCCAAATGACCTGGACAAGACTGCCCCAAGGGTTTAAAAATTCACCTACCCTATTTGGTTCAGCTCTAAGTCAAGATTTACTGGATTTCGAGTCCATCCCAGGAGAGTGTGTACTGTTACAATATGTAGATGACTTGTTGATAGCAGCAGTTACAAAGGAAATCTGTCAGCAAGCAACACACGATCTACTACACATTCTCTGGAAGGCAGGATACAAGGTGTCTAGAAAGAAGGCTCAGTTGTGTTTGCCAACTGTCAAATATCTGGGATTCCATATCTCTGAAGGTCAAAGAATTATGGGGCCAGAGAGAAAAGAAGCTGTGTGCCAAATACCGATACCCAAGAATAGAAGACAAGTGCGAGAATTCTTGGGGGCAGCAGGCTTCTGTAGGATATGGATTCCCAGCTACGCGATACTGGCAAAACCTCTGTATGCAGCTATCAAAGGTACAGAGCACAATCCCTTCTTATGGACTCAAGAACAGCAAACGGCATTTGAAGATGTGAAGAAGGCTTTGATGAGTGCCCCAGCATTAGGTCTACCTGATCACACACGACCATTCTACCTGTATGTACATGAGCAAAGAAGAATGGCTGTGGGAGTATTGACACAGTACTTGGGATCATGGCAAAGACCTGTTGCCTACATGTCTAAGCAACTGGATGCAGTGGCCAGCGGACTTCCACCTTGTCTAAGAGCAGTAGCTGCAGCCGCCCTGCTAGTAGCTGAAGCCGATAAACTCACTCTGGGTCAAGAACTTTATGTACGAGTCCCACATGCAGTACAGACGTTGTTGGATTACAAAGGAAATCATTGGTTTAGTAACAGCCGTATGACCAAGTATCAAGCAATGTTGTGTGAAAACCCAAGAGTGCATTTAGAGACTGTAAACACCTTAAATCCAGCTACCCTTTTGCCACAACCTACTGAAAGTCAACATGATTGTTTGGAAGTAATGGATGAAGTATTTTCAAGTAGACCAGATCTTCGTGATTTTCCCATCCAGAACCCCGATGTTCAATATTACACCGACGGCAGTAGTTATGTGAAAGAAGGGATCCGCTATGCAGGATATGCAGTAACAACAATAGACAAGGTGATAGAAGCTCGGCCACTGGCGAAAGGAACATCAGCACAAAAGGCAGAATTGATAGCACTGACACGAGCGTTACAATTGGCTGAAGGTTTAAGAGTGAACATCTACACGGACTCCAAGTATGCGTTTTTAACCACTCATGCCCACAGAGCTTTGTATAAAGAAAGAGGACTATTGAATTCAGAAGGCAAAGAAATCAAGTATGCAGCTGAAATCCTACAACTATTGGAAGCAGTGTGGGAGCCGAAAGAAGTCGGTATCATACATTGTCGAGCGCATCTGAGAGGAGATGGTGATGTAACCAAAGGAAATCGGATGGCAGACAGTACAGCTAAGTGTGCCGCTGAATCAGGAAGACAGGAGTATGTGGGGCATATAGCTGCTGTTATACCAACTCCACTGTCTCAATGGACTCCAGTTTATACAGCTCAAGAAGAGGAGTGGTTAAAGACTGAACCTGGAAAGTATTTGGAGAACAAGTGGTATCAGCTAGAAGATGGAAGAATAGTCATTCCAGCATCACTAGCGGTAGCAATTGTCCAAAATTATCACAACGGGACACATTCTGGGAGAGACAGCACAGAAGAATCTCTCAGAAAACATTTCTACATACCAAGATTGTCCAACTTGACTCAGGCCATTGTACGAAGATGTGTAACGTGTGCTAAAAATAATGCAAGGCAAGGACCAGTAAAGCCACCAGGAGTCCAGTTTATGGGGGGACTCCCCATGTCCGATTTACAAATTGACTTTACAGTGATGCCTAAATCGGGTGGACATCGTTACCTGCTGGTAATTGTGTGTACCTATTCAGGCTGGGTAGAAGCATGTCCTACTCGTACAGAGAAAGCAGGAGAAGTTGTGAGATTCCTGCTACGAGAAATAATACCCCGATATGGACTACCCTGCTCTATAGGATCGGACAATGGTCCAGCTTTTGTTCATCAGTGCCTACAACAACTGACTCATATGCTTGGTATAAAGTGGAGGCTTCATACACGGCATATAGACCCCAGAGTTCTGGTAAGGTAGTGAGAATGAATAGAACTATTAAGAATCAGTTGGCTAAAATGTGTCAGGAAACCCAACTTAAGTGGAACGTTCTCTTACCCATAGCTTTATTGCGAATCTGCAGTACCCCTACCAGAAGGATGGGCCTCTCTCCTTTTGAAATCATGGATGGGCGACCACCTCCCGTACTTGGTAACTTAAGGGGGGACTTGAGTCAGTTGGGAGAAGGAATTACCCGGCAGCAGGTTGTAGAGTTGGGTAAGACTATGGAGGAGGTACAGAAATGGGTACAAGATAGATTACCTGTGAATATTTATCCCCCAGTTCATAGTTACCATCCAGGAGACCAAGTGTGGATTAAAGAGTGGAATAATGTACCGTTAGGGCCCAAGTGGAGAGGTCCTTATGTTGTTCTTTTGTCTACCCCTACAGCGATAAAAGTAGCCGAAGTGACTCCGTGGATACATCACTCCAGGGTTAAACCAGCAGCAGTCGATTCTTGGCAAGTTACAGCAGATCCAGAGAATCCCTGCAAGATCCGGTTGAAACGCACAACTCAGTCGGAGTAACGAGGAACTTTGTGGATTACAAAATTTTATTGTTTCAGAGATTTGGTGCGTGAGTGAGAAGGCCATAATAAAGCCTGTCCGCCCACCGACGTATAGTGTATAAGCCAGGGAAAGTCTCGAAGGGACTCCTGTGAAGACGAGCAGAACTCCATTCCCTGCAGCCCTTACATCCTGGAAGCTGAGGTGCCTTCGCACGGACGAAGACTGAGGATGACGACGAAAGATGTGTTCTTGATAATGTTTATTTATGTGTATTTTTATATTCAGGAAGGTAGAGGTACCGACACTCCTAGCTGTGAGGTAGGCATTAAGACTACAAGAACAGGTAACCATATTTCCCAAACCCTAATTTGGCATTCACAGTATGAGTGTAAAGGAGATGTATCAAGATGTAGATACCTAAATATAGAATATAGTGTGTGCCATTTAGGAGTAGGAGAACCTAAGTGCTTCAGTTCGGAGTATCAACCTCGTACAATTTGGTTGACTCTCAGGAATGGAGATCCTCAGGGGACCCTAATTAACAAGACAGTATTAGAATCCGTACATTCTTCGGGTGTCTAAGAATGTATGTGGGGATCTTAGATGGGAGAGGACGTATGGGTCTAATGATAAATATATTTGTCCCAGTAGTAAAAATAAATATGTGAGTTCTAGATGCCCAAATAGAGATTATAACTTTTGCCCATATTGGTCTTGTGTGGGGTGGGCAACTTGGGGACAGACAGTAGACAAGGACATGATAGTGACTAAGTTGCCTACCAGCCCATATTGTAAGTCTATGGAATGCAATCCAGTCCATATACTTATAAATAACCCCGACAAGTTCTTAGACAAGTATGGTAATTTATTTGGGTTTCAAATATATGGGACGGGTTTAGATCCTGGGACAGTATTGTTTATAGGGATAGAGACTGATACGGTATCCTCCCAAACTCATCAAGTATACCATTCCTTTTATGAAGAGATGAGCATAGATAATAAGATCCCCCATAATGCTAAAAACCTGTTCATTGATTTAGCCGAAAGTATTGCCGGTAGTCTTAATGTTACCAACTGCTATGTGTGTGGAGGTACTAACATGGGAGACCAATGGCCTTGGGAAGCAAAGGAGGTAATGTCCGGTTCTGAGGCAGTTGACCAATTAATATCTACACAAGCCGATTATCATATGAGTGTTAGAGGTAAATCTGAGTGGAGATTAAAGACCTCCATCATAGGTTATGTTTGCATAGCAAGGAAAGGAATAATGTATAATACTTCTGTAGGAGAATTAACTTGTCTAGGGCAAAAAGCTTATGATGATGATACAAAGAATACAACTTGGTGGTCGGCTTCAAATGTCTCAGAACCATCTAACCCGTTTGCTAGATACGCCAATTTAAAGGATGTGTGGTTTGATCTATCCATCACATCTACCTGGAAAGCCCCAGCAAATTTGTACTGGATCTGTGGTAAGAAAGCCTATTCGGAGCTGCCACAGGACTGGGAAGGGGCATGTGTGTTGGGTATGCTCAAACCATCCTTCTTCTTGTTACCTATTGAAACAGGTGAGACTTTAGGTGTTAAAGTATATGATGTGAATCATAGGAAGAAAAGGGGACCCATAGAGATAGGCGCCTGGGAAGATAATGAATGGCCTCCCCAGCGTATTATAGATTATTATGGGCCAGCCACGTGGGCAGAAGATGGTACCTTTGGTTATAGAACCCCTATTTATATGCTCAACCGTATTATAAGATTACAGGCGGTGGTTGAGATTATTACTAACGAGACATCACAAGCGCTCAATCTTCTAGCGAAGCATAATACCAGGATGAGGACAGCAGTCTACCAAAATAGATTAGCCTTGGATTACCTTTTGGCAGTAGAGGGAGGTGTATGTGGGAAGTTTAACCTGAGCAATTGCTGTCTTCAAATAGATGACGAAGGGCAAGCAATAGCTGAGCTTACTAGCCATATGGTTAAACTAGCGCATGTGCCTACTCAGGTATGGAAAGGGTATAATCCAAGAGGCATCAAAGGGGGGAATGTGGTGGAATCTCGGTAAAAATAAATTTAGTAGGCCGAGATTACCACGTGGCATGTGTACGTGCATATGCTGACGTATCGATCAGTTGGTTGCACGAGGCAAGATACGATCAGTAGTGTACGGAGCATGTGCAAGAATACAGGATGTAGTATTCCCCTCCTCCATTGTGCTGGACAGGCCATGCGGTCAAGCAGGAAGTTAATTCTTATTTGTATTGATTGGTCAAGAGAATGTGCGGGTGGAGCTTAATATGGGAGGAGTTATGTGCCTATATAAGGAGCCTGCACTATTGTCCGGGGCTCAGAACTTGTTGTATTTTGGTGACGTTAGTCCCTCTGAGTCCCGATCGGTGATCCAATAAAGAATCTCTTCCTTCCTGAAGAAACCTGTGTCCATCTCTCTGTGCTTCGCTTCCGTCAGTTTCTCCGGTATCATGCTCATTAAACAGACTTGCTTGACCCTTTCTTGAAGCCTTGGCTCATGCTTGGGGGATGGGATACGTCTGCAATGCTGATGGTGTCGGTGGGAGTGCTTGGAGTCCTCGGCAAGCACTAGGAGCATCGACTGGTGGAGATACTCGGTCGGAGGACCATGGGGTCCATTACATTTGGTGGAAGCGGTGGGATGGCGTCCTAGTGTGAGGAGAAGCAGCCCAGAGACATCGGTAGCGTGACGGAGCTACAAGTGAGGGCGACGCTAGCACTCGTGCAGCACCCCTGTCTACAGCGGAATCCAAGGCGCGAATAGGAGCGCTAGTGGTCCAGAGTGGGACCAAGCAAACATAACCTATTGCTATGAGGGCGAGGCTTACAACACAGAGGTAAAGAGGCGGCTGGTAGAGTATGGCCCAGACCCTTCGGAAGAGGTGATCGTCCGTACCATGCAAGAGTTGGATGAGGAGAACCAAGCAGCATGGGAATGTGAGTTCAGATTGTGGAGACTGAGGCTGGGGACAACCGGTCACCCTTCCCAGTGGCAGTGCACCGTGCTCAAGGAGTGATAAAGGGGGGGGAAGAGAGAGAGAGAGGGGGGAAGAGAGAGACACAGGGGAAGGGGAAGAGAGAGACACCTAGGGGTAGAGAGAGACACAGGGGGAAGAAGGAGACACAGGGGGAGGGGGAAGAGAGAAATAGAGGGGAGAGAGAGAGAGACACAGTAGGAGGGGGGAGAGAGACCTAGGGGGAGGGGGGAAATAAGACAGAGGGGGAAGAGAGAGACAAAGTCAGGAGAGAGACAGAGGGGTAGGGGGAAAGAGAGACACAGGGGGAGGGGGAAGAGAGAGAGACCTAGGGGTAGAGAGAGACACAGGGAGGGGGAAGAAGGAGACACGGGGAAGAGAGAGACACAGGGGGAGGGTGGGGAGACACAGTGGGAGGGGGGAGAGAGACCTAAGGGGAGAGAGAGAGCTAGGGGGAGAGGGGAGAGAGAGACCTAGGGGGAGGGGGGAAATGAGACAAAGGGGGAAGAGAGACACGGGGGAGAGAGAGACACTGGGGGAGGGGGAGTAAGAGACAGAAGGGAAAGATAGAGACACAGGGGGAGGAAGGAGAAAGATAAAGAGAGGCAGGGGGAGGGGGAAGAGAGAGACACAGGGGGAGAGGGGAGAAAGACAGAGCGGAAAGAGAGAGACACAGGGGGAGGGAGGATGTGGCGAAACCGACCTCGCCACGTGTCCTTGGAGGGGGCTGATTGCCCGCCTCTTGCCTTTGGACTATGGACCAGACTTTATGGGAATGTGATACCCCAGATAGCCATACCATGGAGCCTATTCATATAATGAAAGACTATGGGAAAGACTTTAGCTCCATGGCAATTGTACTGTGGGAGTAGGATCTGCGCGCTATTCGGTGGTTTTGTGCGTGCAGATCCCAGCTATCTGGGGATAGGTGAAATGTCTGTGTGTTATGTGTAAATGTGACTTTATGTATTTTAAAGTGTTTTATGTCGTTTTGCAACCATGTGGTTAATGGAGTCTGCCTTTAGTCCTGGGTAATTGGATTACTTCTCCAATTAACTCCAGGGCAGAAGGGAGGAAACCAGGGTGCATTGTGGGGATGTTTTTCTGCCAGCCAGAAAGGAACAAAAGATACTTTTAGTAACTTTTGAACCCCTGGTCGGATTCATGCCATTTTTTAATATGTTGTTCCCCTGAATGGATTGATTGTGGATATGTATTTTTATGTGAATGTGATGTATGGTTTTAAAGTTATGAAAGTTGTGTAAAAGTATATTTTACACTGTATGCATAATGGGATTATGTGTCACACTAAGGGGAGGGGATGTGTGGGAGGTAACATCTATGTCATTGGTTCTTTTATGCCTCCCCCTGGGTGTGGCCTGTATGTGTGAGTTGGTAATAAAAGCCAGGCTGGATGAGCCAGTCCAGAGTTCCTGTTTTACCCTCAAAGTGATGTGTCGTCTCATTATTGGGGGAAGGATTTATTGCATGCTGTTCCAGTTGACTGCTAGGAGTACAAGCCTATTCGTATGGTTCCTATTCAATGGTCTACAGCATTCATATGCTTGGGAGAATTTAAAGGTTTCTCGGATTCGGTGATTGTGGTGTCTGCCAGAGTGCTTGGAGTCCTCAGGAAGCACTAGGAACATCCATTAACGGAGGTACCAAGTCGGGGTGCCAGGCGATCCGTTACAGAGGAGAACAAGAGGAAAGAGATAGGCATGGGGAGGTGGGCAGAAGGAGCCAGAATGCGTAGAGAGAGACACAGGGAGAGGAAAGAGAAAGAGCCAGAGGGGATAGGGAGACACAGGGAGAAAGGGGAGAAAGAGACACAAGGGGAAGGGAGAGACACAAGGGGAAGGGAGAGACACAAGGGGAAGGGAGAGACACAAGGGGAAGGGAGAGACACAAGGGTAAGGGAGAGACACAAGGGGAAGGGAGAGACACAAGTGGAAGGGAGAGACACAAGTGGAAGGGAGAGACACAAGTGGAAGGGAGAGACACAAGTGGAAGGGAGAGACACAAGTGGAAGGGAGAGACACAAGTGGAAGGGAGAGACACAAGTGGAAGGGAGAGACACAAGTGGAAGGGAGAGACACAAGTGGAAGGGAGAGACACAAGTGGAAGGGAGAGACACATGGGGAGTGGGAAGAGAGAGACACATGGGGAGTGGGAAGAGAGAGACACATGGGGAGTGGGAAGAGAGAGACACATGGGGAGTGGGAAGAGAGAGACACAAAGGGGAGAGGGGGAAAGACAGAGGGGGAAAAGAGAGACACATTGGAGGTGGGAGAAAGAGACATGGGGAGGTTGGGAGAAAAAGCCAGAAGGGGTAGAGAGAGACACAGGGGGACGGGAAAGAGATATACAAAGAGGAAGAGGGGTGAAAGAGACAGAGGAGGAAGAGAGAGACACAGGGGGAGTGGTAAGAAAGACACAGGGGGATAGGGGTGTAAGGCAGAGGGGGAGAGAGATACGGGGAGGGGGAGAAAGAGACAGAGGGGGAATAGAGAGACACATAGGGAGGGGCAGAAAGAGACAGAGGGGAAAGAAAGAGACACACAGCTCCATTCTCCCGAGTTCCTCTTCAGACAGGGACACTGCTGGACTCTTCACTGTATTTCCTGGCTTGGGATATCCATTTGGGAGGGAAATTCCCACTGCTGCCACCAGTGTAACAGATCCCCTATACTCCAACTAAGTATATCCGCTGTAGTTCTCCCAAATCCCAAGTGAAGCAGTGATTATAGTTCTGTTATACCCAAACATTAACCTAGACTTGATGAAGGGTACAAGAAGACTAACTTTATTTATATTTACATTTATTTTACTTATATACACAGCAAGGATACAGTAAAACACACCCAGAACACTCCCACAAAACGCCCATGAATTTCCGAGTCAGAATGGCTATGCAAAAAAGATAAAAATGCCCCAAAACATCATAAAAATATATAATAACCCCACAAAAATGACATCCTTAAATATCCTCAGATCCATGCAGTGTAGGGGAAATGCCACCGTGTCAAAGTTCTGACCGGCTGCACACATGGTCCTATGCCCAAAACAGTTCCAGGGCGTTTGGTGCTTTGGCCGGTAAACTTTTGGGAGCTCCTGTGGCTGCAATACGGCGTGCTCGGGTCTCGGTTAGAGTTTGTTCCCTATAGTCACAGGCATCTTCCCTCCAAAAAGTGCTCTCCAAAGTCATTCAAAACCCCGGACCAAATTGTCCGGGAGCTGCACGGTCACCTCATGCTATAAACAGTTCCATAACATTCCCGCTGAGGTGACTGGGAACCCACGATGTCCTCATGTCGAATTTAGTTTCATAACGATCGCGGCTAATAACCGCTGAGGACAATTCTTGGGTTTCTTCATGCGAACGGCCGCCAGGGAGCAAATGTTAGGTTCCATTCGAATGAAGGAAAGGTGCCGAATCAGGGGCACCCAAGGAAAGCTGCTAATGGCGGCTAGGGAGATTTCACTCCCGAACAGGGTCTTTGTATGTGGCCCATAGTCCTTGGGCAAGAAGCTAGCTAGCAGGCTCCTCCAGGGGTTTGTGACAAACGTCCAGGGTACGGAGCATTTGTCACATTTACATATATATTAATATACATTTATATAGGCATTATACACACAGAAATGATGTTAATATATAACATATATGTAATGAGCACATATTGGCCCAGTCTTGTTGCTAGGTGCACACTCCAGCACAATAACATATTCAGAGTGAAGAGCACACTAATAGGACTTCAAAATAAACAAGATAACAGTGCAACTGCATACATTCACCATTCAGGTCCATTACCAAACTTTCCTTAATATGTCAAGGTAGTTGGACTGAAACATTGAATATATGCAAATGTATGACTGCTTAAAATAAATCTGCACTTTTATTTATTTTATTTTGAAGCTTTATTTCATGTTAGAGTAATAGTTTGCAATTTTAAGTAATTTTTTTCCACCTCTTTATCTGCACACTATGCTGGTGCAATGCATTTTGGGTTGGTATAATTTTTTTTTCCAGGACTGCTTTTAATTCACAGTCCGGCCCTGCCTCCCTGTATCTCACCCCCCAGCAACTCCATGTGTATCATTACACCTCCCAGCAGCACCCTATAATGGCCCATGTGTCTCAATACCCACCAAGCCTCTTGTTGTGTCTCATTCCCTCCCCTCCACACCCCTCCCTTCCTGTGCTTGCTGAGCTCCATGTAGTGTGGCCAAGCAGACACGGTGGAGGATCTTCTGTATCTTATACCAGTCTGATAGGACGCTCTTAGTTGCTCTCAGTGAGCAACTTCTTGTCAGACTGAGTAGAGGATTCACTCAACCATGCTAGTGATTGGCAGGAGGGGAGCGTTGTGCTGTGGGCTCCCCTCTTGCTGGCAACCCTGAGATTGTGCCCTCTGCCCCCAAGCTGGTGCACCGACCCTGAAGGTACCCCGTAGGTCTGACTTTGGGTGGTAATATACTGTTTTAAAAAAATGTCTCAGTTTAATAAACAAATTGCTTTCAGCAAAGCAACTAGCAAATATTTTCATAAGCAAGATAATAAGACTGCACGGCTTGCCTAAAGAAAGAGTGTTTGACAAGATTAACCAGTTTGTTTCATGTTTTTGGAAAATAGTTTTGCTCAGCAATTGGTATTAGTCTGTAACAGAGCAGCCCTCCTAGCTATTCCGGGATGTCATGCTTCTCTATCTATCAGGGTTTCCATCAAGCAGTTCTTACATATAAAATGTGACAAACAAGACTAACAGAACAATGGTTCTGTTATTGGTCTTTCATCATGTCTCTTGTTTCGCTAAAGATGCCAGGCACCATAACCATATTCCTCTATTGCTTTATGTACAAAGCATAATTCTGGATCTAAAGCAGACTCTATAGGATTACATTGTATCTCACTAAATGCGTCGGGAACAATGGTTGATGGTTTACCCCTTACAGGGTCTGCTTATTGGATTCATTATTTTCCCCTGTGTCTTTACTTACCTGAACCTGGTGACTTCTCTTAAGTAGATTTTGATATTTTTAAAAACATGTAACTATAATTGAATTACCTGTTTTAAAATAGTCTCTCTATTGATTGAGCTTTACCATGGTCTAAGACCTCTTATGTCCCTGATTGGTCACTGTTGTTTATGTGTTATTTGGAGAACTGCTATATATTCTGTCTATGAACCAGAATAAAGTGTGTTTGTGATTTACCAAGGAGATTGTGTGTCTCTTAAACCATCCAGGATTATTGCTGTTTGTCGGCTATTGTAGAGTAGTTACTTGTAGAGAATTGGACTTGATATAATATTCTATACCAGGCTTCCCCAAACTCCTGCCCTCCAGATGTTGCTGAACTACAACTCCCATGATTCTATGAATGAAATAGATAGGCTGAGAATCATGGGAGTTGTAGTTCAGCAACATCTAGAGGGCCAGAGTTCAGGGAAGCCTGTTCTATACGAACCAGAGCTATCAGTGCAGTATATTCTGCATTGACGGTGGATACATGACTCAAAGTTCCCTGTCTTAGTGCTAAGTATAGTGGTACCCACAGAAGATAACATGGCTGAGCTGCTATACATTCTGTAGCAGATATGTCAGGGCCTTATCCAGTGGCAGAACTAACAAATATATATTTTTTTGCCCTACCTATCGCAAGAGTGACCAAAAGGTAAATGCCCATCTGTTGTACAACTTCCACAATGCTTTGACAGCTGGGCTCTTCCATTTTCCCATTCTTGCAGGGTTGTACCCTGGGCTTTGTTTGTGTGTTTGAATGTAAGTATGATTTTGTATAGAGTATGTTTGTGTGAATGTAGGGCTGTGTTTGTGAGCAGTGTTGACTTTTGATTGCAAGCTTGCTTTTATTTGTAGTGTTGTTTTTTGAATGCACGGGTGTTGTGGCGAAACCAGCTTCGCCACTGTGAACTGGAGAGGCCTGGCTGCTAGCCTCCTGCCCGCTGACTATGGCCCCTGGACATATTGCACTTTAAAGACTATATTTGGGCATGTACTAATTTATATTGCTGCTACTGGCCCTTTAAAATCAGCAATGGACATTTTGGGACTACTGTCCCTTTAAGACTGTGAAGCATATCCTATTGTACTGCCTGTATATTGTATATGTATTTATGTATGCAGTTAACCTGGGTTATATATATATATGCAGCCTTCATCTGATTGTTCGGTAGAATCACTCCATTCATTGTATTGAGGAAACTACCGAACAACCAGACCACCCAGGATTAAGTGTGCCTCCAATTACCGTTTGCAACAATGTTGCAAACGGGTAATTGGCAATCATGTAATGTGTTCTGTGTCCTCTGGGTGGCCGCCATTCAGGAAACAACCACGTGGCGGCGGCCATCTTTAACTACCGAACAGCGGTGTTTTGCCGTCGAGTGTCTGGAACTGAAATCGGACACTTGACTAGGCAAACACCGCTGAGACCTCCATACTTCCAGAAATTCGTATGGAAACTACCGAATGACCCCCCGTTCGGTAGAAAGAACCCCACAAACAAGGGAATTCATTCAAACCCTCTCCAGAGTTCTGATGTTCTGCAGTAGCTGTGCCTGTCTATGGAAAAGGGGATTATCGCCTAAACGCATTGTTCCCCTTTCATGCTGAAACGGTCCGTTACAATTGGTGGCAAGCGGCGGGATTGTTCCCACAGCCAGAAGGACAGCTACAGAACACCAATTCCTTGGAGTTACAAATTGAGGGCAACGTTAGCATTCGTGCAGCGCCCCTGGCAGCAGAGGTATCCAGCGACTTGGAGCAGACAAGTATGGAAGGCTCTGACGCTGAAGATGATTTTATGGCCAAGGTGAGGCAGCAAGTGGCCCAGTATGGGGGTTATATATCCATGGACACATTCCAGGGGATCTGGAACCAGGTCATGGCTGAGCAAAACTCAAAGATGGACGAAGAGTATGATGAGCAGGAAGAGTGGTACAGCAGCAGAGTAGAGGCTGCATCCGAGGAGGTTAGCCGCCCCCCCCCGAGGTGGCAGGAAGAACCCGAAGTAGGGGTCCTCATAGATTGGTCCTGTGAGGAACCACAACAGGCAGGTGGAGATGGGACCGAGGTCTCTCTACCGGCCCTACAGGGATGCTGGGCAGTCGGCCCAGATCCCCAGCGGCAGTGTGTAACCCAGGGAGCTGATGGTGTCGTCCATCCTCCCCAGCGGCAGAGTAAGTCCCAGGGAGCTAAAGGTGTCGTCCTTCCTCCCCAGCGGCAGATTGTATCTCAGGGAGCTGAAGGTGCCGTCCTTCCTCCCCAGCGGCAGTGTGTGTCCCAGGGAGATGAAGGTGTCGTCCTTCCTCCCCAGCGGCAGGCTGAGTTACAGGGGGCAGAGGTTGTTGTTCCTGCCCCCCAGCAGAAAAGTGATATGCCAGGAAGGCAGTGTGAAGTAAAGGGAGAGGAGAGCAGCGTCCTCCCTCCCCAGCGGCAGTGTGTGTCTCCGGGAGCTGATGGTGTCGTCCATCCTCCCCAGCGGCAGGCTGAGTTACAGGGGGCAGAGGTTGTTGTTCCTGCCCCCCAGCAACAAAGTGATGTGCCAGGAAGGCAGTGTGAGGTGAAGGGAGAGGAGAGCTTTGTCCTCCCTCCCCAGCGGCAGTGTGTACCTCAGGGAGCAGAAGGTGCAATCCTTCCTCCCCAGCGGCAGTGTGTACCCCAGGGAGCAGAAGGTGCCATCCTTTCTCCCCAGCGGCAGTTTGCCATCCAGAGAGAGGAACTTGTTACACCCTCTCTCCCACGGCAACCTAACCCACCAAGGGGAGATGTTAAGCCCCACAACTGTGCAGATGGGACCGTAGTCTCTGCACTTACAGCACAAGGGATAGGGACGGTCGGTCCTGTTCCCCAGCCTCAGTGTGATGGATCCAAAGGGGAGACAGTCGGTCTCCCCCTCCGGCAGTCGAGCTGCGCACCTAAAGGGGAGACAGCCAGTCTCCAGCAACCAGACGCCCACCAGGCTACTCCCGTGGTAGTGCTGGCAACAGGACAGAGTACCGCTGGTCTCTGCCCCCTCAGCAACCCACCAAGGCAGCCTACCCGTCTCCCACCCAGCAGTGGTGAAACACCAGAACTTGGACAAAATCCTTCCTCACCCAGATGTAGTAACCGGTTAGTGTGGGTGGGCTGCTCTGTTATTTCTGTTTTGTGGGTGGGTTGCTGGACTAACCAGGGCACTGACCGGCAGAAAGTCAGGTACCCTGTTAGTCTAATTGGCCAAGGGGAGAAATGTGGCGAAACCAGCTTCGCCACTGTGAACTGGAGAGGCCTGGCTGCTAGCCTCCTGCCCGCTGACTATGGCCCCTGGACATATTGCACTTTAAAGACTATATTTGGGCATGTACTAATTTATATTGCTGCTACTGGCCCTTTAAAATCAGCAATGGACATTTTGGGACTACTGTCCCTTTAAGACTGTGAAGCATATCCTATTGTACTGCCTGTATATTGTATATGTATTTATATATGCAGTTAACCTGGGTTATATATATATATGCAGCCTTCATCTGATTGTTCGGTAGAATCACTCCATTCATTGTATTGAGGAAACTACCGAACAACCAGACCACCCAGGATTAAGTGTGCCTCCAATTACCGTTTGCAACAATGTTGCAAACGGGTAATTGGCAATCATGTAATGTGTTCTGTGTCCTCTGGGTGGCCGCCATTCAGGAAACAACCACGTGGCGGCGGCCATCTTTAACTACCGAACAGCGGTGTTTTGCCGTCGAGTGTCTGGAACTGAAATCGGACACTTGACTAGGCAAACACCGCTGAGACCTCCATACTTCCAGAAATTCGTATGGAAACTACCGAATGACCCCCCGTTCGGTAGAAAGAACCCCACAAACAAGGGAATTCATTCAAACCCTCTCCAGAGTTCTGATGTTCTGCAGTAGCTGTGCCTGTCTATGGAAAAGGGGATTATCGCCTAAACGCATTGTTCCCCTTTCATGCTGAAACGGTCCATTACAGGTGTGTTTATATGTAATTTTAGGGTTATAATGGGCCAACCAATGGACCCTCTGGATACACCTCTGGATACACTGGAAGTAGTTCCACCACTCGCCGTATCGCCACATACAACAATCAGGCAATGTCATCTTTGGTTCAACACAAAAACATTTAAAACATTTATAATATAGTTTTAAATGTACAATGTAAACAACATAACCACTAGATATAGCTGCAGTGATAACGTGTCATAGGTCCCCTGCTGCCATCCTTTGGTTTAATACCAAAGGTTTGATGTAAACCAAGGATCTTCTCACCACCAAATAAACATCCCAATCTTTAACCATTTAGAAGTTGCACACTATCATTGTCAATATAATACTGCTTGATAGACATTGATTGGCTGAGATTGGTTGGTAGCAGGTTTACAAAATATGGAGCCTGATTAGACATTTTTTCTGATTGTTAGACTGAGAGGTCAGATTTTTGATTGTTTTAATAAATACATCTCTTAGATTGTAAGGTGTGTAGACTCTCAATCATAGGCTGTCCTTAAAATTACAAGATTTATTTACAAGATTATCACATTTAGTACAATTGCTATCTTTATGGAAAATATATCCAGTGGGTACTGCTTTATTCACATGGTATAAATGACAGTAGTCTTGTGGAAGTCTTGTGTTTCCACTACTGGGTTTCTTGCAAAACAGTAATTTTTTAGAAGCATGATGAATAAAAATAAGATTATTAGAATTGGTAGTTTAAAAAAAAAAAAATCAACCTGCTTCCTGTCATATCAGCAAAAATCAACAATAAACATTAAACTGCTCAGTAATGTTTAGTAATCCGTTAGTGTGATCGATAGTGAATAAAAGAAAATGGCAAGCAAATGAGATTTGCAAAACCAAAGCTAAATAATAGAAGCTATCATCAGTGGACATTCATGCTAGAAGTGTAGTGCTCCAAAAATAATTTGTGGGATGTTTTACACAGAGACAAACCCGATGATAACCATGTAGAATGGGATAGAAAATACAGACAAACAAAAACAAATATAAACCTGCAGAAAGTGATTGACTAAGAAACATAAGAAATAAACAAAATAACAAAATATATGTGGGTCTGATTAAAAGTGCAGAAGTGCCCACTTTAATAAGCTATTTTCATCTTCTAAGTAATATGTATAAAATTACATGAGAAAATGCAAAGACTACGCTAGAAACAGTTGATAAGGTACATGCAATAAAGGAAAATCATATGGTGTTATTATTGCTATGCAACCTTCAAGAGTCACTTAAAACCTCATAGAAGCTAGAACTAGATAAGATTATTGCACAATAATACGCTAATTGAAACTAATGAATAAAACAGAAGAAAGGAAGAAATATATGGATGATAAAGGGAATTATAGACTACAAGCAGCTCTCAAAGTCTACGAGGCCACAAAGCAAATATACCATGGTGTGTTTTAATGCAAAAAGCAGGACACTTTTACAATTACCATTTTATCTGGAAAGATGCGCAATGAAGCCAAGGGCCAAAGTTACTCATAAAAAATCCATGGCATTATCTTTATGGTTTGTGGGCAAAATGAAAACAGGGATTCACATACATGGGATTCACATACATAGATTTGGAGACATTGTTATCAGCACCAACATTTTCCACAGCATTTTATAATTATAGAAAGGGGATATTAGAGGAAATATTTATATGGTTAAGTTTCCAAAGACACTACCTGGTGAGGTTCAAGGTAAGTACTGGAATTCAAAATTGAGTTTACCAATTCTTAGACAGTGACATTTCTACTGTTCTAAACATCCAATACATTACAAATGGATGACATGCGATGAGACATTCTTCATACAAATGTACTTCTGTTTGAAAAACAAAGTCTCCATAGGAAGAGCATCACAGTGAAGGGGAATCACACCAATGTGGGGAAACACAGAATCCCTGTTCCAAGCTTTAATAGTATAACTTTTGACTCTATTTATATCTGTGATAAGAGTTTGTGATAAGTGTCTACCAGACTTAAATAACTAGTTCCTTGAATTTCTTTTTTCAAGGAAAAAAGATAAATGCTGAATAGATAAATTAAAAAAACAGTGATCAAACACCTAGTGCCATCATGTGTTTCAAACAGGGCCACCATTATTGTGTTGCTCTCATCTAATATGCATGCATCCTGTCGGATATGGTGAATGGTATAGGGGGAACTGGTGAAACCGGCTAAAATCCTTGCACCTGCCCTGCCTGAACATCTACAAATAAATACAACTTCTATGCATTATATTAGTACTTATTGCTTTTTTTTTTGCAGCGTTCTTGTTTTTTTTAATTATATGCTTTGAAAAAAGTATATTATTGTTTAAATACTCAGAAATATGTTTAAAAAAACAGCGGTTCCCAAACTGTGTGCAGCAGGGGTGCCGCGACGTGCACAGAGGGGTGCCGCAGAATGTTTCCCCCTATGCTATGATTATAGAACCAGGGAAACACTACTGCTCAACAGGGACCCGGTCGAGTGCCGCGGTCCTTGTAATGTCGGACGGCTGTCACTTCCTCCCAGCGTCATGCAGAGAGACGGCATGGAAGGGAGAGGAGGCAGTCACAGCAGGAGGGGTTAGGAGCACGAAGAGCTCCCGACCCATTCACTTCCCCCAGCAGGACCAGGACTCCAAGCCACCCTCCTGGACACACAAGGTAAGCTAACAGGAGGGTGGCTGGAGATATAAAAAAAATCACTTGTGTGTGTGTGTTTAAGTGTGTGTATTAGTGTAAGTGTGTATATTAGTGTGTGTATGTGTATGAGTGTTTGTATGTGTGTGAGTGTATGTATGAGTATGTGTGTGTATGTGTATGAGTGTGTGTCAGGGTGTGCATCTGTGTGTATATATATATATATATATATATATGTCTGTGTCTGTGTGTGTGCACACATCTGTGTATTTGCCTCTGTGTGTCTGGGTGTGTGTTTTTGTGTCAGTGTGTGTATCTGTGTCATGGTGTGGGCATGTATCAATGTTTGTGTGTGTCAGGGTGCATGTGTGTATGTCAGTGTGTATCTATATGTGTGTATGTGTCGGTGTCTATATGAATGTGTGTATGTGTCGGTGTATTTATATGCATCTGTGTGTTAATGTGCATGAATATCTGTGTATGTATGTATGTATGTATGTATGTATGCATGTATGTGGTAGTGTATGTGCATACATCCAATCAGTCACACACCAGCAGAACATACAAGCACACTCCTGCAATCTAACACAAAAATTACATACAAACACACCCCTGCATTTAAACTAAAAAAAATATATATACAAACACACTCCTTCACTCCTTCAAACACATATACTTCACACAAATGTACATCCACATTTAAAAGTGAACATTACATTCAGACACACTCCTGCAATCAAACGCAAACATTACATACAAACACACCCCTGTAGTAAAACACAATACATGTATACAAGCATCCCTTTAAACACCAACACTGTACATTACACTATAGCACCAGTAAATGCCGCAGCACTGTACAGATATGCAACCTAGAAATTTTGACTTGGAGTGCCTTGGAAAAATACTGTAAATTAAGGGCGCCTTGAACCTAAAAAGTTTGGGAACCACTGTTCTTTTATGTACCCTTGTTCTACAAAAGGCATAAAATGGTAAAATAATGGCATGCTCAATCAAAAAAAGAAACATTCTTGGAGAGGAAATGTTAGATTGTAGATTCATTTCCTGTGGGTTTTACATAATTTATCTTGAGCAGAAACGCATACACAACATTGCCAGCCATTTAAATGAGGTTTCGAAGAAGCACTAGCAATTCTACATTAATAAGAGATTTGCTAAACAAGCTTTTCTTTTTAGACCAGATAATAATGTCAGTAATATAACAGTACTGGATTGAGGCATAGCAGTGGCGTACTAAGGGGGGGGCGGGGGGGGCGGTCCGCCCCGGGTGCCATCCAGTAGGGGGGTGCCACACTCTGTACCTCCTGCTGGTCGTCCTCTCCCTCGCGGCTCCGGCGCTCAGTGAGTGAGTCAGAGCACAGGGAGGGGATTCCCAGCCTGTGTTCTGAGTCATCACTGAGCACCAGGGATGCTGTTATGGAGTGTGCCAGCAGGGGGCGCAGAGCGTGTATTCTGACAGGATTCTCCCCTGCGGCCACTCTGCCTGCACCTCCTGCACTGCCTGGGCTGGGATGGAGAGAGACAGCCCCTGAATCATGGTAAGAAACATTATTGTAAATTCACCCTCACCCCCTCCCTCAGTCACCCTCTCACCCCCTCCCTCAGTCACCCTCTCACCCCCTCCCTCAGTCACCCTCTCACCCCCTCCCTCAGTCACCCTGTCACCCCCTCCCTCAGTCACCCTGTCACCCCCCCTCAGTCACCCTGTCACCCCCTCAATCACCCTGTCACCCCCTCCCTCAGTCACCCTGTCACCCCCCCTCAGTCACCCTGTCACCCCCTCCCTCAGTCACCCTCTCACCCCCTCCCTCAGTCACCCTGTCACCCCCCCTCAGTCACCCTGTCACCAATCACCCCCTCAGTCACCCTGTCACCCCCCTCAGTCACCCTGTCACCCCCCTCAGTCACCCTGTCACCCCCCCTCAGTCACCCTGTCATCAGTCACCCCCCCCCCAGTCACCCTGTCACCCCCCTCAGTCACCCTGTCACCAATCACCCCCTCAATCACCCTGTCACCCCCTCACCCTCCTCAATCACCCTGTCACCCCCTCCCTCAGTCACCCTGTCACCCCCCCTCAGTCACCCTGTCACCCCCCTCAGTCACCCTGTCACCCCCTCCCTCAGTCACCCTGTCACCCCCCCTCAGTCACCCTGTCACCCCCCTCAGTCACCCTGTCACCCCCTCCCTCAGTCACCCTGTCACCCCCTCCCTCAATCACCCTGTCACCCCCTCCCTCAGTCACCAGTCACCCCCCCACTCAGTCACCAGTCACCCCCCCACTCAGTCACCCTGTCACCCCCCCTCACCCTGTCACCCCCCTCAGTCACCATGTCACCAGTCACCCTGTCACCCCCTCAGTCACCCTGTCACCCCCCTCAGTCACCCTGTCACCAATCACCCCCTCAGTCACCCTGTCACCCCCTCCCTCAGTCACCCTGTCACCCCCTCCCTCAGTCACCAGTCACCCCCCCACTCAGTCACCCTGTCACCCCCCCTCACCCTGTCACCCCCTCCCTCAGTCACTCTGTCACCCCCTCACCCTGTCACCCCCCTCAGTCACCCTGTCACCCCCCTCAGTCACCCTGTCACCAGTCACCCTGTCACCAGTCACCCTGTCACCCCCCTCAGTCACTCTGTCACCAGTCACCCTGTCACCCCCTCCCTCAGTCACCCTGTCATCCCCCCATAGCCACTCAGTCACCCTGTCACACCCTCAGTCACCCTGTCACCCCCTCAGTCACTCTGTCACCAGTCACCCCCTCCCCAGTCACCCTGTCACCAGTCACCCCCTCCCTCAGTCACCCTGTCACCCCGTCACTCTGTCACCAGTCACCCCATCCCCAGTCACCCTGTCACCAGTCACCCCCTCCCTCAGTCACTCTGTCACCAGTCACCCCCTCCCTCAGTCACCCTGTCACCCCCTCCCTCAGTCACCAGTCAACCCCTCCCTCAGTCACCCTGTCACCCCCTTCCTCAGGCACCAGTCAACCCCTCCCTCAGTCACCAGTCAACCCCTCCCTCAGTCACCCTGTCACCCCCTCCCTCAGTCACCAGTCACCCCCTCCCTCAGTCACCAGTCAACCCCTCCTTCAGTCACCCTGTCACCCCCTTCCTCAGTCACCAGTCACCCCCTCCCTCAGTCACCAGTCACCCCCTCCCTCAGTCACCAGTCAACCCCTCCTTCAGTCACCCTGTCACCCCCTTCCTCAGTCACTCTGTCACCCCCTCCCTCAGTCACCCTGTCACCCAGTCACCCCCTCCCTCAGTCACTCTGTTACCCCCTCACTCTGCCACCAGTCACCCCCTCCCTCAGTCACCAGTCACCCCCTCCCTCAGTCTCCCTGTCACCCCCTCCCTCAGTCTCCCTGTCACCCCCTCCCTCAGTCACTCTGTCACACCCTCTTTCAACACCCCTGCCCTCTCTGCCATATACACCACCGCCATATACACCCCTGCCTTGTCATAATATCCTCCCTGCTATAAACCCACTACCTGGTCATAATTCCCACCCTGGCATATACCCCTTTAACATGTCATATAATACCCACACTGCCATAATCCCCTCCCTGCTATATACCTCCACCGTATCATAATACACACCCTGCCATACACCCTGGCCCTGCCTTGACATAATATCCTCTCTTCCATATAACACCCAATCCCATTGTTCCCACCCGTGACATAAAACACCATATACTCACCACCTCGCCTGCAGTCACCTCCTTCAATCCACTGTGTGCAATGGCACACACTGACATAGTATCCACCACACTGTCCCACCCTGCCATATACCTTTCTCCTGATCGTAATACTCACCCACTTACATATACATCCACGTTGTCACATTCCCCCAGACAGATAGGACAGATATATACTGGAAGGCAGTGAGATTAAACATTTTTATGGACCATATAGGAGCTTGTGTACGCCCTGCAGTAAGCCGGCAGCCGGGGTATGACGTCATCCTGGCATCGGCATCACTACTGGTCGTGCAAGTGAGCTGTGAAGGAAGAGCACAGAGATCCCAGCAGCAACCGCTTGTCACTCCCAGAGTAAGGTAGGGAGGTTGGTTGGACCTCTTAATAACTAAATGCGTTTGTATATCTGTGGTTGTGTATATGTTTAGTAGATAGCTCCCTAATTTGGTGTCCTTAAATATGTCAATCCCACATAAGGATAACAAATAAGTGAGTTATCTACTAAACAACCTAAATATTAAAATTAAGAAAAAGGCTTTTAAAATGTAGATCTTTTAGCTATTTAGTAGAGAATTCCCTAAATTGGTGCCCTTATGTGAGATTCCATATGTAAAGATACCAAATTAGGGTGCTGTTTAGCAGATAGCTCCCTTATTTGGTGTCCTTAAATATGGCAATCCCACATCTCAGCATCTTGCCAACACTACACACAAACACATCCCTGCATTCCAGTGCAAACACTACATACAAACACACCTCTGTATTAAAACATCACCATTATATATAACCACACCACTGCATCTCGCCAACACTACACACAAAAGCATGCCTGCATTAAAATGCCAACACTACATACAAACACACCCATTCATTTACTCACACTTACTCCATACAAGAGCATGCTTACATTGAAACATGGAAGCACTGCTCAATGCTACATACATTAAAAAAAATTGTGGGTGTTTTGGACATTTTAAAGTGCGGGGGGGGGGGGGGGGGTGCCAAAACTAGGACCGGCCCCGGGTGCCATATGCTCTAGGTACGCCCCTGAGGCATAGTATTCATCTGCAAAACACCTACATAATCAGCCTATAACATGGCTTGTACAATAGTAGTCAATCCACAGAATGCTGTATATATACATGTATTAAGCCCATAGATTGCTATGCACATCAATATTCATCCCACATTGTGCTATGCATATTGTTATTCAGCTCACAGAGGTCACATTCAAGTGGTCAAAAAGGCCGCCACCACAAAATATACAGTATATAAGTCCCAACACTCCCTTGTTGTGGTTCACAGCCACTGAATACATTTTGGACAAATGTAGAAAATGTTGCTTCTCACTGTTTGAGCAAATGGACATATTATATGCACATATTATGATGGAGTTTTTGTTGCATAAAGTGTCTCTTTAAGTTCACAGCAGAGTCCTCAATTGTTTCCTGGTTGTACTAAAGACTTAAGCACATGTGATATCAGTACAGTGTGACACTTGTCTAATGATCCAAAGCTGTAGACCCAACCAGTTGGCAGGGGAACTTAGGACCCGAGGGCCCAGGCCACCATCAGGGGGTTCAACCCCTACATGTGACCCAGCAAGTCCAGATCAAATATCCACATTGGCCTTGGCCCTTTTCACGCACTCTCCAGGTCTTTGTCATCCTGCACATGATGAAAGGTACAAGAGGCTCTTGGCCTTCATCTCTGTGGAAGGCCCTCTCATTTTTGCGAGCTCTGGGTTTAAATAATAATGTGGAGAAAAATTAAAAGCTGCTTCTCTCTCACACCCAACAGAACTTCGATATCCTAACCCACAAAGTCTCACACACACACACACACACAGAAACAGTGCTTCCATGAACACACATACACACACAATGCATCCCTACACACACAGAAACATACAATGAATACATACACACACACACACATACACTATACATTCCTTACAAACACATGCACAGAAACACACAATGCATCCCTACACACTAACAATTTTTCCCTCCAATATTTTTTATATTCCTACAAACAAATATCCCTACAAATATTCCTGATTAAAATAATAAGACACATTGTGTGAATCATATTTTATTTTTAAACTGCAGACATATACCTTAATTTTCTTGTGTAGTGGTCTTGTGGTCCTTCCAATACAGTTTAGACCACAAGGACCGTTGAGTCTATAAATGACTTTGCTAGTGTAACATGTATTCATTTCCTTTATTTTGTATATTTAAATTTTACTGCTAAAAGTGTACACTTCCCTTTTTAGAGAGCCAGTGTTCTTACAGGTTTGACTTTGCCTACAGCCATACAAATCTACCTTTAGTTATTAGATTTACTGGCTTATTTTCTTCCAGACAGTTATTATACATGTATTGGTTTCCTTTTGTTGTTTTTTTACACCTTCACGTACAATAGGTTTCTCTGGAATAAAATCTAGTAACTGTGGATCCTGATTTAAATTAGGCCAATATTTACTTAGTGTACTCTCAATTTTAATATCGGGTCCCCCGCTAAAATTACAAATAAAGGGGGTGGTAACAATTTTTGTATTAATATCATTATTTTTGTATATAATATGGTCTTTCCTGTCCAATTTTTCTACTGATAAAACTCCTCTACTAGTTTCTTGCTTTAATATATAAAAAGTCCGGAATTACCTTGTTACTAGTTTTTTTTTTTAAAGGATTTAATTTGAGTGCAATTTCTATTCATTCTCAACATCTAGCTTTTTGACACATTAGCCAGCCATGGTGCTGTTTTTTCTCTGTCAAGCTATTTACATCCACCTTCTGAAAGAACGTCTCCATTTGGATATAATTATTCTCTACAAATATTAATAAATCTAAAAACTCAACCTCTCTTTTACTGATGATAAATGAGAGCTTTATGCCCCATATGCTATAATTGAAGTGGGCGAGAACGTTTTCTGGTTGCCATTCCAAAAAAGATTAAAAAATGTCATTGATATATAGTAGATTCATATGAGTAGGGTACTTGCAACTCCTTTACTATATACGATCTCAGCAATATCATACTAAATGTCTGTCTTTGTACTGAATAATTGATCATAAAGAAAATAGCTGATTATTAAAAAGGATTGGTATTGCTGCACATTTTTTCATAGATCCGAGGATGCAACGACACCTCCGGACCATTCTAACTCTTCAGCTTCCTATGTGATTTATTCAGTAGTTTTAATGACTGAATGTCTTGTTTTAAGAAGCTGTACACCCTAGTAAGAAATTAGGTCAAAGTGGTTATTGGATATTTCATTCTAGAGTTTGTGTCTTTGATATGGCAACATATCCATATTCTGACAACCAGGGCCGGTGCAAGGAATTTTGCCGCCCCAAGGCATAGATACATTTTGCCGCCCTCTCGTGAAATAGTTTCCCAATGTCTCAAGATTATTCATTATACATCAGAAGGAAACATTCTGAATAGAGAATATGCTATATATTTTTTCTGCAAGCCCTCCAATTAGAGCCTTCTCATTGAGAAGCTACTTTGCTGGGGCCGCAATTGTGCGCATGCACACTTGATCACAGAATTCCTATATTTCCCAATTTCCCATTGAGCTGTAGTTCAGCTCATTGAGAAAGGGAGAAGGCAAGTACATCACTTCTGCCTCTTCCACATAAAAACTGCCTAATGCATACACTCACACAAACTGCCTCATATACACACTGCCTAATACCCACCCACTGCTTAAAACAAACAAACACACACACACACACAAACGGTCTAAAAGATACTTCCTGATAGACACACACTGCCTTATACACATGTGCACATACACAAACTGTCTAATAGATACAGACACACTGCCTAATACAGAAAAAGGACAGGAGGAGCAGCATATGGAAGCTCTGTCCTTGCACTGCTCCTTCTTTTAAGGGCTTGACAAGTGTAGAGGCAGACTCGGGGTGGAGTTAAAAAAAAAAATTGGGGAAAGGTGGGACTAGTTGTTGGAGAGGCAGGGTTAATTATTTGTGGGCGGGCATTACTAGTGTACGATAGAATGTCTCTTAAAAGCGTTGTAAAGAGACGACCTTCACGGAGGAGGGTAGGAGCAGTGAGAGGAGGGCGCTGCCGGGAAGAGGTGGCACATGGTACCATATTCTCATGGGGGTTCAGACAAACATTTAAGCCCCTGCGGGCACGCCCTAGGCAACTGACAACAGGTCTAGTAGGGCTGAAAGGGATATGGAAGGGTTTGTTAAAGAGAAAAGACTGTTGTCGTTGTATAGTTCTAATTTATGCTCAAACAAACTTGCCTCTATGCCTGAAATGAGCTGTGCTTTTATCTTGTAGAGTAGACTAACGGTTCAAGGGTTAAAATAAAAATCAATGGAGATAAAGAACACCCCTGTCTGGTCCTATTTAAAATGGATGTTTTCTCATCCCGTATAGTGTACTCTCCTAATAAACAATTTAAAGACACAGATCTAAATTCAGCATTATTAGCTGTTAAAAAGTTAGGTGGCCCCATAGAGCCTTAGCACAGAAATGGTCATGCCCGGATCCCCCACAGACATCCCTGGTTAGGGCAAAGTTGCGGGACAATTACTTAACACTTTCCACAAGGTATGGGATCTGTGGGAGCAATACGACACATAGGACCTCGGCCCGGGGCGCTTGGCGGCATCCACAATGTATTCACCGGCGGAAATAGATGCGATTAACTCCACTGCCATAGACATACCAGAACCCCGACGGGTGGCAGCGGCACCACTAACGGAAGGGTATCTGGCTAACGCCAAGACACAGGGCGCAGACTACTTCGACTGACAAATACCTGTTCTTGGCCACCAAGAGATCACTCCTTTTTACTGCCTTCTGATTTCTTTTTCACACTATATTCTTCTTCTTTACTAAGCACACTAGACTTGCAACCCGGCAGGAGGAGAGAAAGGCTAGAGTACAGCTAAGATTAGCAGACCGCTCAGGGGGACTGGCGTAAATTGGCACAAACCTATCGAAAGATTGATGACATTAATGCGTACAGTAACTATATCACCACTGTCTTTAACAACCTTGAATCTACTGTCGTTAAATAAGAGTCTCATCGCGGCAATCAGCCAACAAAGCCTACTCCTCAAAAATACTGCCATTGTATATAGTTGCACCTGTTTGAAAACATAAAAGAAAAATCCTGATGACAATGCAAACATGTCGCACAATGTATGTATAGTGACTGTACTAACTACCCAAATTTGCTTTCTGTAACCCATAAACCGACATTATACTGTCACAGCCTCGCATAAGTCTGTATTATCATGTCATTGCTTGTCTGTCAGAGCAAAAATAAAGAATTAAAAAAAAAAGTCAAGTGGCATGTTTTCTTTGGTATTATGTTGAGGTTTTGGTGGTTGAGAGGAATCAGCCTCTTAACAGGTTCCAAAGTACAGCTCTGTGGAATATGAAATAGAAAGGAGTAGAGGGTGAACTCAGAAGACAGCTCTATGAGAAGGATACTAAGGGACATGCTGAATGAATGCCAAACAATATACAGGGAGTGCAGAATTATTAGGCAAATTAGTATTTTGACCACATCATCCTCTTTATGCATGTTGTCTTACTCCAAGCTGTATAGGCTCGAAATCCTACTACCAATTAAGCATATTAGGTGATGTGCATCTCTGTAATGAGAAGGGGTGTGGTCTAATGACATCAACACCCTATATCAGGTGTGCATAATTATTAGGCAACTTCCTTTCCTTTGGCAAAATGGGTCAAAAGAAGGACTTGACAGGCTCAGAAAAGTCAAAAATAGTGAGATATCTTGCAGAGGGATGCAGCACTCTTAAAATTGCAAAGCTTCTGAAGCGTGATCATTGAACAATCAAGCGTTTCATTCAAAATAGTCAACAGGGTCGCAAGAAGCGCGTGGAAAAACCAAGGCACAAAATAACTGCCCATGAACTGAGAAAAGTCAAGCGTGCAGCTGCCAAGATGCCACTTGCCACCAGTTTGGCCATATTTCAGAGCTGCAACATCACTGGAGTGCCCAAAAGCACAAGGTGTGCAATACTCAGAGACATGGCCAAGGTAAGAAAGGCTGAAAGACGACCACCACTGAACAAGACACACAAGCTGAAACGTCAAGACTGGGCCAAGAAATATCTCAAGACTGATTTTTCTAAGGTTTTATGGACTGATGAAATGAGAGTGAGTCTTGATGGGCCAGATGGATGGGCCCGTGGCTGGATTGGTAAAGGGCAGAGAGCTCCAGTCCGACTCAGACGCCAGCAAGGTGGAGGTGGAGTACTGGTATCATCAAAGATGAGTTTGTGGGGCCTTTTCGGGTTGAGGATGGAGTCAAGCTCAACTCCCAGTCCTACTGCCAGTTTCTGGAAGACACCTTCTTCAAGCAGTGGTACAGGAAGAAGTCTGCATCCTTCAAGAAAAACATGATTTTCATGCAGGACAATGCTCCATCACACGCGTCCAAGTACTCCACAGCGTGGCTGGCAAGAAAGGGTATAAAATAAGAAAATCTAATGACATGGCCTCCTTGTTCACCTGATCTGAACCCCATTGAGAACCTGTGGTCCATCATCAAATGTGAGATTTACAAGGAGGGAAAACAGTACACCTCTCTGAACAGTGTCTGGGAGGCTGTGGTTGCTTCTGCACGCAATGTTGATGGTGAACAGATCAAAACACTGACAGAATCCATGGATGGCAGGCTTTTGAGTGTCCTTGCAAAGAAAGGTGGCTATATTGGTCACTGATTTGTTTTTGTTTTGTTTTTGAATGTCAGAAATGTATATTTGTGAATGTTGAGATGTTATATTGGTTTCACTGGTAAAAATAAATAATTGAAATGGGTATATATTTGTTTTTTGTTAAGTTGCCTAATAATTATGCACAGTAATAGTCACCTGCACACACAGATATCCCCCTAAAATAGCTAAAACTAAAAACAAACTAAAAACTACTTCCAAAAATATTCAGCTTTGATATTAATGAGTTTTTTGGGTTCATTGAGAACATGGTTGTTGTTCAATAATAAAATTAATCCTCACAAATACAACTTGCCTAATAATTCTGCACTCCCTGTATACTTTAATAAAATTCAATGTTCTCTGAAAACGTACTCTAATAGCACAGAATGAAATAACATTTATTTGGCGTAAAATAAAAGTTGTAATTATTTTTAAAATTAAAAATGTAAGTATGCCACTTTCCTTTCCTGGAATTCTTTTAATGAAAAGCATTGTGAATATATACAACCTGTTAAACTATGTTATAATACAATGAACTCTATTTATTTAAGGTAATGTGTTAGAATACAGCACAAAAATGTGATTCAACAAATGTAAAATAAAACTGAAAATCACAATAATAACTGTACAGAAGAACATCACAATGTGCCTCCAGTTAATCACACTAATCTGCAGGGATTATGTGTGCATAAAATGGGGCACAATATCCAATTTTAATTATATTAAAACATATATTATGAGGTTTCAATGGAAAATCTAGTTTAAAAATTCATATATTGAATGCACTTGAACAACACAAGTAAAATCAAAACATGATATACATTTCTTAGTGTTGTTTTAAAATTATTTTCTAAATCTGTAAAATCCTACCTCTTCTGCAATTCCTGCAGCGAAGCTGACCATCCACTTGTTGCAATGCACTTATTTCCTGCAAGTCAGTGGCGGATCCAGAGCCTGATCTCGGGAGGGACACTTGTAGATTATTTAAAGAAATAATCCAGGCACAATAACCACTACAGCTCAGTGTAGTAGTTATGGTGCCAGTAGTGCCAGGATCTCATCCTAGAGTAAGTAGTCAAACCGTTTAAGAACAGTTTGACAACTTACCTGGGGTCTGCTGGGATATAGGGAATAGGAGCAGTGGTATGTGTGAGGGGTGATGTGTGTGTGAAAGGTGCAGTGGTATGTGTGTGTGTGAGTGCGAGAGGGCGGCAGTGTATGTCAGGGTTGCAGTGTATGTGTGGGTCAGTGTGTGTGTAAGAGAGCTGCAGTGTGTGTGTGTGTGTGGGGGGGGCCAGTGTGTGTGAGTTGCCCTGTGTGTGTGTGAGGCTTGCAGTTTATGTGTGTGTGGGGCTGTATGTGTGTGTGGGGCAGTGTGTGTATGGGGGGGGACTGTATGTGTGTTTGGGGCAGTGTGTGTATGGGGGGCACTGTTTGTGTGTGTGGGGCAGTGTGTGTATCGGGGGCAATGTGTGTATGGGGCAATGTGTGTATGTGTGGCAGTATGTGTATGGGGAGCACTGTATGTATGTGGCGCAGTGTGTGTATGGGGAGCACTGTATGTGTGTGTGGGGCACTGTATGTATGTGTGGGGCAATGTGTGTATGGGGGTAGCAGTGTGTGTGGGGCAGTGTGTGTATGGGGGCAGTGTATGTGTGTATGGGGGGCAATGTGTGTATGGGGGGTAGCAGTGTGTGTGGGGCAGAGTGTGTATGGGGGTAGCAGTGTGTGTGTGGGGCACTGTATGTGTCTGTGGGGCAGCAGTGTGTGTGTGGCAGTGTGTCTATGGGTGTGCAGTGTGTGTGTGGAGGGGGATGGTAGGGAGGCTTTTAAATAATGTTTATTTTTATTTAATAATATAAATATTCATTATGTCCCCCCTCCCTTCTTACCTTTACTGGGAGGAGGGGGGACATTTCTGAATACCTGGTGGTCCGGTGGGCAATCCCTGGTGGTCCAGTAGTTAGAGTGAACTCTAGCCCGCGCTCCAGGGCTAGAGTTCACTTTCGCGAGATTTGGAGCGTTGCCGTGGTAACCGTGGCAACGCTCCATGCTCGCGAGAGGAGGACCCGGAGGAGCTGCAGGCTAAGCTCCCGGGTCCTCTCTCCCTCCCTCTCCCTCCCCCCTCTCCCTCCTCTGCCGGCTGTCAGCACAGTGCCTGATCTCTGATGTCCCTCCCCGGTCCGCAGGCACATTGCAGGGCTGGCACTTGGACAATGCCAGCCCTGCATTAGCCGGCAGGGGAGATTATCGTGGGGGCAATTGCCCCATTGCGCCCCCCCCCCCCCCCCCCGGATCCACCACTGCTGCAAGTCCTGTTCCGTTTAAATGTTTCTCCAAACAAAGTGGAAGTTCTAGTAATCATATATGAAAGTGTATAATAGTAAAAATTCTATATTATTAAATCTTTAAATAATGGGTATTTTACAAATTATGTGATAGAAATAAAATATGTGTACTAGAAAATGTCCCAAATGTACTTCTATTACCAGTCTTTTTTAGCTTGAAATTATTTTTATTTGTTTCTGCGAAGTTATAATTTATCCTTTTTTCATCAAACTTTTCCTAATCTCACGTAGCTGGCTGCTTTAGATGGGCAAACAGTTAATAGAGCAGGATATATGTAAACATGTTCTTCCTAGATTGGTTTAAAAATAAATTTTAAAAATTAAAAATTCTGGAACTAGAATAACTTTAGAATGTCTATCTTACAAAAGCAATAAGCGTAATAATAATTAATAGTATGTTTTAAATAAACAACAGATGAAAGAGGATCAAATACATTACACATACAAATGTAACCAAAAGGAGAGGCAATGCTAATTCCAAATAACAGTGGAACATTGAAAGAGGCGTCAGAGAGAACAGCAGAGTGTATAACTGGGGCCAAAAATTACTAGCGGAATCTTATAAAAAAGAGGTGTGGAGAGTGGATTATAAATAATTGGAGGTGTAAAAGTGGAAATATTAAAAGGAATATGATGAGTGCTTGAACAGGGCAAGATAGGAGAGAAACAGCAGGTAATAGTGGTCCTATGTTGGGATAAGACAATTCAGTGAGGACTGGGTCTGGGCACCAACATATTTGATGGCAACATTTGAATAGAGCAGCACTAAGCAATGTGCTGCAGCAATATTATTATTTTTATCATTAATTATTTTTTGTATTTGCACTGTGAGGGAGTTGTATCGTATATTTATATATGTATATACTTGAATGCTTGGTTCTGTACAAGGTCAGACAGACATTAAGAGCCTTCTTCAAGAACTTGATGTGCAAGGCCCAGAGAAATTACCAGAAGCAGAACCAGAACCTTGTCACTAGCACCTCGATTCTCGAAACCTGTTGTCCCTGACCTCCCGGTGCAACCTGAATCCAAACCTATGCAACTAGGGGTTACGAGATTGTCAGAGGCAGAGAAACAGTATAGGAGAAGAGAGGGTCTATGCTTATATATTGTGGCAAAAAGGGACATGAGAGATGCTTGTCCTATACGCCCAGAAAACCTCTGCACCTAAGAACCTTAAGGGGACAGGTCTTAGGTGTGATGGATACGTCCTCTAGTAATAACCAAAGTCGATTTCTTCTTGACATTGTCACCCTTTGCAACAAGAAAAACTTTTCATGCAAAGCCCTGGTAGACTCAGGCGCGGCAGGTAACTTTATTGACATGTATTTTGTTTAAAAAAAATCGCTATATCTGTTAAAGGACCACTATAGGCACCCAGACCACTTCAGCTTAAAGAAGTGGTCTGGGTGCCAGGTCCAGCTAGGTTGAACCCTTTTTTCTGCAAACATAGCAGTTTTAGAGAAACTGCTATGTTTATAATAGGGTTAATCCAGCCTCTAGTGACTGTCTCATTGACAGCCGCTAGAGGCGCTTCCGCGCTTCTCACTGTGATTTTCACAGTGAGAAGACGCCAGTGTCCATAGGAAAGCATTGTGAATGCTTTCCTATGGACTGGCTGAATCTGCGCACGGCTCTTGCCGCGCATGCGCATTCAGCCGAGGAGGAGAAGAGGAGGAGGAGGAGAGTAAGTGTAACCCCTTCCACCCCCTAGAGCCCGGTGGGAGGGGGGCCCTGAGGGTGGGGGCACCCACAGGGCACTATAGTGCGAGGAAAACGAGTATGTTTTCCTGGCACTTTAGTGGTCTTTTAAGGAGAAATCTTCACCTCTGGCTATTGAGGCGATTGACAGGAGACCTCTCTCTCACCCACTGATTACCCACAAGATCTTGCCTATTCCTACCATTATAGGAGCATTGCATAAAGAAATCCTTACATTACAGATAATCGCTTCCCCTTCTTGTCCCATCATATTAGGATTCCCTTGGCTCATCAAATATGTCACCTATTACTAAAAGAGTGGGCATCATTACTTTACCTATTATTACACCCACAACTCCCGAAATACCCATGCAGTATTGGGAGGTTAGGGAAGTGTTTAATAAAGGTCAAACTAATGTTCTACCTCCACATAGATCATATGATTGTTCCATTGATCTGCTGCCCGGGGCTATGCCTCCTAAAGGGGCGGTATATGCTCTATCCCCACAAGAGTGTAAAATCATGGAGAAGTACATCAGAGATTCCTTAAATCATCCTTCCCTCCTGGTGCAGGGTTCTTTTTCATGTCTAAAAAGGATGGAGAATTACATCCTTGCATTGAATATAGGGCATTAAAAAAAATCACCATAAAAAATGCCTATCCCATTCCCCATATCTCCAAATTGTTTGACAGACTCCAGGGTGCTAAGGTCTTTACCAGACTTGACCCCAGGAGTGCATACAATTTGGTCAGGATCAGTGGCGTATACACAATCCATGGGGCCCCGGTGCGAAAACTGATTTGTGGGCACCCCCGCGCGCTTACTCTGCGCTGGCTGGGGCCGCAGCATATGGCGGCGGGCACCTGGTCGCAAGGGTCGCAGGGCTGCGACCCCTGCGACCGCGACCGCGGTATGTACGCCACTTAAAGGACCACTACAGACACCCAGATCACATCAGCTCAATGAAGTGGCCTGGGTGCCAGGTCCCTCTAGTTTTAACCCTGCAGCTGAAAACATAGCAGTTTCAGAGAAACTGCTATGTTTCACTGAGGGTCAATCCAGCCTCTAGTAGTGGCTGTCTCACTGACAGCCGCTAGAGGAGCTTCCGCAATTCTCACTGTGAAAATCACAGTGAGAAGACGCAGAACGTCCATAGGAAAGCCTTGAGTAATTCGGAGCTGAGAGGTGGATCAGGGCAGAGAGATCCCCAGCGCCAAGGGAGTCCGGCTCTGGAGAAAGGTAAGTGCATAAGAGACACACTCTCACGAACAGACGCATACACACTAGCTAACAGACACACACATTTACTGACAGACACACACTCAGTGACAGACATACCTACACTCACTGACAGACAGACACACAATCACTCACTTACAAAACACACACTCACTAACAGACACACACAAACTAACACACACAGTAACACACTCACTGACACACTCTAACACTAACACACACACACACTCTTACACACACACATACACTAACACACACACAGTAAAACACACTCTAACACATGCACACACTAACACACACACACACACACACACACTCTAACACTAACACACACACTCTAACACTAACACACACACACACACACACACTGGGCCCCCCAGGAGAAGAGGCTGGCCACACTGGCATACATACCGGGTCGCAGGGCCCCTGCGACCCCGGTATGTACGCCACTGGTCAGGATTAAGAATGGTCACAAGTGGAAAATGGCATTTAACACTAGAAATGGTCACTATGAATATCTGTTACAGAACACTGGTGAGACCTCACTTGGAGTATTGTACGCAATACCGGAGATCATATCTCCAGAAGGATATTGATACTTTAGAGAGTTCAGAGAAGGGCTACTAAACTGGTTCATGGATTGCAGGATAAAACTTACAAGGAAAGGTTAAAGGAACTTAATATGTATAGCTTGGAGGAAAGACGAGACAGGGGGGATATGATAGAAACATTTAAATATATAAAGGGAATCAACACAGTAAAGGAGGAGACTATATTTAAAAGAAGAAACACTACCACAACAAGAGGACATAGTCTTAAATTAGAGGGGCAAATGTTTATAAATAATATCAGGAAGTATTACTTTACTGAGAGGGTAGTGGATGCATGGAATAGCCTTCTAGCTGAAGTGGTAGAGGTTAACACAGTAAAGGAGTTTAAGCATGCGTGGGATATGCATACAGCTATTCTAACTGTAAGATATGGCCAGGGACTAATGGAAGTATTTAAAAAATTGGGTACACTAGATGGGCCGAATGGTACTTATCTTCCGTCACTTTCTATGTTTCTATGGTCATGCCCTTCGGGTTGTGCAATGCCCCGGCCATGTTTCAGGACTTCATTAATGATGTGCCAAGAGATAATATTTACTCTTTCGCACTTGTATACCTGGATGATATCCTTGTTTATTCCACTGACCTCCAGTCCCATCATGATCATGTTAAATGAGTTAAATGGTTAAATGCCATTCAAAGGCGTATTGGATTCTCCAATTATTACAGGAGATTCATAAAAGGTTTCTCTTCAGTAATAGCCCCTATCACCAATATGACATGCAAGGGGGCTAATTGTAATAGATGGTCCAAAGAAGCTTTTGAACGTCTAAAGAAATTGTTTGCTTCTGCAGACATATTGATACATCCTGACCAGGGTCGGCCTTAGGGGTGTGCGAGCTGTGCGGCCGCACAGGGCGCCATGCAGCAGGGGGTGCCATGTGGCCGGCACAGCTCGCACATGGCCGGGTGAGTTCAGGGGGAGCTGAAGCAAGTCCCCGGTTGGAGAGTTCATAATTTCCCACCGGGGACTATGAAAGTAAAGGGGCGGGGCTTTACGGACAGCGGGGGCAGGGTTTACCGCATGGAGGAGGCGGGGCTAAAAAGCAGCCGGGGCGGAGCTTGCAGCTAACTGGAGCTCCAAGTACTTGCTGCAGAGAAAAGAATTCCTGCTTCCACTCCTCCCTTCCAGGTAACCGTGTGTGTGACTGTAGTGTGTGTGTGTGTGTGTGTGTGTGTGTGTGTGAAGCTGTACTCTGTGTGTGACTGTAACAGTGTCTGTGTGTGTGTGTGTGTGTGTGTGTGACTGTACTCTGTGTGTGACTGTCTGTAGCAGAGTCTGCCTGTCTGCCTGTGTGTGTGTGAGAGACTGTACTCTGTGTGTGACTGTACTCTGTGTGTGAGTGTCTGCCTGTGTGTGTGTGTGTGTGTGTGTGTGTGAGAGAGACTGTACTCTGTGTGTGGCTGACTGTGTGTGAGACTGTACTCTTTGTGTGACTGTACTCTGTGTGTGAGTGTCTGCCTGTGTGTGTGTGTGTGTGTGTGTGTGTGTGTGTGAGAGACTGTACTCTGTGTATGACTGTCTGTGTGTGTGTGTGAGACTGTACCTGATTGTAACTGTGCCTGACTGTCTGCCATTTTGTGTGACTGTAACCAGGGCTGGCCTTTGGGGTGTGTGAGCAGTGCGGCCAGGTGGCCAACACAGCTCGCAGTCAGTCACTGACAAACCGGCCCGAATTGGAATACAGGAGGAGCGTGGAGGAGAAGCGTGGGGGCCCGACGTCGGAAGGATCCGCTCAGTGGGTGTCAGGTGCTCTTCAGTCGCAACGTCAGGCAGAGTAGGAAAAACTGACAGCTGGATCCAGGCAGCAGCAGCCTTTAATGTAAGTGCTTGTCCTTATTGCTTTATATATATATATATATATATTTATATATATATATAAAACGATTGCGTTTAATTGAAGTGAGCAGGTGGCTAGTGATAAAGGGGGCAGGGGGCTAGTGATAAAGGGGGGCAGGGGGCTAGTGATGTAAGGGGAAGGGGGCTGGTGATAAACAGTGGGCAGTGGACTGGTGATAAAGTGGGGCAGGGGGCTGATAAAGGGGGCAGGAATTTGTTGTAGAGGGTGCAGGCGACAGATTGTGAATGTGCCTGAAATTGTCTAGAGGGGGTCAAACAAAGATGGCGGTGGGGGGGGGGGGGGCGCCACAAAATTGTCTCGCACAGGGCGCCTGAACACCTAAGGCCGGCCCTGATCCTGACACTAGCAAAGCTTTCTTTTTAATACTTGAAGTTGATGCCTCTGAAACAGGGGTCGGGGCTGTCCTTTCCCAGAGTTAGAGTCAGAATATCCCTTTGCATCCTTGTGGTTACTTCTCAAGAAAGTTGTCTCCAGCTGAGCATAATTATGACATTTGAAACAGAGAACTGTTGGCCATTATATTGACGCTCAAGAAATGGCGACCTCTTTTGGAGGTTTCCAGAGATCCCCTGCTGATCAAAAGCGATCATCAGAATCATATTGGTGATGCCAAACGTCTGTCTTCTAGACAAGCTAGGTAGTCTCTATTCTTGTCCCGCTTTAACTTTATTATTACTTATAGACCTGGTCCTAAAAATGTTAAAGCTGATGCCTTATCTAGACCATTTGATGAAGAGTCAGAACTAGAACAAGAGACGTCACCCATTGTTCCTACTGAGTGTATCATAGCATCCACTGTCCTTTCCTTGTCATCACCATTGCTTTGTGCTATCATGGCGACTCAGTCCCAGGCACCTTGCAATAAACCTCTAGATAAATTATTTATTCCATTACATGACAGGAAAGAGATGTTGAAACATATTCCACTACAATTTAACTGCTGGACATCTGGGTATTAATAAGACTGTATCCGCTATTTACAGATCATTTTGGTGGGAGTCACTCAAAAGGAATATTAATGATTATGCGCAAGCCTGTTCTGTTTGCACAGTCTCTAAGGTTCCACACACACTTCTGTGTGGATTGTTACATCCACTCCCTATACCCAGTGTTCCATGGTCTCATCTATCTATGGATTTCATTGTTGACCTACCTAGTTCTAAAGGTTATACCACCATCCTTATAGTAAAAATAAAAGAATTGCCATCTTCTCAGGATCTGGTTTACATATTTATATGCGACATTGTCAGGCTTCATGGAATCCCTCAAAATATTGTATCTGAGAGGGGTTCCCAGTTTGTGTCAAGGTTCTGGAGGGCATTCAGTAAGCAGCTGGGCATTAACTTGTCTTTTTCCTCTGCTTACCATCCCCAGACCAATGGTGCGGCTGAAAGGGCTAACCAATCGCTTGAACTGTATTTACATTGCTTTGTGAACAGTACTCAATCTAACTGGTCTGATTTGTTGCCTTGGGCCGAATTTGCCAGGAATAAAGCTACCAATGACGCATCTGGGCACAGTCCTTTCATTGTCAATACAGGTCTCCATCCTACTGTTCTCCCTGATGTGTTTTCTGACACAGCTATCCCTGCTCTGGATGACCACCTTACTTCTATTCGTGATACTTGGAATAAGGTTCACTCCGCTCTTGAAACTGCGGCTGCTTGCTTGAAGTCCCATGCTGATAAACGGCGGCGTGCCAACCCAGTTTACCAGGTGGGGGACCAGGTTTGGTTATCATCATGCAACATTAAATTAAAAGTTCCTAGCATGAAATTTGCTCCTAGGTTTCTTGCTCCTTATTGTGTCCTAAAGAGAATTAACCCTGTTTTTTATTTCCTGGCCCTTCCTGCATCCTTACGCATTCCTAATTTGTTTCATGTATCTTTACTCAAACTGCTCATTTGTAATAAATATACAGTTCCGGTGATTCCCCCTCCTCCTTTGATGGTTTCCGGTCAGGAGGAGTACGAGGTCTCCTCCATTATTGATTCCAGGTTCTCTCGTGGTTTGTTGCAATACCTGGTTGATTGGAGGGGGTATGGGCCCGCTGACCATTCTTGGGTTCCTGCGTCTGATATCCATGCTGGCCATAAGGTTCGCTCTTTCCACGGGTGTAAACTGTAACATATGGTCACAGGAAGCTAAAGAAGCAATTGATAATCTCAAGACCTTGTTTGCTTCTCTAAAAGCGCACATATATATATATATATATATATATATATATATATATATACATGATTTGTGGACCCAGGACATACTTGAAAACGAGAGAAATCTCAATGTATCTTTCCTGGTAAAATATTTTATAAATAAATAAATAATAAATAATATATATACAGGGAGTGCAGAATTATTAGGCAAGTTGTATTTGTGAGGATTAATTTTATTATTGAACAACAACCATGTTCTCAATGAACCCCAAAAACTCATTAATATCAAAGCTGAATATTTTTGGAAGTAGTTTTTAGTTTGTTTTTAGTTTTAGCTATTTTAGGGGGATATCTGTGTGTGCAGGTGACTATTACTGTGCATAATTATTAGGCAACTTAACAAAAAACAAATATATACCCATTTCAATTATTTATTTTTACCAGTGAAACCAATATAACATCTCAACATTCACAAATATACATTTCTGACATTCAAAAACAAAACAAAAACAAATCAGTGACCAATATAGCCACCTTTCTTTGCAAGGACACTCAAAAGCCTGCCATCCATGGATTCTGTCAGTGTTTTGATCTGTTCACCATCAACATTACGTGCAGCAGCAACCACAGCCTCCCAGACACTGTTCAGAGAGGTGTACTGTTTTCCCTCCTTGTAAATCCCACATTTGATGATGGACCACAGGTTCTCAATGGGGTTCAGATCAGGTGAACAAGGAGGCCATGTCATTAGATTTTCTTCTTTTATACCATTTCTTGCCAGCCACGCTGTGGAGTACTTGGATGCGTGTGATGGAGCATTGTCCTGCATGAAAATCATGTTTTTCTTGAAGGATGCAGACTTCTTCCTGTACCACTGCTTGAAGAAGGTGTCTTCCAGAAACTGGCAGCAGGACTTGGAGTTGAGCTTGACTCCATCCTCAACCCGAAAAGGCCCCACAAGCTCATCTTTGATGAAACCAGTCCAAACCAGTACTCCACCTCCACCTTGCTGGCATCTGAGTCGGACTGGAGCTCTCTGCCCTTTACCAATCCAGCCACGGGCCCATCCATCTGGCCCATCAAGACTCACTCTCATTTCATCAGTCCATAAAACCTTAGAAAAATCAGTCTTGAGATATTTCTTGGCCCAGTCTTGATGTTTCAGCTTGTGTGTCTTGTTCAGTGGTGGTCGTCTTTCAGCCTTTCTTACCTTGGCCATGTCTCTGCGTATTGCACACCTTGTGCTTTTGGGCACTCCAGTGATGTTGCAGCTCTGAAATATGGCCAAACTGGTGGCAAGTGGCATCTTGGCAGCTGCACGCTTGACTTTTCTCAGTTCATGGGCAGTTATTTTGCGCCTTGGTTTTTCCACACGCTTCTTGCGACCCTGTTGACTATTTTGAATGAAACGCTTGATTGTTCGATGATCACGCTTCAGAAGCTTTGCAATTTTAAGAGTGCTGCATCCCTCTGCAAGATATCTCCCTATTTTTGACTTTTCTGAGCCTGTCAAGTCCTTCTTTTGACCCATTTTGCCAAAGGAAAGGAAGTTGCCTAATAATTATGCACACATGATATAGGGTGTTGATGTCATTAGACCACACCCCTTCTCATTACAGAGATGCACATCACCTAATATGCTTAATTGGTAGTAGGCTTTCGAGCCTATACAGCTTGGAGTAAGACAACATGCAGATGATGTGGACAAGAGGATGATGTGGTCAAAATACTCATTTGCCTAATAATTCTGCACTCCCTGTATATTGGAAGGCATGGCCTGAAGTTGTGGGAGGGGCTATAGACCTACTTAAGGGACTCCCCCCCCTTTCCCTCACTTACCTTCGTTGGTCTAGATGAACAGCTGGGATACTCAACGGCATCTTTTGCTTCCGTTTTCCTGTTGCGTCACGTCACTTCCGGTGAGACGCAGCGCTTTCCTGACGTCACACCGTGAGTATGCTACACGCCGGTCACACGGCCAACCGGTTCCACAACCGGCCCATACAACCTTCACTTCTTCCCGCCCCCCCCCCCTAGCTCGATGGGGGGGCAGTAAACCACGGGGGAATGTCGGCTCACCGGGCAGCACGGCTCGGACGGGGACAGGGGCAAAGACTCCATCTGCATTAGGAGTCCCTGTTCCCGCCAGCCACGGCTATACATATGTGAAAGGGGTATGGGTAACCACACAGTACGGGCGGGAACAGGCCCCACAGACTCCTATACCGTAAGGAGTCCCTGTTCCCACCGATATTACACACGGATGGGGGGGGAGGGGGGCTGGTTTGTCGGTCAAAGTATGAAGTTAGATATACAATTACATGCTTGCAATTTGGGTTTAATAGTGTGTGGTTCTGTATAAATTACTGCATTAAACTCTGGTTAAACACATATTTATGTTGTACTACATGCATTACAGTTACTATAATAATAATATATGCATTACTTAAGGTTGGTTAGAGATAATTACACTAAACTGCTTTTACATGTTAAAATTCTAAGATTATTTAACCTCTGCTGATATTTAATGTACGGGATAACTGGGTACAATGCCAAAGTGGGGACAGTACTCTCTGCCCCTAAGCACTTACTACTTTCAGTTATACAACCTTATGTGTATGTCCTACAAAGTACCTTATCTAGATTTCATACCCCCAGGAACCCCGAATACCCCTGGACGAGTCATCTAGGCTAAACCCCCTACTTAAGAGACCTCTTATTCTCTTATACAGGAACCAGGGCTCTCTTCTGCAGGTAGGTTTTGGTCCACGTCTTTTCTCTACATGGCTGTCTTTAGTTATTTCCCCTGCCCCTTAAACTAGCGGTCCGCGAGGCCAACTCCCATCCTCCACTTCGAGGTACTATACGCCCCGCGGGCCAAATCATAGTTAGTCGCCTCGCAATTATATAGAAAGGGCGACACCAGTCACTGCCAACCCCCCCCTCTACTCATGGAGAGGCAACATCCCATCACCGGTTAGGTTACCACACCCCTCGCGCCAACTCATAGATAGAGCCTCTCTAGCCACTTGGCACTAGCAGGGCCTCACCTGCCAGAAATCCTAGAAAAATTTTTTCGCCACCTGGCACTAGCTAGCCCCCGACTAAATTCCCAAACCAGGCCACCAACAATGTTTATTATTATTTTCAGTATGTCCCTACTCCCAGACGATGGTGAGGATATTTCAATACCTAGCACCCCAGCTAGGTCACTTACCCCGACGCGCAAGGGCGACATGGGAAGTCCCTCGTCCATCAGATCATGGACTATCCCACGCATCACGGCAGAATTACGCAAACGCAGTATCCCTTTCCCGGCCACTGCCAGGAAAGCAGAACTGTTTAAACTGCTAAGAACCGATACCCTTAATACAGACGCAGGGGAAGGCACTAGTAGCTCTCAAGATCCGACTCTCCATGCTATGGTTGCCTCCCTAATTTCTTCTATGGGGAAGGTCAACGACAGGCTGGAAAGGCTGGAAGCCTGCAGCTCCCCCGTAGAGCCTCCTGGGCCTCTCACAGAAGTGATCCCGGTCATACCCACAGACATAACGGGTAATTCCATACCCAACAAGGCAGCCGCCCACGTTATTAATCCTGCCCACATGGTTCTGGCTAATCTTAAGAAGGACATCCTGGAAGGTAAGGATGTTAACTTGGTCTCACTGCCTCCCAGGATGTCGTGGAAAACCGTTCTTACAACTACGGGGACATCTCGGTTGTTTTAAAAGCCAGATACCCCAGACTCAGTAAGAAATTGACTATTCCCGATTTTGTTCTAGCTTTCGGTATCTTTAGTGATATTCTGTGCACGGTTCATCTCCATAGGAGAGAGGAACTGGACCTATATATGCATAAGCTGGTGGACCTGGGTAATAAGTATGGCGGCTATACTTTTTACGACTATCACAAGTCTTTTTCATCAAAAGTGTCAGCCACATTGTCCCAGTACGGCATCCAGATGGATTGGAGCCTATTGGACAACGAGCTGTTCCTCAGACACTTTGCGGGGCTTAGGACACCAGCTTGTGCCATATGTACGTCACCCACTCACACAGCTTATTTGTGCCCACTCTGCCCGGACAGCGCTTCCGGCTCATCCTTACAGCATCCCCCTAAGGCTGAGAAACAGACCAGAGACAAACTAGGTTGTCCAGTAGTGTACCTGTCAGGGTACCTGTTGTCTCTACCTCTGAGGAGGTGAGACACTTGGACGTTCTCCCTTCCAAAAGGGCTGAATCACACGTTCCTCGCGGTCCTCTCGGTCGTTTACACGCCGGCCGCGAGGGATCCACTTCCTTTTATGACGCGGCGCTCAGTAGCCGACGTCATGACGACAACCCGTCCCGACCTGTCAATCAAGTCCCGAGCACGAATGAGGACTCGTCGGGGGCGTGATTACCTATCTGGAACCAGGGTATAAAGTAGGGCTTTCTACATTTGTTCATTGCCCTGTCGTGGTTCTAGCTTGTCTAGTCACTCAGTGCTCTTGTTATATTTTCTGTCTCTTTAGTTTTGACCCGGCTTGTTTGTTATACCTCGCTTACCTCTATTACCCTTGACTCGGCTTGTCTCTCGCTTACCTGCTCTCTCGTTCCATCGACCTCGGCTTGTCTCTAGACCATTCTTTACTTTCACCTACGTTAGTCCGGCCATTCTAAGGTCCGGTATACGTACCTATTACCTGTTTGTACTCTGCGTGTTGGATCCCTGTGCCGATCCTGACATTACGACAGGGCCATGGATCCTGCAGGTACAAACACTCAGGTTGGTTCTTCCGACTCTAGGTTTGACGCCATGGATCACAGAATGGACCAGATGGCTCTAGCGCTGCAGGCCTTATTATCTCGTTCTAGTAATCCACCAGAGGAGATGCGAGCTACGTCCATCTCTCCTGTAAGTTCAGGTCTAGAAGTAGCCACTGTAGGTGCTTCTTCCCGTATTACCCCTCCTGTACGTTATGGGGGTTCTCCGGAAAAGTGTCGTGGTTTCTTAAACCAAATTGGTATTCATTTTGAATTACAACCTCGCTCCTACCCTACAGATAGGGCGAAGGTTGGATTCATTATCACTCTACTCATTGATAAAGCTCTGAGATGGGCCAATCCTCTGTGGGAGAATGATAACCCGTTAGTCTATAATTATAATGCTTTTGTCGCTGCTTTTAGAAGAACTTTTGACCCTCCAGGTAGAAGGGTCAATGCAGCTAGATTACTGTTGCGCCTTAGACAAGATAACCGAACCCTTGTGGATTATGCACTAGAGTTCAGGTCATTGGCGGCAGAAGTTAAGTGGAATGAACAGGCTTATATAGACGTATTTTTAAACGGATTATCAGACGTAATTCTAGACGAGGTTGCTACTAGAGAGCTCCCTGAAAATTTAGAGGATTTAATTTCTTTCATTTCTCGTATTGATGAACGTTTAAGAGAGAGACAGAACACTCGAGATAGTACTCGTAGATCTTCCTTTAAACTTGCTCCCTTATTTCAAAATTCTCAATCCACAATTCCAGTTTTTTCAGAACCTATGCAGATAGGCAATACTCGCCTCTCAGAAGAGGAGAGACAGTACAGGAGAAGGGAGGGGTTGTGTATGTATTGTGGAGTAAGAGGGCATCTACGCCTAAATTGTCCTAATCGCCCGGGAAACGCTCGCACCTAAGTTTCTCTAGGGGACAGGCCTTGGGTGTTTCTATTTTGTCCTCTATACACAATTATAAAGAGCACAGACTTTTGCTACCTGTTTCTTTAGCTTGGGAGAAGGGAGTACTAGAAACTATGGCATTGATAGATTCCGGAGCTGCTGAGAGCTTTATCGACCAAGTTTTTGTTACTAAACACTCTATCCCATCCCAGCTAAGGGATACTCCTTTGGCCGTTGAGGCTATTGATGGTAGACCATTGTCTGAACCTGTTATTTCTCGTGAGACCATACCTGTTAACTTGACTGTTGGTATCTTACACGAGGAGGTTATATCTCTTATGCTTATCTCGTCTCCTTCTGTTCCTATAGTCCTGGGGTATCCATGGTTAAAGAAACATAACCCTATTATTGATTGGGAACTAGGGGAGATAACCTCATGGGGTCAGGGTTGCCAGAGCAGGTGTTTACAGAAAGTCTCACCACTTTGCGTAGTTAATACACCGGTTAATTCTACCCAGTCTACAGATATGCAAATACCGCCCTTGTACCTGGATTTAAGGGCAGTTTTTGACAAGAAGAATGCTGATACTTTACCTCCACACAGGTCCTTTGATTGTAAGATTAACCTTCTACCTGGTACTATGCCTCCGAGGGGCAATGTATATCCTTTATCCACTAAAGAGAACTTAGTCTTAGAGGAGTATATCCGTGAGAACCTAGACAAAGGATTCATTAGGAGATCCTCCTCCCCTGCCGGGGCAGGTTTTTTTTTTGTGAATAAGAAGGATGGCACGTTAAGACCTTGCATTGATTATCGAGGCTTGAATAAAATAACTATTAGAAATGCTTACCCGATTCCTTTGATTACTGAGCTCTTTGATCGTTTAAAGGGTTCCAAGATTTTCACCAAGTTAGATCTCAGAGGGGCGTATAACTTGGTGAGAATTCAGCAGGGAGACGAGTGGAAAACAGCGTTCAATACCCGTTATGGGCATTATGAGTACACGGTAATGCCCTTTGGGCTTTGTAATGCACCGGCAGTATTTCAGGATCTGATCAATGAAGTTCTTAGGGAATTTCAACATGATTGTGTTATTGTATATTTGGATGATATACTAATACACTCTAGAGAAATTGAGACCCACCACAGACAAGTCAGAAGGGTATTGCGCAAACTCCTACAACATGGGTTGTACTGCAAATTGGAGAAATGTAGTTTTGACCAATCTCAGATAAACTTTCTTGGTTACGTGATTTCTGGGGAAGGCTTTAAGATGGATCCGGATAAACTCCAATCTATTTTATATTGGCCATTACCCAGGGGTCTCAAGGCCATTCAGAGGTTTATTGGATTCTCCAATTATTATAGGCGCTTCATTAAAGGATACTCTTCTATTATTGCTCCTATTACTAATATGACCAAACAGGGGGTTGACACTAAGAATTGGTCTACTGAAGCTCTCGTTGCTTTCAAAACACTCAAGGAACTTTTTGCTTCTGCGCCAATTTTAGTTCACCCCGATACGACTTTGCCTTTTCTACTCGAGGTAGACGCCTCAGAGACAGGTATAGGTGCTATCTTGTCTCAAAGGTTAGGTGTGGATAAACCGTTACATCCATGTGGTTTTTTTTCCAAGAAATTGTCTGGGCCTGAAAGCAGATATGACATCGGTGACAGGGAACTACTAGCTGTTATCATGGCTTTGAAGGAGTGGAGACATTTATTGGAAGGGACTTTACATCCTGTTACTATTTTGACGGATCACAAGAACTTGTCCTATATTGGGGAGGCTAAACGCTTGTCCGCCAGGCAAGCTCGTTGGTCCTTGTTCCTCACTCATTTCAATTACGTGCTCACTTATAGACCTGGTTCTAAGAACTCTAAGGCCGATGCTTTGTCTCGCCAACATGAGCCTTCTACTATATCTGAGACGGTTTTGTCTTCTATAGTTCCCAAGTGTAATATTATCGCCAACACGAGTCTCAGGATTCATTCTCCGTTGCTTGCCGAGATCATGAAGTTACAACATCTGGCTCCTAGACAGGGTCCCGGGGCACGGTATTTTGTTCCTCCTGAGCTGCAACGGGAACTATTAGAATGCTTTCACAACAGTAAGGTGGCTGGGCATCCTGGCATTCGCAAGACGTGTTCCCTAATATCTAAAGATTTCTGGTGGCCTTCATTACGTAAAGATATTGGGGATTTTGTTGAAGCATGTGAGGTCTGTATGAAGACTAAACGACCTCAGACACTTCCATGTGGGTTTTTGCATCCCTTGGAGATCCCCGAGAAACCATGGACCTGTTTGGCCATGGACTTCATTGTCGATTTACCTGCTTCTAAAAAACAGACTGTGATTCTCACGGTGGTTGACAGGTTTACTAAGATGGCACATTTCGTTCCCTTACCTAAACTTCCATCTTCCCCTGAATTGGCTGAGATATTCGCAAGAGAGATTTTTCGTTTACATGGGATACCTTCCGAAATTGTTTCCGATAGAGATTCCCAATTTGTTTCCCGTTTTTGGAAATCATTCTGTTCTCAAATGGGTATCAAATTGAATTTCTCTTCTGCCTATCATCCTCAGTCTAACGGAGCTGCTGAACGTACCAACCAAAAGATTGAACAATATTTGCGTTGTTTTGTTTCCGAACACCAGGACGATTGGGTTGGTCTGATTCCTTGGGCAGAGTTTGCACACAACAATCTCGTTTGTGATTCTACTCGTTCTAGCCCCTTTTTCATGAATTATGGCTTTCATCCTTCCATTCTTCCCTGGGTTTCTCCTTCCCAAGGGGTACCGTCGATTGATGTTCATGTTGCCAATTTGAGGAAGTTGTGGGATCAGACTCGACAAATTCTTCTGCATAACTCTATGTTGTTCAAGAAACACGCTGATAAGCATAGAAGGGCGGCTCCAGTCTTTGTTCCAGGTGATAGAGTATGGTTGAGTACCAAAAACATTCGCTTAAAGGTTCCTTCTATGAAGTTCGCTCCTCGTTACATTGGTCCTTACAAGGTTCTGACTCGAATTAACCCAGTTGCGTATCGTCTGGCTCTCCCATCTGCCTTACGCATTCCTAACTCCTTTCATGTTTCCTTGTTGAAACCTCTAGTATGTAACACGTTTTCCTCCACTGTATCCTCCCCTCGCCCTGTTCAGGTTGAGGGACAGGAGGAATATGAAATCAACTCCATCATCGATTCTCGAATCTCTAGGGGGAAGTTACAATATCTGGTTGATTGGAAAGGATATGGACCTGAGGAGAGGTCTTGGGTACCTCAGGAGGATGTGCATGCGCCTCGCCTCCGCAGGGCTTTTCACTCCCGTTTTCCATCCCGTCCTGGTTCCTTCCGCCCGGTGGGCGTTTCTGAGAGGGGGGGTACTGTCAGGGTACCTGTTGTCTCTACCTCTAAGGAGGTGAGACACTTGGACGTTCTCCCTTCCAAAAGGGCTGAATCACTCGTTCCTCGCGGTCCTCTCGGTCGTTTACACGCCGGCCGCGAGGGATCCACTTCCTTTTATGACGCGGCGCTCAGTAGCCGACGTCATGACGACAACCCGACCCGACCTGTCAATCAAGTCCCGAGCACGAATGAGGACTCGTCGGGGGCGTGATTACCTATCTGGAACCAGGGTATAAAGTAGGGCTTTCTACATTTGTTCATTGCCCTGTCGTGGTTCTAGCTTGTCTAGTCACTCAGTGCTCTTGTTATATTTTCTGTCTCTTTGGTTTTGACCCGGCTTGTTTGTTATACCTCGCTTACCTCTATTACCCTTGACTCGGCTTGTCTCTCGCTTACCTGCTCTCTCGTTCCATCGACCTCGGCTTGTCTCTAGACCATTCTTTACTTTCACCTACGTTAGTCCGGCCATTCTAAGGTCCGGTATACGTACCTATTACCTGTTTGTACTCTGCGTGTTGGATCCCTGTGCCGATCCTGACAGTACCTAGGCAAATCTCAAATTTGCAATAACTTCAACGAGGGCTCCTGCGGTTACAGCGCCTGCCACTTATTACAGGTATGCTCACATTTGTCTCCAGTGAACGTTCCTGTACTTAAACATATGCTGTCCACTCACCCCTCCAAACACCTGGTGGAATTTTTATGCACAGGTCTCATCCAGGGTTTTCACACAGGGCTCATTTACATGCCAACAGGGGTGTTAGAGTGTCACAATTTGCAGTCAGACACTAATAACCCTACTGCAGTCACTACCTTGCTACAACTGGAAGTGGACCAGGGATTTGTCATCGGGCCTTTTTGTAACCCCCCCCCCCTTCTCCAGATGGAGAACTAACCCTATCGGGCTGGTTTCCAGCAAAAATTCTGTGAAACAAAGGCTTATCATTGACCTATCCACACCCCACTCTTCAGCCATCCCCAGCCTAAACTCATTGATTCCATCTGAAGAGTTTTCTCTACAATATTCCACTATTGACCACGCTATTGCAGCTAGCAGATCAGCAGGGTTGGGGGCCTGGCTGAGCAAGACGGATATTGTCAATGCTTTTATATTGTTACCTATACACCCCTCTTTGTGGCACCTGCATGGCGTTAAGTGGCAAGACGCCTACTACTTTTTCACAAAACTCACTTTTGGGGCCAAGAGTAGTCCAAGGATTTTTGACACGTTCGCAGAAGCTTTGTGTTGGCTCCTCCTTAATACCTGCAGGTGCCCAAATGTGATACACTACTTAGATGATTTTCTGTTCATCAAAGCCAATGCCAACCCCCCACGTAGTCTAGACAAAGCTGTCAAGCTATTCACCTCACTTGTACAAACGATTCATGTCTGACCATCACCTAGCCAACTGGTTTGAGGTTTCTTCACTGATAGCTTTTGCATCTTTTTGCCACCTTAAACTTAAATTCTCACATAACACTATTAAGCTTTACCTCACGGGGATACAACACCACATGTATTGCTCCTTCCCTAACCACAAAGGTTTCTTAACCTCTTACCCCATCTGAACACTACTGAAGGGCATAGCAAAAGCAGACGGCCCAGCCACACTCAAGAGGTTGGCTATTGACATTGGAATGTTCAAATCCTTGTCCAACCTACTCGACCAGGCACCATTTGAACCCAATATGAACGCGGTTATAAAAACCGCCATGTATCTAGCTTTTTATGGGTTTCTTAGACCACGAGAATTCACCATTAGTGGCCATCACCATAGCCAAGGGTGCCTCCTCATGTCGTATCTCACGAAACACATAGACGACTACGTCCTGACCCTACCTAAGACTAAGACAAGTCAGATGGGGGAACCGGTACACATAACCTACTACCCCACAGGGAATAATTGGTGCCCAGTGAAAGCACTGGACGTTTTCTTAGCCACTACACCGACACACCCCTCAAAATCCCTACTATTGATACATGGTGCAATTCTCACCACGTGTTGCGGTCACCGGCCCGCCGAGCCTCACGGTCGTGCCCGACCGGCACGACCGCTCCGACTACACGAGCTTACCTGCTTGTCGGCGAGCCGGGAACCGCGCACGTAGTTCTTCCGGGCATCGCGCCCAGATCCAAGATGGCGCCGACCGCGTGGTCGCGTCTATTGCTAGCCCCGCCCCCGAGAATTATACCAACGTGTGCGTGACGTCACAACGTCAACGCACACGCACGTTTTGGGGTCAGAGGTCGCCCTCTGACCAATCATAGCCTAGAGAGGGGTATTTAAACCCCTAGCTTTCCCCATTACTTTGCCATGTCGTGGTTTCAGTTTCCTGGTTTCCTGAAAGTGCTGATTCTGTGTTTCTGATTTCCTGGTATCCTGATCCTTGGCGTTTCCCTGGTTATTCTGATCTCTGGTTTCCCTGACTTGGCTTGTTTTTTCGGTATTGAGTATTTTCTGGCTTCCTTGACCTCGGCTTTCCCTTTGACCATTCTCTGTCTCTAGCGTATTAGTCCGGCCATTCTAAGGTCCGGTTTACGCTCTATCCTATTATTTTCCTTTTCTTACTTATGTATATGTTTACATAGTTTCTGCGTGCTGGACCACATTACTAGTCGTGACATTACGACATGGCCATGGATCCTGCAGAACTATGCAAGCATATGATCGCATGTGAGAGTAGGGTGGAGGATATGGACCACAGGTTAGACCAATTTGCCCAGGCATTTCAGACCTTGCTCCAGAGGACTGCCTATTTAGAGGTCCCTCCGGTACCACCTGTGGTTCCGCCACCTGTAGTGGTTCCCGTACCACATAAACCACCGTCCATAACCTTGTCACCGCCCCCTCGCTATGGAGGTGATTCCAAGGAATTCCGAGGTTTTTTAAACCAAATTGAATACCACTTTGAGGCCTCCCCAGGTTCATTCCCAACAGATAGATCGAAAATTGGCTATCTGATGAACCAATTAACAGGAAAGGCCTTAACCTGGGCTAACCCCTTATGGGAAAGTGGTGACGCAGTAGCCCGTGATTACAATACTTTTCTTACGGCCTTTAAGGCTACGTTTGAACCTAAAGGCAGGGAGAAGAACGCTGCCAAAGCCCTTATGAGAATCAAGCAAGGCAGTCGTTCTGTAGCCGATTATGCAATAGAGTTCAGGACATTCGCATCTGAGGTTGATTGGACCAATAGTGGTCTGGTGGCTGCTTTCTCTGAGGGTCTAGCTGAGAGTATACAAGATGAGACTGCAGCTAGAGACCTTCCGGTTAATCTTAACGAGTTTATTGCATACATGATAGACATTGATAACCGGCTCAGAGAGAGAGAGAAAAACAAACAACGTAACAGACGTTCTAATTTGTCCATAGCCCCTCGTTTCTCTAACCCAGTGGTGAGTAGCCAAACTCCTCTTCCAGAACCTGAACCCATGCAATTGGGTAGCGCTAAACTCACTGAGGCAGAGAGACAACACAGACGTAACGAGGGGTTATGTATGTATTGTGGCAAGAAGGGACATCTAAGATCGTCATGCCCGGTTCGGCCGGAAAACTTGCACACCTAAGGCACGTACGGGGATCGACCTTAGGTGTGATGTATATGTCCCCTAAATTGACTAAGAACCGTTTCCTTGTCAAAGTAACCTTATCTTTCAAGAACACTACTGTTCAGTGTGAGGCTATGATTGACTCTGGGCAGCGGAGAATTTCCTAGACAAAGAATTCTCTGCAAAACATCTCATGCCCTTAAGACATAAAGAGAAACCTATAGCAGTCGAGGCCATTGATGGAAGGCCTCTTACCCAGCCTTTCATCACACACGAAACTCTGCCAATCACTATTTCAGTGGGTATTCTCCATTCTGAAGAAATGACCTTTCAAATTATATCTTCACCTACAGTGCCGATAATACTCGGTTTTCCTTGGCTCCTGAAACACAATCCACGTTTGGATTGGATTGAAGGAGAGATTGTGAGTTGGGGTGAGAGATGCAAAGGTGTTTGCTTTAAGCAAATCCCACAACCTATTTGCACCATCAATGTTCCTGTTACACCTCCCTTGACCACACAAATTCCACAGCAGTATATGGATTTGAAAGAGGTATTTAACAAGGTCCAGTCAGAAGGGTTACCTCCTCATAGACCTTATGACTGTACTATAAATTTATTACCAGGGACTATGCCTCCCAAGGGAGGAATCTATGCCTTGTCCCCCCAGGAAAATCTTTGTTTGGAGGAATATATTAAGGATGCTCTCAGAAAGGGTCATATCCGTAGGTCCTCCTCACCAGCCGGGGCTGGATTCTTCTTTGTCTCTAAAAAAGAAGGAGACCTACGCCCTTGTATTGATTATAGGGGTTTGAATAGGATTACCATTAAAAACGCCTACCCTATTCCCCTTATATCAGAGCTATTTGACAGATTGAAGGGAGCTCGAGTCTTTACCAAGCTCGATCTCCGAAGTGCATACAATCTAGTCAGGATTAAGAACGGTCACGAATGGAAGACCGCATTTAACACCAGAATGGGACATTACGAATACCTGGTTATGCAGTTTGGATTATGTAACGCTCCAGCGGTATTCCAGGATTTTATTAACGATGTCCTAAGAGAGTACCTTCACATGTTCGTTCTAGTGTATTTGGACGACATTCTCATCTATTCCCCAGATCTAGAGACACATCACGATCATGTGAGAATTGTACTGAAAACCCTGTTACAAAACGGCCTTTACTGTAAACTGGAAAAATGCCAGTTTGACCAAACGGAGATACAATTCCTTGGATACGTTATATCTCCGTCTGGTTTCCAGATGGATCCTCGCAAACTGGAGGCAGTCTTACAGTGGCCATTACCCAAGGGCCTTAAAGCTACTCAACGCTTTATAGGTTTTGCAAATTACTACCGCAAATTCATAAGGGGATTTTCCTCCGTGATTTCCCCTATAACCAATTTAACAAAAAAAGGAGCAAATTGTATATCTTGGCCCAAAGAAGCAAGAGAGGCATTTGAACAATTAAAATTTTTATTTTCCTCAGCACCTGTCCTGACCCATCCTGATCCATCCAAACCATTTATCCTCGAGGTGGATGCATCAGAAACAGGAGTTGGAGCCATTCTGTCTCAAAGAGAAAGTCCTGATACGCCTTTACATCCCTGTGGATTTTACTCTCGCAAACTCACACCTGCAGAGAGGAATTACGACATAGGGAATAGGGAACTTTTGGCCATTGTACTTGCCCTTAAGGAATGGAGGCATCTCTTGGAAGGTTCCAAAGAGCCACTTTTGATCTTTACTGATCATAAGAATTTGGCTTATATTGGGGACGCTAAGAGACTGTCCTCTCGTCAGGCTAGGTGGTCATTGTTCCTCTCCCGATTCAATTTCGTAATTACGTACAGGCCTGGTACTAAAAACACCAAGGCAGATGCACTTTCTCGGCAGTTTGAGACAGATGAAGTACCAGAACAGGTGATATATCCTATTGTACCTCCTGAATGCCTCATTGCCACTACTGTGTCCGAAGTGTCTTCTCCACTCTTCTGTGCCATAATAGCAGATCAAACTCAGGCACCTGTGGGAAAACCTCCGGACAAACTGTATGTGTCACCTCAGTTTCGAAAGAAGGTACTAGATTTGTTCCATGACAACCTCACAGCGGGCCATCCTGGAGTCCATAAAACTCTCTCAGCCGTCTCCAGGAGATTTTGGTGGCCTGCTCTTAGAAACGATATCAAAGATTATGTTGGGGCATGTCAAATATGTGCCGTTTCTAAAGTTCCTCCTAGGTCACCTCCTGGACTGTTACAACCACTGCCCATACCTAGTGCTCCATGGACCCACTTGGCCATGGATTTCATTGTGGATCTACCCAGTTCTAACGGGTTTAATACAGTTCTTATGGTTATTGATAGATTCACGAAGATGGCACATTTCGTCCCACTTAAAAAATTACCATCTGCCCAAGATCTAGTTCAAATATTCTTGAGAGAGATCTTTCGGTTGCACGGTGTACCCAAAAACATAGTATCTGACAGAGGTACCCAGTTTGTTTCTAGGTTTTGGCGTTCCTTTTGCAAACAATTGGGCGTCGAACTCTCCTTTTCATCAGCATATCACCCTCAAACTAATGGAGCAGCAGAGAGGGCGAATCAGTCTTTAGAAGCTTATTTACGTTGCTTTATAAATGCCAATCAATCTAACTGGTATGAGCTCTTACCCATGGCTGAGTTCGCCAGAAACAATGCCACTCATGAATCTTCTAATCACAGTCCATTCTTTGTTAATCAGGGTTATCACCCCACTGTTTTACCTTCTGCATTCTCAGACACAGATATCCCCGCTTTGAACACCCGTTTAGAATCGATTCATGATACCTGGGATTCCGTCCATTCAGCTCTGCAAAAAGCCTCATTCCGAGCAAAGGTCCAAGCTGACAAGAAACAGGGCGCTAATCCTGTCTATCTTCCAGGTGACAGGGTGTGGCTCTCCACAAGACATATCAAGCTTAAGGTCCCATCCATGAAATTTGCCCCTCGGTACATTGGTCCCTTTCGAGTTACCCAACGTGTTAATCCAGTGACCTATTCTTTGGCACTACCGGCTCATATGAGAATAGCGAATACTTTCCATGTGTCTCTGCTCAAGCCCCTTACTTGCAATCGCTACACCAGGGTATCCACTCCTCCTCCGCCCTTGGTAGTGGGTGATCAAGAAGAATACGAAGTCCATTCTATCATGGACTCCAAATTATCCAGAGGTGTCTTGTCCTATCTCGTTGACTGGAAGGGTTATGGTCCCGAGGAACGTTGTTGGGTTCCTGCTGACCGGGTCCATGCGCCCCGTCTTATCCGGTCATTTCACAACCGCTTTCCTCTTAAGCCGGGTCCTTCCCGCCCGGTGCGCGGTCTTCGAGTGGGGGGTACTGTTGCGGTCACCGGCCCGCCGAGCCTCACGGTCGTGCCCGACCGGCACGACCGCTCCGACTACACGAGCTTACCTGCTCGTCGGCGAGCCGGGAACCGCGCACGTAGTTCTTCCGGGCATCGCGCCCAGATCCAAGATGGCGCCGACCGCGTGGTCGCGTCTATTGCTAGCCCCGCCCCCGAGAATTATACCAACGTGTGCGTGACGTCACGACGTCAACGCACACGCACGTTTTGGGGTCAGAGGTCGCCCTCTGACCAATCATAGCCTAGAGAGGGGTATTTAAACCCCTAGCTTTCCCCATTACTTTGCCATGTCGTGGTTTCAGTTTCCTGGTTTCCTGAAAGTGCTGATTCTGTGTTTCTGATTTCCTGGTATCCTGATCCTTGGCGTTTCCCTGGTTATTCTGATCTCTGGTTTCCCTGACTTGGCTTGTTTTTTCGGTATTGAGTATTTTCTGGCTTCCTTGACCTCGGCTTTCCCTTTGACCATTCTCTGTCTCTAGCGTATTAGTCCGGCCATTCTAAGGTCCGGTTTACGCTCTATCCTATTATTTTCCTTTTCTTACTTATGTATATGTTTACATAGTTTCTGCGTGCTGGACCACATTACTAGTCGTGACACCACGGCAATATTCATGCTTTACGTCCGGGTGCTTATCACCAGACTTGGTTTAAATCCTAGTAACTACTCGGGGCACTCCTGCAGAATCGAAGCGGCCTCCACAGCCTCTAGCCAAGACATACCAGCACACGTTATTAAGAGACTGGGTCGCTGGAAGTCCTCAGCTTATGCCACCTACATCCCACACCCAGTCCAAGAGATTAGGAGGGCTTTCATTAAGATGTCTACTTAATTTGTAATATGTACTTATGTTTGCTGAATAAATGGTTACCTTGCTTTTCTCTGTTTGCCCACTTTATTTACGGCCTACAGCATACATCGGTTTCGGCACACCTCAACCGACTATTTCCTTTTATTGTATTTCTCTTCACCAGAGTATTCCATATCATATGAGAATGCCCCGAACACAAATATATATATATATATATATATATATATATATATATATATATATATATATATATATATACACTGTGGAAGGTCCTTGCACACACGCTATAATGAAATATACTTGCCGGGTGGTGAGCCTGGGACTTTAGTAAATCCAGATAACAGAGAAAGTGGCAGCGTCTTCATAAAAAAAAAATCTCTTTATTTGGCAAGGTTTAAAACAACTGATCGACTTTCTTCAGGATCAATATCATCCTATTGATGTAAATAACCAAACATTATTTCCCACGTGGCACTTATGTGTATGTGCCGGGTCTCATGAGCGGAAGCCAGGTAAGGCGTCTGTGGATAAGCAGGGCGGAAGGACCGGAGGTCAGAGGCAGTGGATCCTGCAGCAACAGAAACTTTTTGGCGGGTATCTCGGACCAGAAGTGCTGGTTGCTATGGGGAGTCAATCAGCGTGAACAGCAAAGGTAAGTAAGGGCTCAGCATTTAAGTAGGGGACATAACTCCTCCCACAAATACAGGCCTAATGGCCTTTTAACATATAAATATTTGATGTGAAATTAAAGCTCTATTTCTCCTGAACACAATTATATATAATAAGTTTAGGTACAGTTAAATTATGGTTGAACAGAGATATAGCTCAAATTCTAGGTTTTGTTTTGATCAGAACTTGTACAATTGCCTCTGTCCTTAAGGGGTTAAGCAAAGGCAGAGGTATATTGCATTCCTGAGGACTTCAAAGATTACAGCGTTCTAGGATGATGATTTTGAATTTGGGATGAGGATTTCGAGTGCTGAGAGGGCACATAGTGTAATGTTCTGAGAGTAGTTAAGAAGGGTTTTCATTACTTGAATTACTGTTACTAAGGGAAAGTCAAAACAAACATGTTTTCTGTGAGTGTTGACACATTTCAGCGGAATCATCTGACAAACTGGATAATAAAACATGCGACTAAAAGAATCACTGATATTTATACAACTCAATGTGTTGGAGAGCTTTAAAAGCTTTTGATAGTTTGTGTCATCTTTAGGAAATTGATAAACAATTGAGAAATGAGAACTTAAATTGCTGTCAGTGTTTGAAGCTTAATTCTGAAAGTCCTATGGGTGGAGTTTTCCACATCTTTTAATTGGCTCAATTTTATTTTAATGATGTACTTCAGCAGACTAGATGGGCCGAATGGTTCTTATCTGCTGTCACATTCTATGTGTCTATGTTACTGAACATTTTTTACATTTGCCATTTTTATCAGAGATTCTCAAAATTACCAAAGAAGTAAAAACAATGATTGATTGCTATCATTTCCCATATTTCAATTGAAGATTATACTAGCTTTAGTGTAACTATAATCTTAATTTTATTAATGACAGGAGGCGAATATTTGCTTAAGTCTCTCTTTACTAGAACTCCACAGCAGCACATTAACAATGGTCAATCACAGAAAAGTAAGGAAACCATAAAAGGCTCCTTCCAACCAACTATTTCCTCTTTCAAATACAAAAAGAGAAGTCCTGCGCTTAGTCCCATTCATAGGCGTGCGCACGGGGTGTGCCGGGTGTGCCTGGGCACACCCTAATCCCCGTGGCACGCCTATGGATTGAGTCCTGCAGGAACACCGTTCCTGCAGGCACTCAGCGCCCCAAATGCCCCCCTTCCTCCCCCTGTCATGGAGGGGAGGGGGGGCAAGAGGTGATGGACCCAAACACCCCCCGGTCGGGCGGCTCTCTCCATATCAGCCGCGGCGAGGGCGCTGTGTGCTCTCTGCTCCCTCTCGCCGCGCGGGCTGTCTGCTGGAGCTGGGAGCCGGAATATGACGTCATATTCCGGCTCCCAGCTACAGCAGACAGCCCGCGCGGCGAGAGGGAGCAGAGAGCACACAGCTCCCTCGCCGTGGCTGAGATGGAGAGAGCCGTCCGACCCACTGGACCCCAGGGACAAGTCCACGCCAGCACTCCAGGTAGGGAGGCTGGGTGGACATTTTTTTATTAAAAAAAAATAATAATGTGTGTGTGTGTGTGTGTGTGTGTGAATGTGTATGTGTGTGTGTCTGTGACTGTGTTTGTGAATGTGTCTGTGAATGTGTGTGTGTGTCTGTGACTGTGTTTGTGTATGTGAATGTGTGTCTGTGAATGTGTGTGTGTGTGTCTGTGAATGTGTCTGTGACTGTGTGTGTATGAGTGTGTCTGTGAATGTGTCTGTGACTGTGTGTGTGTGAGTGTATCTGTGTATGTGTGTCTGTGAATGTGCATGTGTGTCAGTGTATGTGAATATGTGTGTCTGTGAATGTGTGTGTGTCTATGAATGTATGAGTGTGCATGTGTCTGTGAGTGTATGTGTGTGTGTTTGAGTATGCGTGTCAGTGTGTGTGTGTGTGTGTGTGTGTATATATAATATATATATATATATATATATATATATATATATATATACACACATATATATACATACACACACTGGAGTGTATATTATTTTTTTTGGGGGGTGGGAATCTTGGTTCCCACACTTTATTCCCCAGGACTTTATTCTCCCCTGTCGGCTAACGCAGAACCGGCGCTGAGTGTCGGCTCTGCTCTAAGCCTCCATGGGCCGGCGGGGAGATCAAAGATCTACCTCACCGGCCCACAGCAGCATAAAGGGAGGAAGGAGAGGACCCGGGGAGCTCTAGACAGCAGCTCCGCCAGGGTCCTCTCGCGAGATCTGAGCATTGCCGCGGCAACGCTCAGATCTCACGAGAGTTAAGTCTAGCCCCGCAGGCTAGAGTTCACTCTCCACTGGACCACCAGGGATGGCACATGGCGGCAAGGATCCCCCCTCCCTACATAAGGTAAGAAGGGAGGGGGGGTATTTACTAATCTGCCCCCACCTCCACAATCTGTCCAAACATACAGCACACACACACACATACAGCACCCACACACAAAAAGCACCTAGAGACATACAGCACTCTCACACAAAAAGCACAAACACAGCACCCTCACACAGCACCAAAACAGCACCAAAACAGCACCCACACACATACAGTACACATACAGCACCCTCACACACACAGTACACTAACCGCACCCTCACAAACACACACAGCACCTTTACAAACACACAACCCTCACACACAGCACACTAACAGGACCCTCAGAAATACACGACACCCACACACATCACACAAACAGCACCCTCACACACACATCACACAAACAGCACCCTCACACACACAGCACACTAACAGGACCCTAACAAACACACACACAAACACCCTCACACACAAACAGCACCCTCACAAACACACACACAAACACCCTCACCCACATAGCACACTACCAGCACCCTCACACATACACACACACAGCAGCACCCTTGCACACACCACCCTCACACCTCACACAGCACACTAACAGCACACTAACAGCACACACACACACACACACACCCACACAGCAGTGTATGTATGTGTGTGTGTGTGTATGTATATATATATATATATATATATATATATATATATGTACATGCGGCGTGTGTTTGTGCTTTAGGGTGCACACCCTAATGCAATAGGATGCGCACGCCTATGGTCCCATTACTGCTGGGCCAGCAGCAAGACTACAATACACATCAGCCCCAATATATAGTAAAAACCAAAGAAAAGAAAATGTTACTTGCGCTTTCTCCTTAATCCCTATGTATATTTAGACAAATGGAGGTCATTTAGTTGCTCCAATGGCCATTGGAGGGAATGCCCGCCTGCCAAATTCAAGGCAGACCCCCCTAAGCGGGTCCTAACACTGACCCTTCAGCCTGCTTCCTTGAGCTTCTGGCAAAGATATCTCTAATGAGACAGAAAGGGGTATTTTTTATATACACCCCTATACTTATTAACCCTTAATAGGGAACACATGGGATGGGCAGCAGCATTGTAACCAGGCCGTGTGATACAAAGTAAATACAAATACAAAAAGAGAAGTCCTGCGCTTAGTCCCATTACTGCTGGGCCAGCAGCAAGACTACAATACACATCAGCCCCAATATATAGTAAAAACCAAAGAAAAGAAAATGTTACTTGTGCTTTCTCCTTAATCCCTATGTATAATTAGACAAATGGAGGTCATTTAGTTGCTCCAATGGCCATTGGAGGGAATGCCCGCCTGCCAACGTCAAGGCAGACCCCCCTAAGCGGGTCCTAACACTGACCCTTCAGCCTGCTTCGTTGAGCTTCTGGCAAAGATATCTCTAATGAGACAGAAAGGGGTATTTTTTATATACACACCTATACTTATTAACCCTTAATAGGGAACACATGGGATGGGCAGCAGCATTGTAACCAGGTTGTGTGATACAAAGTAAATACAAATACAAAAAGAGAAGTCCTGCGCTTAGACCCATTACTGCTGGGCCAGCAGCAAGACTACAATACACATCAGCCCCAATATATAGTAAAAACCAAAGAAAAGAAAATGTTACTTGCGCTTTCTCCTTAATCCCTATGTATATTTAGACAAATGGAGGTCATTTAGTTGCTCCAATGGCCATTGGAGGGAATGCCCGCCTGCCAACGTCAAGGCAGACCCCCCTAAGCGGGTCCTAACACTGACCCTTCAGCCTGCTTCCTTGAGCTTCTGGCAAAGATATCTCTAATGAGACAGAAAGGGGTATTTTTTATATACACCCCTATACTTATTAACCCTTAATAGGGAACACATGGGATGGGCAGCAGCATTGTAACCGGGCAGCAGCATTGGTTACAATGCTGCTGCCCATCCCATGTGTTCCCTATTAAGGGTTAATAAGTATAGGGGTGTATATAAAAAATACCCCTTTCTGTCTCATTAGAGATATCTTTGCCAGAAGCTCAAGGAAGCAGGCTGAAGGGTCAGTGTTAGGACCCGCTTAGGGGGGGTCTGCCTTGACGTTGGCAGGCGGGCATTCCCTCCAATGGCCATTGGAGCAACTAAATGACCTCCATTTGTCTAAATATACATAGGTATTAATGAGAAAGCGCAAGTAACATTTTCTTTTCTTTGGTATTTCCTCTTTCAAGCTGCGACAAAATAGAGTACATAAACAAAACACAAATAAAAATAATAACAGGAGAAATCAAACGTAATAAGGCGATGTATGCCATCCAAAATTGTAATGTGGAACCAGTGGATGGCATCTTAAACTTTATCCTGAAGAAAATCCGGATCTAGGAACCGTAGTCGAACCATTAAACTGAAATGAGAGTCGAAAACTCAGATTAGTGAATGAAATATACTGAGAAAAACATGAATACCCATCATGAAATACTGACAGTACAATATCCCAGTTATATACCCTACTCCCCATAGAACACAATTACCAGACCTATCTACCATAGCCCAGAAGAATAGGCGAAACTAAAAGTAGGTCAACCAAAAACAAACAAAAAACAATCGGAGGGAGAAACTGGGAGGGAAATATTCGCCTCCTGTCAGTAATAAAATTAAGATTAGTTACACTAAAGCTAATATAATCTACAATTTTATAACATGTCAGGAGGATTCATATTTTATGTTTTAACGCTTCGAGAGGAAAGCAAAAGCATGATCCGATGGTTTAAAATAGAATTGGCTAAGTGGGCTACCATCATTGTCAAACACGGATGCAGGGGTTGAAAATATGTTAACACTTGAACATGTACTGCCCCCCAGGGCACGAATCAAATGACTATGTATTTAATCTATGTACTCAGCATTGATATTCCCTCCCCCTTTCTGACTTCTGTACCCCTAAGTACGTTTGAACTTTGCAAAACATACAATAAAAATTGTTGATTATAAAATAGAATTGGCGAAAAGTATAGGGGTGTATATAAAAAATACCCCTTTCTGTCTCATTAGAGATATCTTTACCAGAAGCTCAAGGAAGCAGGCTGAAGGGTCAGTGTTAGGACCCGCTTAGGGGGGTCTGCCTTGACGTTGGCAGGCGGGCATTCCCTCCAATGGCCATTGGAGCAACTAAATGACCTCCATTTGTCTAAATATACATAGGTATTAATGAGAAAGCGCAAGTAACATTTTCTTTTCTTTGGTATTTCCTCTTTCAAGCTGCGACAAAATAGAGTACATAAACAAAACACAAATAAAAATAATAACAGGAGAAATCAAACGTAATAAGGCGATGTATGCCATCCAAAATTGTAATGTGGAACCAGTGGATGGCATCTTAAACTTTATCCTGAAGAAAATCCGGATCTAGGAACCGTAGTCGAACCATTAAACTGAAATGAGAGTCGAAAACTCAGATTAGTGAATGAAATATACTGAGAAAAACATGAATACCCATCATGAAATACTGACAGTACAATATCCCAGTTATATACCCTACTCCCCATAGAACACAATTACCAGACCTATCTACCATAGCCCAGAAGAATAGGCGAAACTAAAAGTAGGTCAACCAAAAACAAACAAAAAACAATCGGAGGGAGAAACTGGGAGGGAAATATTCGCCTCCTGTCAGTAATAAAATTAAGATTAGTTACACTAAAGCTAATATAATCTACAATTTTATAACATGTCAGGAGGATTCATATTTTATGTTTTAACGCTTCGAGAGGAAAGCAAAAGCATGATCCGATGGTTTAAAATAGAATTGGCTAAGTGGGCTACCATCATTGTCAAACACGGATGCAGGGGTTGAAAATATGTTAACACTTGAACATGTACTGCCCCCCAGGGCACGAATCAAATGACTATGTATTTAATCTATGTACTCAGCATTGATATTCCCTCCCCCTTTCTGACTTCTGTACCCCTAAGTACGTTTGAACTTTGCAAAACATACAATAAAAATTGTTGATTATAAAATAGAATTGGCGAAAAGTATAGGGGTGTATATAAAAAATACCCCTTTCTGTCTCATTAGAGATATCTTTACCAGAAGCTCAAGGAAGCAGGCTGAAGGGTCAGTGTTAGGACCCGCTTAGGGGGGTCTGCCTTGACGTTGGCAGGCGGGCATTCCCTCCAATGGCCATTGGAGCAACTAAATGACCTCCATTTGTCTAAATATACATAGGTATTAATGAGAAAGCGCAAGTAACATTTTCTTTTCTTTGGTATTTCCTCTTTCAAGCTGCGACAAAATAGAGTACATAAACAAAACACAAATAAAAATAATAACAGGAGAAATCAAACGTAATAAGGCGATGTATGCCATCCAAAATTGTAATGTGGAACCAGTGGATGGCATCTTAAACTTTATCCTGAAGAAAATCCGGATCTAGGAACCGTAGTCGAACCATTAAACTGAAATGAGAGTCGAAAACTCAGATTAGTGAATGAAATATACTGAGAAAAACATGAATACCCATCATGAAATACTGACAGTACAATATCCCAGTTATATACCCTACTCCCCATAGAACACAATTACCAGACCTATCTACCATAGCCCAGAAGAATAGGCGAAACTAAAAGTAGGTCAACCAAAAACAAACAAAAAACAATCGGAGGGAGAAACTGGGAGGGAAATATTCGCCTCCTGTCAGTAATAAAATTAAGATTAGTTACACTAAAGCTAATATAATCTACAATTTTATAACATGTCAGGAGGATTCATATTTTATGTTTTAACGCTTCGAGAGGAAAGCAAAAGCATGATCCGATGGTTTAAAATAGAATTGGCTAAGTGGGCTACCATCATTGTCAAACACGGATGCAGGGGTTGAAAATATGTTAACACTTGAACATGTACTGCCCCCCAGGGCACGAATCAAATGACTATGTATTTAATCTATGTACTCAGCATTGATATTCCCTCCCCCTTTCTGACTTCTGTACCCCTAAGTACGTTTGAACTTTGCAAAACATACAATAAAAATTGTTGATTATAAAATAGAATTGGCGAAAAGTATCTTCTCGGGACCAGTCAGCTGATTGCATGATGTCCTGAAGGGAAGCGTCCGCTAAGAAGGCTCCAGAAGCTGCCGCCCCTCTAACCGAATGCGCTCCGAAGGTCGAATTCACCCCTGCCAATGTCAATAACCATCTTATCCATCGCGCCAGTGTAGGAGACGAGACCGGTCTGTGGGGCCTGACATAAGAAATCAAGAAGACAACTGGCCGGCATGAGAAGAACGAAGCGGAGCAGTAATCGCCACAAAACGAGCCAGAGCCTATGCTACACAGAGTTTAAATGAGTCACGGAAGTAAGGGTAAAAAATAGCCGTCGAATCCGACTTGGTACGTCTAGATACCCTGAAGGTGACCCCTTCTGAAGAGAGAGAAAAAGCGTTGACATTGAAGGCCGGGACATCAGAAACACGTCTGAATGAGATAGGACACAGCAAGAGGGCGAATTTAGCTGAAAACTGACGAAGGGACAGGTCCTGATTATCAGGCCAATCCCGGAGGAACGACAAAACCGTGCGTATATCCAAGAGGGAGGAATACGTGGGCAGAGGTGGTCGCGCTAGCCTCATACCGTGAAGAAGTCTGCAGACTAGCGGATCCTGGCCAATGGGTAAACCTCTAAGCGGAACATTCGCCGCCGAGACCGCTGACCTTGCCACATTAACCGGATGATACAATCATCCCAGGTCAAAAAGGTGAGATAAGAAATTCAGCACGCTAGTTACAGGGCCCGTAAAGGGATCGGTATCCCATTCCAGACACCAACGAAACCAGGAACCCCATGCTGATTGACAGCATCTTCTAGTCCCGGGAGCCCAGGAATCCCAGAGGAGGTCTTCAGCCGACTGCGATAACGCCTCGACATTCCAGTTTCCCCTGAAAGAGTCCAGGCAGGCCACCAAGCGCAGGTGGCCGTCCTTCACTAGGGGATGCGGATTGCCCCGGGAGTCCGAGAGGAGCACAGAGGGGACAGCATGAGTAGAGGATCCCGGTGGGAGAGATCCAGGAGCTCCGGAAACCAGGTTTGACTCTGCCATAGAGGAGTCAGCCACACCAAAAACACACGCTGACGTCGAACTTGCAGCAATACCCTGGGAATCATAGCAAACTGAGGAAATGCATAAGCTCCCCGCGAAGGCCACGCTTAAAGAAAAGCGTCCACCGCTGAGCATGCCGGATCCGGGAGCCAGCTGAAGTAAGTCAGGACCTGATAGTTTTTCCTGGAGGTGAATAGGTCCACCATGAATGGGCCCCTCTGGTCCGTGAGTTCGAGGAAGATGGGCCGAAGGAGTTTCCAATCGCTGGCGTCCCTCCAATGTCTGGAGAACCAATCCGCTGTCAGGTTCGACTCCCCCGGCAGATATTACACCTGGAGAGTGATATTGCGTTGAAAGCAGAAGCTGTAGATCTCCTTCGTCACCTCTGATAGTGTCCGAGAACGTGTGCCCCCGCCAAGCGGTTGATATACTGCACCACCGAGACATTGTCCATCCGGAGGAGGACGCAGCAATCCGAAAGTTGATTTGGCAGACTGCGAATCGAAAACTATCCTGCAATCAGTTCCAGGTAGTTGATGTGGAACTCCGATTCCCTCTCCGACCATTGACCCCCCGTGGAGCTGGTCGCGCAGGTGGCACCCCAACCCTAAAGACTCACATCCGACTCTAACACGAAATCCGGAGTCGGACCGAATATAGCTTTGCCATTCCAGGCTGACATGTGCAGGAGCCACCAGTGCAGTTCGGTCTTCACGTCCGGAGAAAGTGGAATCATCTGGTCTTAGGAAGGTTTCCTGCTTAGAAAACGAGCCTTCAGCCGTTGCATGGCCCTGTAGTGAAGTGGTGTCAGGATCGGGACAGGGATCCAACACGCAGAGTACAAACAGTAGCCAGATACGTATACCGGACCTTAGAATGGCCGGACTAACGTAAGTAGTACAGTATAGAATGGTCAAAGACAAGCCGAGGTCGAGGGTAACAGAAGACAGGTAAGCGAGAGACAAGCCGAATCAAGGGTAACAGAGATAAGCAGAGTAAGGTAAACAAGCCGGGTCAAAACCAAAAGGGATAATAGAATACACAAGCACTGAGTGACTAGAACAAGCTAGAACCACGACAGGGCAATGAGCTAATGAAAGAAGCTCTGTTAAATACCCTGTTCAGAGCAGTAACCACGCCTCCGAGGCTTCCCGATTGGTCCTGCAGCAATTGAGTGACAGGTCGTTCCGGAGGAGTGTCCTGATGACAACTTCCTGCCTAGATGCTGTAAAAGGCAGTCACTCCCTCGCGGCCGTCCTTCGCGGGGAAGGGAGCCATCAGGCCGTCTGGATGGAGGAACAGCTAAGTCTCCACCTCTTTCGGAGGTAGAGACCACAGGTACCCTGACAGTACCCCCCCTCTCAGATACGCCCACCGGGCGGAATACACCAGGGCGAGAAGGGAATCGAGAGTGAAACGCCCTGTAGAGACGGGGAGCATGCACCTCCTCCTGAGGTACCCAACTTCTCTCCTCAGGACCATAACCCTTCCAATCGACCAGATATTGCAGTTTCCCCCGGGAGATTCGAGAATCAACGATGGAATTGACCTCATACTCCTCCTGACCCTCCACCTGAACTGAGCGGGGAGGGGCGATCGTGGAGGAGAACCTGTTACATATTAATGGTTTTAGCAAGGAAACATGAAATGAATTAGGAATGCGTAAGGCATTAGGCAACGCTAAACGATACGCAACTGGGTTAATTTGGGACAGTACCCTGTAAGGTCCAATATATCGAGGAGCAAACTTCATGGACGGCACTTTTAACCGAATGTTTCTAGTACTTAACCATACTCTATCGCCTGGAACAAACACCGGTGCTGCCCTTCTACGTTTGTCAGCGTGTTTTTTAACCAGCGTAGAATTGTGCAGAAGGATTTGTCGAGTTCGATCCCACAACTCTCTCAAATTGGCAACATGAACATCCACCAACGGTATCCCTTGAGAAGAAGACTCCGAAGGAAGGATGGAAGGATGAAAGCCATAATTCAAGAAAAAAGGGCTAGACTGCGTAGAATCACAAATTAGATTGTTATGTGCAAACTCCGCCCAAGGAATCAAACCGACCCAATCGTCCTGGTGTTCTGAAACGAAACAACGTAAATATTGTTCAACTTTTTGGTTAGTGCGTTCAGCAGCTCCATTGGACTGAGGATGATAGGCAGAGGAGAAATTCAATTTGATGCCTAGTTGGGAGCAGAATGATCTCCAAAAACGGGAAACAAATTGGGAGCCTCTGTCAGAGACAATCTGGGAAGGTATCCCATGCAAACGGAAAATCTCCCTGGCGAATATCTCCGCTAATTCGGGCGAAGATGGGAGTTTAGGTAAGGGAATGAAGTGAGCCATTTTAGTAAATCTGTCTACCACAGTGAGGATGACAGTCTGCTTTTTAGAGATAGGCAACTCAACAATGAAGTCCATTGCCAGGCAGGACCAAGGCTTTTCAGGAACCTCTAAAGGGTGTAGAAATCCGCATGGAAGCGAATGGGGTAGCTTGGTCTTGGTACAAACTTCACATGCCCCGATGAATTCTTTAATATCCTTGCGTAAGTCAGGCCACCAAAAATCTTTAGAGACCAGCGCATAAGTCTTGCGGATGCCAGGATGACCAGCCACCTTACTGTTATGGAGACAGCGTAGCACCTCCAGTTGGAGAGCGGCAGGAACGAAGTGTCGATCCCCAGGGGTCTGTTTGGGTGCCAAATGCTGAAACTTCATGATCTCAGAAAGCAATGGAGAGTGAATCCTGAGATTCGTGTTCGCGATGATATTCCCCTTAGGAATTATGGAGGACAGAAGTGGTTCAGTTATAGTGGATGGTTCATATTGACGAGACAATGCATCGGCTTTAGAGTTCTTAGAACCAGGTCTATACGTAAGTACATAATTAAAGTGAGTGAGGAACAAGGCCCAGCGAGCCTGCCTGGCGGACAAGCGCTTCGCCTCCCCAATATAAGACAAGTTCTTATGATCCGTTAGAATAGTAACAGGGTGTAGTGTCCCTTCCAGTAAATGTCTCCACTCCTTTAAAGCCTTAATGACCGCTAACAATTCCCTCTCCCCGATGTCATATCTGCTCTCAGGCCCAGAAAATTTTTTAGAGAAGAAACCACAAGGGTGTAACGGTTTATCCACCCCTAACCTTTGAGACAGAACAGCCCCAACTCCTGTCTCAGAAGCATCGACCTCGAGCAAGAAAGGCAGAGTCGTATCAGGATGAACTAGAATGGGAGCTGAGGCAAAAAGTTCCTTGAGAGTCTTAAAAGCAGCAAGAGCTTCCTCAGACCAGAACTTAGTATCAGCCCCTTGTTTGGTCATATTGGTAATAGGCGCAATGATAGAGGAGTAACCCTTAATGAAGCGCCTATAGTAGTTGGAAAACCCAATAAACCTTTGGATAGCCTTGAGTCCTTTGGGCAAAGGCTAGTCTAAAATAGATTGGAGTTTACCAGGATCCATTTTAAAACCTTCCCCAGAAATCACGTACCCAAGAAAGTCTACCTGAGCCTGATCAAAACTGCACTTCTCCAATTTGCAGTATAGACCATGTTGCAGAAGTTTGTGTAACACCTTTCTGACCTGTCTATGGTGAGTCTCAATCTCCTTAGAGTGTATTAGTATGTCGTCCAGGTAAACAAAAACACAATCATGCTGAAACTCCCTAAGTACCTCATTAATCAAATCTTGAAATACTGCAGGAGCATTGCATAGTCCAAATGGCATAACAGTGTATTCGTAATGGCCATACCGGGTATTGAATGCCGTCATCCACTTGTGACCTTGCTGGATTCTCACCAAATTGTAAGCCCCTCTGAGATCTAACTTGGTGAAGATTTTGGAGCCCTTAAGACGATCAAATAACTCGGTAATCAGTGGGATAGGATAGGCATTTCTGACAGTTATTTTATTCAAGCCTCGGTAATCGATACAAGGTCTCAGCGTGCCATCCTTCTTTTTAATGAAAAAGAACCCCGCCCCGGCCGGGGAAGAAGACCTCCTGATAAATCCCTTTTCTAAATTCTCCTGAATATACTCCTCTAGAACCGAGTTTTCCTGAACAGACAAAGGATATACATGGCCCCTCGGAGGCATAGTCCCGGGTAGAAGCTTAATTTTACAGTCAAATGACCTGTGTGGCGGCAAAGAATCGGCATTCTTCTTGTCAAACACTGCCCTTAAGTCTAGGTAAAGGTCTGGTATTTGTCTCTCTGTGGACTGAGTAGGATTCTCCTGTATGTTAATATTAGCTAATGGAGAAACCTTGCACAGACACCGTTCCTGGCAGCCCTGGCCCCACGAGAGTATCTCCCCTAACTCCCAATCGATAATAGGTTTATGTTCTTTCAACCATGGGTACCCCAGAACTATGGGAACGGAAGGAGACGAAATGAGCACAAGAGATAAATTCTCCACGTGTAGGACACCAACACCTAACTCAATGGGTATGGTCTCACGAAAGATCACAGGGTCTAGTAGTGGTCTACCATCTATGGCCTCAACGGCCAAGGGTGTCTCCCTTAGCTGGGATGGGAAATTGTTTTTACTAGCAAAGGCTTGGTCGATAAAATTCTCAGCAGCACCGGAATCTATCAAAGCCATAGCCCTTACTACTTCCCTCCCGCAAGTTAAGGAAACTGGTAGCAGAAGCCTGTGATCTTTATAATTAGGAGTAGAGGACAAAATAGAAACACCCAAGGCCTGTCCTCTAGAGAGACTTAGGTGCGAGCGTTTCCCGGGCGGTTAGAACAGTTCGAGAGTAAATGACCCTTAACTCCACAATACATACACAAACCCTCTCTTCTCCTGTACTGTCTTTCCTCCTCAGAGAGGCGGGTATACCCTATCTGCATAGGTTCAGGAAGCAAAGATACCGTGGAGTCAGGACTTGGAAAAGCAGGGGCTAACCTAAAAGAAGGTCTCCGGTTCCTCTCTCGAGTGTTCTGTCTCTCTCTTAAACGTTCATCTATACGAGAGATGAACGAAATTAAATCCTCTAAATTCTCAGGAAGTTCTCTGGTAGCAACCTCATCAAGGATTACTTCAGATAAGCCATTCAAAAATACATGCATATACGCCTGCTCATTCCACTTGACCTCCGACGCCAGAGACCTGAACTCTAGTGCATAATCCACCAGTGTTTGGTTCTCCTGTTTCAGATGCAACAGTAATCTGGCGGCATTAACCTTTCTACCTGGAAGGTCAAATGTTCTTCTAAAAGCAGTTACAAAGGCGTTATAGTTATAAACTAATGGGTTATCGTTCTCCCATAATGGGTTGGCCCATCTCAGAGCTTTCTCAATAAGTAGGGTGATAATAAATCCTACCTTTGCCCTATCTGTAGGATAAGAGTGAGGTTGCAATTCAAAGTGGATACTAATTTGGTTTAAGAAACCACGACACTTCTCAGGAGCCCCACCATAGCGTACTGGGGGGGTAATGCGAGAAGAAGCACCCACTGAGGCTACCTCTAGACCTGAACCGACAGGAGAAACAGGGGTATTACGTATCTCCTCTGGTGGGTTATTGGCACGAGATAATAGAGCCTGTAGCGCAAGCGCCATCTGATCCATTCTGTGATCCATGGCTTCAAACCTAGGATCAGGAGAAGCCAGCTGACTGTTTGTACTTGCAGGATCCATTGGCCCTGTCGTAATGTCAGGATCGGGACAGGGATCCAACACGCAGAGTACAAACAGTAGCCAGATACGTATACCGGACCTTAGAATGGCGGACTAACGTAAGTAGTACAGTATAGAATGGTCAAAGACAAGCCGAGGTCGAGGGTAACAGAAGACAGGTAAGCGAGAGACAAGCCGAATCAAGGGTAACAGAGATAAGCAGAGTAAGGTAAACAAGCCGGGTCAAAACCAAAAGGGATAATAGAATACACAAGCACTGAGTGACTAGAACAAGCTAGAACCACGACAGGGCAATGAGCTAATGAAAGAAGCTCTGTTAAATACCCTGTTCAGAGCAGTAACCACGCCTCCGAGGCTTCCCGATTGGTCCTGCAGCAATTGAGTGACAGGTCGTTCCGGAGGAGTGTCCTGATGACAACTTCCTGCCTAGATGCTGTAAAAGGCAGTCACTCCCTCGCGGCCGGCCTTGCATGACCGGATAGACCGTGGGGAAGGGAGCCATCAGGCCGTCTGGATGGAGGAACAGCTAAGTCTCCACCTCTTTCGGAGGTAGAGACCACAGGTACCCTGACAAGTGGGCCTGGATAGATCGCCTGGATCAAGGCCGAGAGGAGACCCACTACACAAGCCAACATTCGCAGTGGGATCCGATCTTGGCATAGGATCCTCCTTATTTCTTTCCGAATGGTCGCAATCTTGAATAGGGGCAGATGAAGGACACATTCTTTCGCATCCACCTCGAAACCTAAAAACTCCACTACCTGGGAAGGAGCAAGGGCTGACTTTTCCGGGTTGACCATGAACCAGGGACGTATTAGCCGCGAGGCAAATAAGGCATTTGCCTTGGGTGGCATTTTCCAGGGGGCAGCAAAAAAAGCCGCCACCAAATGCCCAGGGCAAATGTCTTGTTGGCCTGGTGGCTAATAGTCCAGGCAGGCGGCTAAGTAAAAATCCGGTCGGGCTGACGTCATATTCCGGCTCCCGGCATCACTCTGCGGTGCGCAAGGGAGCTGAGCAGAGAGCTATCTAATCAGTGCTCCCTCGCCAACGCTGCCCACCCAGCAGCCCAGCAGCCACTGGACCCCCAGGCAAAGGGAGAACCCCCCCACCCTCAGCATTTCCTAAGGTAAGGAGGCTGGGGGAGGTTGAAAAAAAAAGTAAGTGTGTTAATGTGAGTGAGTGTGATAATGTGAGTGTGAGTGTGTGTGTGTGTGTATGTCAGGGAGTGTGTTACTATGTGTCTGTTAGTGAATGTGTGTGTCTGCTATCGATGGAATGTGTCTGTTAGTGAGTGTGTATGTCTGTTAGCTAGTGTATGCGTGTCTGTGTATTTAGAAGGTGGGGCAGGGTGGGAAGGGGGGGTGGCGCAGGGGGGGGTACCGGAGTTTTGTCATGCCTAGGGCAGCACAAAACTAGGATACACCAATGCCACGAACCCCAGGCATTCGAATAAGGAGATCGCAGAGCGCGTCTCATACCTCAGTCTGGAGGACTCCTCGCAGAAGATCAGCAAGTCGTTCAAGTACACGATACAACAGACACCCTCTACTCGGAGACGAGCGATCACTGGCCTCAGGAGCTTGGTGAAGCACCATGGAGCTGAGCTGAGGCCGAAGGGGAGACAAGTGAATTGGCATGGTCTGCCCTTCCAGAGGAATCGGAGGAATCGGCTTCATTCGGCGTCCACTGGGACCGAGAGGTAGGCGTCCTTCAGGTCCAACCTCGTGAACCAGTCTTTTGGACGGAGGAGGTCCCGTCGAAGATAGATGCCCTCCATTTTGAAGTGGTGGTAGACAACAAAGGCGTTCAGGTTCCGCAGGTTGATCACTGGGCGAAATTCTCAGGACTTTTTCCTCACTAAAAAAATTGAGCTGAAAAAACCTTGTGTGTCTGGAGCCCATTGGACCGTGGCCCTTGTCAAACAGCGCCCGAATCTCTGCATCTATCAGGGATTGCTGCTCCCTCCAGGAAATGGGGACCCTTGGAGGACCAACCTGAGTTGGAGGGGAATGAAAGTCTATGACATACCCCCAAACGGTCCAAAGGACCCATGTATCCGAGGACACCTCCCGCCACCTGTCCCTGCAGTGAAACAATCTGCCCACATGCAACAGGGGTAAAGGAGAAACGGCAGGAGATGTTCTCACGTGAAGAGAATCTAGCACGTCCTCTGGCACAATTTTCTCGACCTCTATCTGACCTCTGTGAGTAGAAAGGCCAGGACTGGTAGGAGGGAAAGAAGGATGGCCAACGGGATCTTTGGCGACCCAAAGACCAGAAACAGCTGGAGACATGACCCCGCTGTCGTCCAGCCCTGCCAAAATCTCTCGAAGCCTGGGGACGAAATACCCTCTTTCTAGAGGTCTGGGCCTTGTCCAGGGAGGTGAACAGGTTCATTTGTTTATGCAGTTCCTTGATGAACGGCTACCCAAACTGCAGGCCTTTAGCCTGGGGGCCCAATTCCTTTGACCCCAACTCTGATAATTTGTTGTCCATTCGTAAAAGGACTGTCTTCCTGCGTTCCGTGGAGAGTGCCACGTTAGTGTTGCCCAGCAGGCAAATAGAGCGCAAAGCCCAGTCCCGCATGGTGGCTGGAAACCAGAGCCGCTCCCTCCGAGTAGGCCTCATCCACCAGCATCAACATCCTGCATAGGGGGCCCAGCATATCCAGCAGTTTATCCTGCACCACACTACTGCTGCATTTATCATGGCCTGCAAATTCTGTTCTTGGGTAGACGTGTCCATGTCAAGGAGCTGTGTGTAAGGGTATAGAGGACAGGTGTCACCAGCAGGTAAACGGGGCAGCACCCCTAACAGTGGCAGAGGCAAGTTAGGGCATGCAGGGCCCAAAGCCAAGGAGGTCCAGAGTACGGAGCCGCCAGGGCAGGTGTACACGGAAAATGGCACAGACCAAATCAAGGGGCACAGACAAAGCAGGCCAGTTATGTGGGCACAGACAAAGCAGGCCAGTTATGTGGGCACAGACAAAGCAGGCCAAATTATGTGATACAGCCAAGGCAGGGCAATCAGCGCTAGCAGGTCACATGCTGAGTGTATGTGTACAAACATGCAGGAATGAGTAATAGTGTGTCCACAGAAAATAGGCCAGCAACAGTGAAAGGACACATGCAAAGCAAAACCAGTATGACTGGACTGAACAGGACTAAAATGCACACTGCAGTGGTAAAGAAAAAACAAAATCAACAAAAAAGTACATATGCCTTTAAATAGTCCGACCGGCACCAATGCGGCAAGCCGGGCACTGAAACCGGCACCCCCTGCACGACCACCCAGAAGGGTCTGTGCCCGGAGGCCGGGAGCAGCTGCTCCCACGTGGCCAACTAAATGCCTCACCCCCACCCACGCTGCTCCAGCCGCAGGTAGAACTTTTACCGTGAGCGGAAGCGTGGGTCCGGTGAGGGAAAGGAGAGGAGGCTCCCACTCGGCGGACAGAGCCGGCAGGGGGGGGGGGGGGCAACATGTGGGACAAGTTGGAAAATTGTCTGGGACCTAATCATGCCGTTACTAAACAAGGGATATCACTTGTATATCAATAATTTCGCACAGATTTCCCAAAGGCTCTAGCAGCAAAAAAAAAATAAAAAGGGGGGAAACAGCAGCTCTCTGCCAAAATGAACTGCTGGCACTAAAGTACCACGATAAAAAGGAGGTGTTCATCCTAACCACCATCCATGGTAAATGCACATGCAAGGTCGCAGTTTGTGGCAGAGGGGAAATTAAACGGGTGCTAGTCTGCATAACACATTCCAATCAGCATATGGGGGGAGTTGACCTGTCCGATCAACTGTTGCAGCCGTATTTGATCATGGCATATATATATATATATAATGCAGACGGCAATCCACAATGCCTTTGTTATATAAAAAAATGCAAATGCTGAGCTGATATGCACATTTCTTTCATTTTAGTTTTAGCTCATTTCTGGGCTGCTTGAGTGCCACAGAGGGTGACCATAAGTGGAGCCTAGCTGAAGAATGGAGGCAGGTCACTTCTGCTTCAGGATTCCATCAACCCCCCAAAAAGAACCCTGCCCCCCCCAGAAAAGGTGCAGGGTGTGTTACAAGAGGGGCGTAAGAGCTGAGACAAGTTATTACTGCCCTGATTGCCCCTCTCAGCCCGGCCTATGTATTGGCCACTGTTTTTAAATTTTCCACACCCATGCCGAATAAGTAGACTGGTTGTGGGGTGTGATTTTAGTCATCTGTCTGATTGTTTGGTTAACGAATCTTGGCTTTGTCTCCCGTTTATCCTGTCTTCTCTGATCTTTGACCACGGTTTGTCCTATCATTGTTCTTTACTCCTTTGACCTCAGCTTGTAACTTGACTATTCTCTGCTTGTATAGCCCGGCCATTCTAATGACTGGTATTACAAGTTTCTCTCTCTGTGTTCTCTCTCTTTTTGGTCTGTATGTGTTTTGGTTCCGGAATCCGTGACAACGTTGCCCGTGACGCAGATGACTGGGTACTACCCCTGATAAGTTTACACCAAATATTCCCCCTTTCACAGCAAATAGTATGCACTTGTTCATAATCTAAATTGAGGAGCTGCTTATATTTAAAAATAGATGTGGCATTTGAGAGGTAATTTGCAATCATGAGCTGCTAAAATGAGACGTAGGCCCAGCATCCACTTTTGAAAAATACGAAATTGATGTGTCTCAAATGCGCCCCTTCAACATCCACATATCCGTGAAAAAGGTACACATGGGGGTATTGTACTAAGATGACAAGCTGAGCAACATATTAGGTGTTATACTGCTGTAGCACACATTAAGATTGCACAATATACAGTAACATCTCCAAATGTGTGGGTCAAAAAATGCTAATTCATATTCCGTCATATTCCGGCTCCCAGCCTCACTCTGCAGGCCGCCAGCCCAGCATGTCAGTTAGCCGCAAGGTTAACAAGGCATTTGCCCTGGGAATTTGGGGTCGTTTTTTTTTTTTTTTTGCTGCCCCCTGGAAAATGCTGCCCAAGGCAAATGCCTTGTTTGCCTCGCGGCTAAAACGTCCCTGTATGTATGTCTCTGTAGGCATGTATGTATGCCTCTGTATCCATGTATTTAGGTCTCTGTATGCATGTATGTAACTGAATGTATATTTGTCTCTGAATGTTTGTATATATGTCTCTGTATGCATGTATGTAACTGTATGCCGTTATTTCTCTGTATGTATATATGTGTCTGTGTCTCTGTATGCTTGTATGTCTTTGTATGCATGTTTCTGTATGTATGCATGTATCTGTATGACAGTATGCCTCTGCATGTATGTATCTGTATGTATGTATGTATGTGCGTGTCTGTATGACTGTATGTCTTGTATGTATGTTTCTGTATACCTGTATATATGTATGTGTCTGTATGACGGTATGTCTTTGTATGCATGCCTCTGTATGCGTGTATGCCTGGATGTATGTATGTATGTGTCTGCATGCCTCTGTATGTATGTATGTTTATGTATGCCTGTATGTCTTTGTATGTATTTTTCTGTATGCCTGTATGTATGTATGTGCCTGTATGTCTTTGTATGTATGTCTCTGTATGTCTTCGTATGCCTGTATGTATGTGTCTGTGTGACGGTATGCCTCTCTATGAATGTATGTCTCTATATGATTATTTCTGTGTTTGTATGACAGTGTACCTATATGACTGACTGTGTGACTGAAAAATGATGCCTGTGTGCCTGTGGCTTGGGAGGAAAGACACACAGGTGAAGATGCATTTTGTTTTGTTTAAGGAGGGTGGGGGGCGCCAAAATGCAACTTCGCCTGTGTAACTAAAAATCCTAGCACCAGCCCTGGACTTTAGTCCTTTTTTCAACCTAGATCCTATGTAACTATGTATATCATATATGTAACATTTTAAACACAAAGTCATACCAAAAGTAAATTGTCATTAAGTACAATATGTTAGATATGGCAAATACATACAGTGCCAAGTACTCCGTCCTAGCCTCAAATCATGCACAGAGTGGTACAGGTTTTGCTCAAGAATATCCCTGTATTTAGCACCATCCATCTTTCCCTCAACTCTGACCAGATTCTCGGCTGCAGAAAAACATCCCCACAGCATAATGCTGCCACCACCATGTTTCACTGTGGGGATGGTATTCTTTGGTGATGTGATGTGCTGGGTTTGCGCCAGACATAGCATTTTCTTTGATGGCCGAAAAGTTCAATTATAGTCTCATCAGACCAGAGCACCTTCCTCCATACATTTTGGGAGTCACCCACATGCCTTTTCGCAAACACAAAATGTGCCATTTTGTTTTTTGCTGAAAGTGATGGCTTTCTTCTGGCCACTCTGCCATAAAGCCCAACTCTATGGAGCGTACGGCTGATTGTCGTCCTATGTACAGATACGCTAGTCTCTGCTGTGGAACTATGCAGCTCCTCCAGGGTTTCCTGAGGTCTCTGTGCTGCCTCTCTGATTAATGCCCTCCTTGCCCGGTCTGTGAGATTTGGTGGGGGCGGCAGTCTCTTGGCAGGTTTGCTATTGTGCCATGTTCTTTCCATTTGGTTATGATAGATTTGATGGTGCTCCTGGGGATCATCAAAGATTTGGATATTTTTTTATAACCTAACCCTGACTTGTAATTCTCAACAACATTGTCCCTTACTCGTTTGGAGACTTCCTTGGTCTTCATGGCAGTGTTTGGTTAGTGGTGCCTCTTGCTTAAGTGTTGTTGCAGCCTCTGGGGCCTTTCAAAAAAGGTGTGTATATGTAATGACAGATTATGCGACACTTAGATTGCACACATGTGGACATTGTGAAGAAGATGGACTTTATTTTGACATCTTGTTCTGTATTTGTGTGTTTTCTCCATTTGCTGTATAAATATTGGTTATTAGTTCGGCAGTTTGAAACTACCGAACACCGACCACCCTCCTGGCTTGTTAAGTTCAAAAGTACCCTCGATTAAGTGTTCCCTGGGTGGCCGCTGTTCGTATAGCCGAACGCCATGTGGAAAAGAAAATGGCGGCCATCTTGTTCACACAAGGGGAGTCAGCTGGAATTGGTCGTCGAGTGTCTGGAACTAAAATCGGACACTCGACCTCACAAACCACCGCTGAAACTACCGAACACCAGCTTCTCCCACTTACCGAACAGCCAGAAGAGCGGCATTTGGTAGTTATGTTCGTGCAGACAAGGGGAACAATCGCTGCTATGAGCCAGGAGGATCTATTCGGTATTTTGCTCGCTTTTCACCTTTTTCCCAATTGACCGACCGCACACACTGAATTCGTGGAACTGTTTTGGGCAGGAGCCTCGTGTGTGGTCGGTAAAACATGACTTCCACACTTTTTAAGAACCCCTGAACCGATCTGGGTGAAATTTGGATATGTTTGTCCCCCAGATCGGGGCTATCAGGGGATTTTGTGGGGATACCTTGTGGGGAAAGGGGTGTTCTAACTTTTGGGGAAAATGTGTGCCCTTTGCCTAGAGATAATTGATTTATTCCTTAACTTATCTCAATATCTCCCAGGCAGAGGGAAGGCATGTATTAGTGAAATACTGTATACTGATTGGTTAATGTATTTGTTTGCTGTGGGAGGTCCTCTTGCAGGAGGATTTCTCATAAAGCCAGCCTGTTTTCAATAAAGATCATTCCTGTTACACCCTTCATGAAGTGTAGGCTCATGTTTGGGGGATATTCTATTTGCTGGGAAGAATCGTCTTGGAAGCTGTATTCATCTCTACTATTCCTCTACTCCCTGCTGTAGCTATAATCACTTAGGCTCAGCTGTTGGGAAAGGAATAGAAGACCACAGTACCATAACCACTGCAGGTCTTAACAGACATCATTTGACTAATTATGTGACTTCTAAAGGTAATTGGTTGCACCAGAGCTTCATAACAAAGGGGGTGAATACATATGCACATGCCAATTTTCTGTTTTCTATTTCTAAAAAATAGTTTTATGTATTTATTTTTCTCATTTCACTTCACCAACTTAGACTATTATGTTCTGATCCATCACATAAAATTCAGATTAATAAAACATTGACCTTAAAGGATCACTATAGTGTCAGGAAAACAAAGCGGGGTCCCCTCCCGTGGTGCTGAAGGGGTTAAAACCTCTTTAGCAGCTTAACTTATTCCAGCACCTGGCTCCCTCAGCGCTGGTGACCTCTCCTCCCCCGCCGACGTCAACGTAGCTGAATTCTCAATGCTTTCCTATGGACACTCTGTGCGATGGAGGCATAATATGTCTCCAGCGTCACAGATACGCCTTTAGTGGCTGTCTGGAAGATAGCCACTAGAGGCAGGCTTAACCCCAAATTTCTCTGAAACTGCTATGTTTGCATCTGAAGGGTTAAAACTATAGTGTCCCTTTAATGCTGTAATGTAACAAAATAGGTAAAAAGTCAAGGGGTGAATACTTTTGCAAGGCACTGTATAGGTAAGTTGGACAGGACTTTTCTTTGTAGACTATTTAGGAATGGATGGATGTATAAATTGTACAATCCATGTTTTTTATCACTGATATTTTCAGATCAAAACACTCTGATTTACTCTGGTTTAATTAGCTGTATTTAACAGCAGATTGGTGTCTGAAGCACATTGCTTGCCTGTACTCATTTGTATGTTGATCTGAGAATTCTGGGTGATTGTGTAAATATGATTTACTGGATTTATTGTGCCTACAACAGAATTTCGTAAGGTTCAACTTCAACTCTGCAGATGCACAACAGTAGGTTTTGAAGTTGATTTAAACTGCGGAGAGTTTTATTGTGCTTGGTCTCCCCACTACCTACTAGATTTAACAAATCTACACACATAGTATGTATGTGTGTGTGTGTATATATATATATATATATATATATATATATATATATACACACACACACATACATACATACATACACACACTTAATATAATATGATATCATAGCTTGTAATTAAAGCCAAGGCTTGATTAAGACCCATGCCTATTGTTAACACTTTGTCAATTATATGAAAACAATAACATTATTACTATCTAAGAAGGATTTGATTTGAATGCAGGAGTTTAGGCACATGTTAGCTTAATGCATTCTTTACTTCAGCCTTTGTTACCTGAATATACAACTGGAAATCTGCTAATCTTGTAGTTATATTTAACAGCCATAACACAATTCTAGGAAAGAGTTTAGCAGATCAGATAATGATTTACATTGAAATAGCATGCTTCACTGTGCAGGAATTGAGATATTAACAAACTGGGAAGACCATTGCTTATTCCATCCATAAAAATTGCCTGAACCACAAAATACTAAACAAATAATTAATGTGGTACAATGTAATAATTAACATAACCAAACAATTCTCAATATTGAGTCTTTGTTAACTACTTCACAGAAGTACGACATAATATTGCATACTGA